>NC_061508.1:95663052-95886953 GCF_022539505.1 Lolium rigidum
GTCCCACGCATCGGACCGAATCTTCTTAGCCGGAGGGGGACGAGAGCTGATAGGAGAGACATTCAAGACCGTCTTCGACTGACCTTCATCAACGATGACATCACCCGAAGAAGTGTGCTTGGAGGTCGCCTCATCATCGTCTGGACGGCCGTGCTTTGAAGAGCGCAGAGAAGAGCTGTGGTCTGACTCGTCGGCCACATCCTCATACCTATCACTCGATTCATCCGGGCTGTTGTATCAAGTGCGGTCGGTCGAGGATCCGAGCGGGGAGGATAGCTGGGCTTAACCTTCCGATTCTGCCGATAAAGGAAATACAAACGTCGGAGAAAAAATAATAGTGAGTGAAGAACGGTTCAGTCAAGAGAAGAAAGCAGCATAGTCGAGCAAAAAGTCACCTTCTTTGGAGGATTATCACTCGAGAAAGGGAGATGAGCCAAAGTGGGAGAGTCATCGCGATCAATGTGGGTTATCGCCCGAATACGAGTGTCAAACTCATCGGCTGATAACTCACTACTCTTCGTTCGAGTGGTGTCCTTTGCTCAAGTGTACTCCCACATTGGGTGATCGCGAAGCATCAAAGGCTTAATTCTACGCATGACAAAGACACAAGACAAATGGAGACCATTTATCCAGGGGCCTGAGCTAACCTTACGCAGTTCAAGCAATCTGATCCATCAATGGCTCCGTTTCTTCGAGTTCCTCTTGCGTCAGCTCGTGGTTCCATGATTTTCTTCGCGAGAGAAGAGAATGAGGATTGAACTCCGGGAGATCATCGGAATTCTTGCCCTTTAGATAGAACCAGCGTCTACGCCAGTTTTGGACAGAGGCCAAGAATTTCATGTCAAAATAAATGACATTTTTACCCACTTGGATTCCGAAGGCACCAGTGTTCATGGGCACTTTTTCCCTTTCACCCGCGACAGGGGGCTCCTTGTTGAACTTCACTCGAAAGATCCGTTTCCACAGGGCCCAGTGAGGGTGAATACCCAGGAAGCACTCACAAAGGACTATGAAACAAGATATGTGCTGGATAGCATTTGGGGGAAGATCATGAAGCTGAATCCCGTAGATATGGAGCAGGGCCAAGAAAAACGGATGCAAAGGAAAAGAAAACCACGAGGAAAGTGGTCGGCAAAGACGACCCTTTCAAGACCTTGGGGGTTCGGAAACACTTCATCCTTAGGGGCTTGCGGAAGCTACCCGGAGCCTGCAAGATTTGGCCTTCCTTCCGCAGCGAGATAAGGGTCTTCGGTGCAATATTGGAGCCCTTCCAATCTCCTCGTCCTCTTCCTTGCTGCAGCATTGGCAGCTCGCAGCCCCGCTTGCGGCAGAGACTTTCTTCTTGCCTCGCGGCCATGGTTGTTTACAGAGGAGCACGAAGAACGAGAGGAAGAAGATGACAGGCGTTGAAAGAGGGGGTAAAAGACGGGACAGCAGCCCCTTACCCCCTATTTATAGAAAGTTACGGGTGATCACCACCGTTCGATTTTTTTACCCTAGCTATGTGTCCTACATCCTAGCCACCACGTGGCGCAAGGATACGAACCGCCAACGCTGCCGTTACCAGCACACGATCTTCACGGCGAGACGTGCCGAAATTTCCGCCACTACGCAGCAGAAACTGCCCCACGATGGCACGACATCACGCCATGACGTGTCATGGGCCCACATTGACCAGTCTAATCGACTGACAACGGTCACCCGATGAGCAATATGGGTGGATTCATGGTCATCCCTGACGTCACTCGTCAGGAGAACTATCTCGAACCTTGAACAAGTTATAACAGTCGATGCCTTCTGCAAACAGAAAAATCTCTCGACTAAAACATAACTCGAAACCTGAGTCTTGAATCTCAAATGGTTCACTCGGATGCCGTACTTACAGTACAAAGGTAAGACTCAAAGAATCTTTTCCTTGAGCCTGGCCATGATACTCGAGCTATCATTGTCGGTATTTTCCGTGCTGACAGCATGATGAAAAATCCTGGCGGACGTGCTGGGTAAAATACACTTGGGTAAACCTAACTCGACAAGTTAAGAGTTTTCGACCCTTTTCTTGGCTCGAGTCGGGGGACTCGAGTTAAAGTAGGACGAGTATTGTTTTCACCCGAGAGTGATTTATTGATCCCGATCGGTCGAGAGATCAAGCGGCTGATCCAATATCCCTCCAAAAAAATACATCATAACCAACTATGATTCGATTGACAGTATTCACGCATACTTGAGTTTCTACTTAACTCTTCGAGTTAACTAGACACTCGGGGGCTACTGACGTGGGGATGCCTAACGGATCACCCGCATGGGCCTACCTGGTTCAATCAACATAAACGGGCCTGCTACGGAGCCCAACAAAGGCAAAGATTAGGATTTCTACAAGGATACGGAGAACCTTCGACTTACCATACAAGTTAGGCTAGAGTTACCGCCTTGGACCCTTACCTTGTAACCTACCTGGACTCGGGTACCGACACCCAGCCATCTATATAAGGCTGGGAGGACCCCCAGGTAGGATAAGCCACGAGACACCAAAGCACTTGAGCATTGCGCAAGATCTACTCTTTGCTGCAAACTTAAGTCGCCGAGATTCATTGTAATATCACTCGAAATAATACCGGACGAGCAGGGAGTAAGGGTTTTACCTCTACGAGGGCCCCGAACCCGGGTAAATCTTGTTCCCCGTCAGCCCAGGATCTGTAAAGTCCGTAGGGTCTATTCTCGAGCCAAGTACGTGCGGAACCTTCGAGTGCAAGGTTCAGGCACTGCATGGCTGTCTTTTTAGTTCCTTTCTGGCACTTTACCGCTAGTAGATAATCTTTTAGCCAGCTAACATCAGCAGCTAGAAATCTGGTTCACGAATCGCAGCCAGCACCACGTCCACCCCAAAATTCGGTTCCTAATATCACAACCACAGTCGGGTCTCGCAGAATAGGAATTCAAAGTCTGGGACCAGCAATTAGGAACGAGAGGATTCCAGCAGATTTCAAAGGACCTAGGAAGGTCCCGAACTATACCCCAGACATGGAGCCCGCTGATTGGATAGAGAGTTATGAGATGGCAATGGAAATTTTGGAGGTTAGCGACGCGGTATGTGCAAGATATTTAAGCATGATGTAGGATGGACCCGCAAAGTCTTTTTTAAAAATCTGCCCATGAACTCGATTAATAGTTGGCAAGAGTTGAAGGATCAGTTCATCAAAAACTTCCAAGGAACTTGCAAACGACCTACTACAATCACAGATTTGGAAAACTGCGTTCACAACATTGGTCGAGACGTGTGGCAGAGATTATTCATACATCAGTAGGACTCACGACTCAACAAGCAGTAATTGCCCTTGAAAGGAACAGCAAATTAGACCCGCTAAGGCATAAGTTAGGATGGATCAAGAGATATGTCACATATATGAGTGAGTTGATGGATGCTATGAACAAATACGCAGAATCTGACAAAACCAAGGATGCGGAGTCAGATGACAAAAAATCTGGTAAGGGGAAGAAAGCTGGAGCTAAGATAGCCCAGAACCCGACCCAGACCAACGGGAGTCAGCAAGGTCAGAATAACAACAAGCAGAAAACAGTGAAGGTAACTCAGATTTGGTAGCCAATACCAATACAGGTTATAAGAATCAACGTCAAAATTTGGGCTATCGACGAAACAATCGGAATTTTCGTCCCAACAGCTTTGCCCAAGCTCAGCGAGGCCTTAAAGGGTCCATGTCCACATCATAGCAAAAACGGTAGAATAGCCAACACTCCTGGGAAAATTGCTTTGTGATGGATGCACTCAGGAACAGCGGAGGTAATCGTCAAGGACCCAGAAATAATGGACGAGGTAGTCAAGGTGGCCATCCGGGCGCAGGAAATCCGGGTCACCCAAATAATGCAGGTCATGACGAATTAGGTCACCAAAGGAAAAACCAGGGAAGGATCACATCAAGGCTGAGCATCGGGATTTCAGAACAATCCAAAACAACTTAGCCAAGGGCGAGTATCACGTGTTCACTACCGGTACGTGTCGGAGAGATAGAAAGCTACAAAAATGGGCAGTCAATGCCATTGCCCCTGCCGTACCACGACGGTTAAACTGAGTCCGAACAGCCTATAACACGGAGCCGTGCCGATCATCCTCCCGGAATAGATAACCCAGGAGGCGCAGCTTTGGTTGTAGCCCCCCGGGTTGGAGGTTATAAACTAGATAAAGTATCTGATGGATGGACGAAGCGAGTATCAACATATTATATTACGATACCTTTCGAAGGATGAATCTGAGTGAAAGACAACTTCAACCATCATCAACTATCTTTCACAGGATAGTTCCAGGTAAATCTGCCCAACCTATCAGAAGAATTTATCTTGAAGTAGCCTTCAGAACTATGGATAATTACAGGTCTGAAATTCTGGCTTTCGAAATCGTCAAATTTAAGAGTCCCTATCATGCATTGTTCGGACGACCAAGCTTATGCAAAATTCATGGCCAGACCATGCTATATTTATCTCAAGTTGAAAATGCCTGGTCTTAAAGGAAACATTACAGTTCATGGGGATTTAGATATAGCTTTGGAGTGTGAAGAAGGAGATGCAACCTACGCAGAAACTGCATGTGCAAAAGAAGAGTTGAAATTATACAAGTTGCGAGGTTGATCGAGAATATATGACTTCATTTAAAAAAGCCAGCTACCGAGTCAAAGTTAAAATTTAAGTCAGCTTAGGACACCAAGCTTGTTGATTGCGTTCCTGGTGATTCTTTCAAACAGTTCAGCGTGGGGGCTCATATGACTAAATAGGAAAACACGCTCGTCAAATTCCTCTGTGAGAATCGGGATATCTTTGCATGGAAGCCTGCTGACATGCCTGGTGTTCCGAGGGAACTTGCCGAGCACAGTTTGAAGGTAGATCCTAAATTGAAGCCTATACGTCAGTTTCTGCATCGTTTCAATGATGAAAGGAGAAAGGCCATTGGAGAAGAGATAGCCCGGCTTTTGGCTGCTGGATTCATAGTTGAAGTTTTTCATCCCAAGTGGTTGGCTAACCCGATTTTGGTTTTGAAGAAAAACAGGACTTGGAGGATGTGCATCGATTATACCTGATAGTGGGTGCATAAAATAGTGGGTAGGTGTGGGTGGTATAATGGTAAGGCATACTTTAAGATTGGCACTTGCGAAAATTTGGGTTAATACTATAGTAGTAATATAAACCATGTATATAGATATTTCCACGAAGTAAAGCAGCAAAAATAGGATTTTTTCCTTTGGATAACAATATTGCAAGGAAAACATGCATGCCATTATAATGAGAATATGATAGTGAAAACTTGGAGATAGGCTTGCCTTGGGTCCGGTCTTGCTCAGGAACGTGAAACAGACAGGAGTTGTAGTAAAGTTCCTCAGCTATACCCGCTTCGTCGTGATCTAACGTTGCAAAAGATAAAAACAACACCACAATCAGAGGGTTGGCTAACCACACAAGGGAAAACAAACAAACAGCAAGCAAGTCTAAACCAACACAAAAACATGTACCATATACCAAAATATATTCTAGACAAGAGACTAGATAAAGAACAACACACCACACAAATGTTAGATATTTCTATAGTAACAACCGAGCACCATTCTAGGTTCAGTAATAATAAGAGGCTTGCATTTCCATTAATATAAAACTAAACCAAACATACAGCAAGGGTGTGGTAAGACAAATGATACACAAAAATCGAACTACGAGAAAAAAGGTATTTCACCCATTTTCTACAAGATATTGCTATAACATGGATAATAGGAAAAATTCATGCTTCACTTAAGCTAACAAGGATCAGAGACAACCAAGTCTAACATATCAGTAGCAAAACCAATTCTAACATGCTAGGGATGCAAGCAAAAACAAGAATAACCTACTACCAAAAATTCACACCAAATTCACATGCATAGAAAGAGGAACATTCACAAGTACTCAATTAAACAAGGATCCAAGTAAACATGCAAAGGCTTGAGTCCTACCATGCTAGATACATGCAAGGACACATAATATCAGTAGCCATCATATCTATAACATGCTAGTTGATCAACCAATCACAAGACAAGAGTAAGACATGGCAATATGAGCAAAAAGAGTGAGAAAATCACATAGTAGGATGGATAAACATGGTGAAAGGGATACATGCAAGGGGGCTTTCTTCCTATTCATGCTATACACATACAAGGGCATATAATAACAGAAGGAAACAACATTGTAAGCAAGCTAGAGTTCAAAGAAAACACAAATACTAATTATCCTAAAACATTACATAAGCAATATAAAGGCAGAAATGTCATTTTTGGGAGAAATGCCACCAAAGCTTCTCTGATAAAATTTTTCCCAAACAAACTAATCTAAAGCATATAATAATCATAAACAAGTCATTCCAAGTGGATTCATGTCAATAGCTATCACCAATAAAATCCTAAAAATCCTAGAAGCAGAAATCTACACATTCAGATACATGCATGTCATTTTTGAACCAAGGAACCAATGAGAGCAAACTAAAATTCTAAATACAGATCTAAGAAATACCAAGCCATACCAATTGAGTTTGAATGCATAGGAGTTGTAGATTTAAAGTTATACATGTTTTAGTGGTTTTGAGCAGTGATGGCAAAATAATTATTTATTTTAATTAAAAACTCCAAATGAGGTTCTTCCAGTGGGAGGTGGTCAGGAAAACATAGGTCTAGGTCTCCATAATTTGGTTTGCCAAAATTTTCTCATTGGTATTTTTTGATGGATTTAAAGCTAGGCAGCAGTTTTCTGGAAAACTGGATTTAGAAAAAAAAACAACAAGGCCAACAGGCCGGATTCACTGCTACTGGGCCAAACGGCTAGGAACTGGCCCGCTGGAGGATTCCAGCGCGCGCCTGGGCGGGAAAAGGCTGGTTCGAACCAGGCCGTCGGATGGAGATCGTGCAGTGGCTGGGTTCTCTTCCCAGCCCCGACGTGGTGCGCGCATGCAGCCATGCTGACGCGGTGGAAGGAGGCCGGGGCTCACCGTGGCGACCTCCCGGAGCACAACGATGCAGCGCCGGAGTAGCAGGCCTCCCGACGGGTGGAGGGAGGCAGTAGGAGCGGCGGTGATGGACTCGGGGCGCGGACACGGCCGGCGGCGAGCTTGAGGGAGCTCCGGATGGGTGCGCCTTTTCTCCAAACAAGGAGAAAGGAGTGCATGTCCGTAGGATACCCCATCGCATAAGGGGGAGGAGAAAGAAGAAGGGAGGAAAAGAGGCCTTGTGCCCGGAGTTTGCTCGAGGTAGACGTCAATGGCCGAAATGAGGATTTGCCCTCGTCCTCGCTCACAGAGATCGAGAGGGGGGGAGATCTCTAGCCTAGGGGCTGTGGGGGAGTGGAATGAACTAGTGGCGAGAGGGATGGGTCAGCCGTGGTAGTTTTATACCAATGCCCTGGACCATGAACTTGGTTTAGGCATGAAGTTGCTGAGGCAAAGAAACTGAGAGGAGAGGAGGGTAGACCATGTCTAGGAGCTTCCGGGACCCTCCTCCTCGGCCATGAAGAAGGGCATCCACGGAGATCGAGTAGGGAGACGGGGCGGCTCGGACAAGATGGGGAGTTGTAGAGTGTTTGTGCCGCGTGGCGGCCGTGTCGGTGCCAGCGACAAGGAAGGAAACCACGCTGCAGTGTTCTCTCACCTCATCAACACCTACTAGACATGGTGTCCGAGGAAAAATCCAAAATTTGGACATGCCAATGCCAAAATGAGCCCCAAACGGCCACACTCGCATGCATGCCATTTCTTCCCTGGATCTTATTTCTCTAAGGTTCTTCCTTCTAGTTCTAGCTAAGTACTAGGGGATTATGTTTGGCAAGGCAAGATATCAAGGTGACTTGAATCGACATGATTTTAGAATATGCCAAAAATCAAGAAAAGAAAGAATTTCAGAAAAGACTTAGTGGAATTTTTCTAAGTCATTTCCGGATAGAAACATCAAAGTTTAGCCTCTCTTTTTAAGACCTTAATGGATTCAATTTTGAAATCCAAGAACAAGGTATTGAAGACCATGATGTATACTTACATAAAACATCTTTTGTCCAAGAAATCAAGATGATTAAGGTGTTGAGAACAGGAGAGAAACAGGGCAAGATGACAGTTTTTCCTGCTGTCCAAAAATTGACTGATTTCAACTAGGCATCTTTTCACTCTTGGATCAAAGGTTTGAATTGATCATGAGTACATGCCATTATTTTAGGAATGTAGTCCATACACTATAGAAGTGTAATCACCACAAAAACTTGACAATTGGATCATGCAAAGGAATAATTGTGAGGGATTAAAAGTGATGGTGCAAATGGAGAAACACCCCCAACACTTAGCCATTTTCCATATGAGAAAAATTCTCTTCTTTTGGTTAACTTGATCCAAAGGTAGGGTTTCGCAAGAATGATTGCAAGGCTTGGGTTATGATTAAGATCACTTGTTAAAAGTGGTTTAGACATAGATAAAACTCATTTGAGAAAAGATAGAAGGTGGAAAAGACAAATGATCCAAAGAGAGAAGTTGAGAAAAAAGAAGAAGAAGGATTATTTGCCAACCACCACATCACACAAGCATCACATAGAACTAAACCACACTTATCACACAAGCATACACTCATACATAAACAGTTTTTGCTGGCTCAGAATTTCAGATAGATGGAAGTCTCACAGGGCTTTACAAAACAGGGTGTGACATTTGTCACCCTACATTGGAGATGATCTTGCATCGAGGACGATGCCTTTTCAAGGGGGAGGATGATGAGGACATCACTAGTGTTTCTACTACTTCTCCAATTAAAGATGTTGCTGAAATTAGACTTGGTCCAGTGACAAGGTCAAGGTCCAAGTTAATAGAACAACATGTGAATTCTCTCTTAGTTGAATATGATAATTTTATTGATGAGAATTTTATACTACCTAAGTCTATGCATTTAGGTATGATTAGGTTTGTTGATAACACAAGTGGTATGGAGGGAAAACATCAAGACATGGAAGCATGTGAGCCGGAGCATGGTGAAAACATGAATATACATGAAGATAATATTTTTACAAGTGTGGAAACATAATATTTTCCACACTTAGCCATATCAAAGGAGGAGGGCGCCCACATTGAAGATCAATACTCCATATTAGATAGTCCTACCCATAGTAGGCAGGGGCCTGCGTGTCCGACGTGGCCGAACCCATCATGGGCCAGTTTGTATCCACAACTAGTCCAATTAGGAGTCCAATCCGAGTTGAGGTAGGGTTGCTTGCGCAAGGCACTTGTGGCCACACCCCTTCCTCTTAAATAGACACCACCTACGTGTGGGATAGATTAGACTACGTTTAAAACAAAACCCTAGAACCTTGAGACTGTATTGCTGCTAAGCATTCATCTTGAAGTAAAGTTACTGCTTGCAAATTCTGCGTGTTATCTGCTGTTCCACTAGGAATAAGGAGGTACATGACCTCTTGTAGTCGGTAGCTACTTGTGCAATATTGTGGAGTTGAGAATATCCAAAGGTTTGCAATCTGTTGCATTGGCATCAGGGATCAAGTAGGAGAGTTTTCAGCAAGACAATAGTTATCAATTCGGGTTGCTCACTGAGAAGATTGGGCCACCCCATATCACTACCCAAAATCAACTAATGCATATAGAAAATATATAGGAGGTTTATGATGTGTTACTTGCCTTTGGAGTTGGTGAAGAAATTAACTCTCTTCACAAAAGAACGTTTCTCTCCGTACAATCTATACATTGGAAAACACAAACGCAACATAAGCAAACATGCCAACAATCAACCACAAAAGAATGCAAACAAGGAAACAAACATAGCAAAAGAGTTTCACTCAAGTTAGTGAAGACAAGGGTTGTTCACAAAATACAACTTATGAAAAAGACTTAGAAAAAGGGCAAAGGGGCCAGCTACTAGGGCAGGGGTTGGTTAAGGGTAAAGTTTGAAGAAAACAAACTCATACGTGTCAAGGAAGTTCCAAGAGTTCACTAAAGTAATAACTCTATGTCAACTAAGGTAACATATGCTAATACTTGGTCATATTCACCTTGAAAATATTAGAGTGACTATGTTAGTATTTTCCATTTTGGTTAAGGTAGGTCTAGATTCCAATAACTACAACACCAAAGAGAAAATAATACTAAGTCTTGGGATTTCCCATTTGGGTTAATGGTTGGAAAGGAAAACAACTTGTTATTCTTCAATCTTGTAAGAATTGCTCCAAGTCCCCCATGCTTGTCTTCTTTGAAGATTATCTTCATTGCTTCTATGAAGTTTCCTTCCTTGGTGGGGTGCTTATCTTAATCTTGATAAGTCTTCATGGCTTTCCGACTTGTGGTTTCAAAGTAGGGATTTCTTGTTCGCATGGGAAATTCCCCTAAGTTAAATAGACATGAAAGTAGGATACAAAGATAGAGGGAGTTGGTCTTCTTCATTTTTCATGTTGTGGAGTCTAAGTCATTTCTTTAGCTTTCTTCTTAGGCCTCCCTTGTAGCTCTTCACGTGCCACCAAGTTGATATTGCTGCCTCTCCTTGTGCTTGTCTTGATTTCCATTTGCTAACTTGATAATTCTTGAAGAAGAAATAGAGAGGTAGACAGAAAATATTTGTACTTGTGTTTTTGGCTTCACTTGGTTGGCTAAGTATATATTTGAACCACACTAAGGACTTAGAATTGGTTCAAAATAGCCACCACACATATATGCAAATTATTTTCTAAGTCAATGGTGTATGGAAAATATTTTCTAAGTCAGGGTAACATGGTGTGAAGCATAAAGGTGGAAATTTGGCTAAGTCTTCATGATTTTCTCCTTGATTCCTCCTAGTGTGCTGACTTCCTTTCTTCTCGGAAGGAGTTGATGGTTTTGGTATCCCTAGGGCTGGCCTTGAATCAATCTTGGTCACACCTCTAAGTGAGATAGAGAGAGAGGAAAAGGAAGGAGAAAACTAAGAAATAGCTAGAGTTAGTCTTCTTGAAGTTTCATCTTTTTTTTCTTCTAAGTGCTTCCACTTCTTGGAGATGGCTAAGTAATTTCTTGGTCCTCCTTGTAGTAGCACCTTGTTGAATTTCCCAAGTTGAACATGGGGCTCCTTCATTTCACTTCATTGTTTTCATATTTCCGGACTTAGTGGTTTTTCAACTAGGAGGGAATACTAAGGGAATTAACTTAGAAATATTCTAAGTGGGGTCCAAGAGCTATGGTTTTGGTCTCTCTGGTCTAATGTTAGTCCTTAGCACAATTTTGTAGAGAAACATATTGAAAATAATTACAGGAAATAAACTAAGTCAGAAATAGTCAAATGAGCATACAGCAACTAAAACAATTCTAACTTAGCCAAAAATTATTTTGTACATTGGGGGCTGTTAGTACACAGCCCACGGTTTACAAAAATATTTTATTTGTAAAAATTGGAATTACATAATTTAAATTATGCCAAAAATGGCCAAACAAGCATATTTGAAATTGAAATATTTTAAACTATTTAAATTTATTTTTGGGCAGCACTAAACTATACTACAAGTCTAGGGCTTCTCAAAAAGTGCAAGTTTGCTCAATTTGGATTTATAGATCAAAAGTAATTAGCAAAATATGATTTTCAAAGATTCAACAATAACAACCGTGTGCATGTATCAAGTTTTAATTTTTTGCTTCTAAAATATTCTACATATCATAAGGATTTCAAAAAGTACAAAAACTTTAAATTTGGACTTACGGGTCAAAAGTTATTGCATTTTGAAGTTTGCCTATTTTTTGGAATTTTAATTCGATTTAAATTGGTTTTGACTAGGAGTTGACCCGGCTGCTGACAAGGGGGTTACGTGGCATCTCCTGGTTGGTGCGCTGGCTGACGCGGGCGCTGAGTGGGCTGCTGCGACGTGGCGCTTCCCTATTGGTCGGTACCGGTTTGGCGACTGGATCTAAACGGTGCCGTTGGATTCGAATCTGAAGGACAGAGAGGAGGGGAATATGCTCACCGGCGGGATCTCACCGTAATGGCGCGTGGCGGCGCCCTACTTGCAGTTGCAGATGACAAGGAAGCCAGGAGGCACCTCCGATCTCGGGGAGGACATCCACGGGTGCGGAGAGACACTGGGATCTCGATGGTGGTGAGGAAGAACTCCGGGAGGCCTTCTATCGATGGCGGCGTGCAGATACAAAGGCGACAACCTCGGTTTTCTCCGGCGTGGTGGTGGTGACCGTTTCTGCGATGGAAAGGAAAATTTAGGGCCAAGAAAATCTATGTATGGACAAGGGGAAGCTAGGGAGGCCAAAAGGAGGCAGAGGGGCTCTTCCTTGTCGCCTCGGACGGCGGCGGCTCAGCAGAGCTCCGTCAAGCAATCCCGGCAGTGTGGCCGTGGGATTTTTGGGGGAAGGAGAAGGGAATCGAAGAGGAGATCACGGGCTATTTATAGGTGGCAGGAGGGACAGAGGAGATCAAGGAAATCGCGGGCATTTCGGAGATTGAATGAACTCGGTTCGGATGGTTTTCTTGCACGGGGGTATAGGGGAAGAGATGACGTCACCACCGATGTCATTTTTTTCTACTTAAGTAATTAATTCATAACTTCTGTTTTATAAACCCAAATGTCCTCAAATTAATTTCTGAAATCTTGTAATGTTGAATCCTTTCAAATGGAACGACAATTATGATGTTTTCAATTTTTTGAATTTTTAGTTTTCAAATTTATATGAATTCATTATTGCCCTTTTATTCCCATTTAAATGGTAGATGACAATTAAAATAGAGAAATTTATTTGATAAAATTTCAGAGGCCTTTTAATTGATAATTTAGATTTTCCAAAACTATTTCAACTTGCTTTTATAGTTTTATAGTTTTTAAAACATGATGAAAACATGTATAATCACTTGATAGAATTACGGATTTAAAAATAGAATTATGATTGAAATAATTTCAGAAATATTTCCATGATTCAAGTATTGTTTTCTCAATGCATTTAACTTGTTTTCGCAACTAAATAATTTATAAAACACTTTATGGTTATTACTTGATGATATCTTAAACGGTAGAGTGAAATAGTTTCATTACTATGAAATATTTTTAGGATGCATGAAGAAAATATTAGAGATAGTTTTCAAGATAATGATTGGGTTGAAAACATGTTTGGTAATAGGATTTGCTAAGAGAAAAGTATTTTATTTTCATAATGAAATCTTATTTTAAAAAAGTCTTTAGGGTTTATGGAGTAGAGGCAATTTGGATTCTTTAATTTCCAAATAACTTTGGGTGATTTGCATTTCATTTTGTTTTTGGTGACTTGCATAATATGAAAATAAAAAGTTTCAAATTTTTGTGATTTTTGCACTTTCCAAAAATTAGGGATGTTATAGATATCTTCTGGTTTGAATTCATCAAGGTCAACGATGAGCTTTTGCTATTTTGTGAGAAAAATGGTTTAGCCATCACATCATATCCAGGACACACAAAAACAAAAGAAGGAGCAGACGAAATTGCAGTTTGCTACAAAAAATGCTACAACACACCGCCGCGTAGCAAGAGAACACATACTTCTTGAGAGCACCTTTGTTATTGTCATATTCAACCTTTATCTTCTTATTTTAATTTTTATACCAAACACCCGTGATCTTAGTGTCCATCCTGTGTCGAGGGGCTAGACATGAGTGAAAACTATTGTATTCACAATGCATGTGCCCAATCTTTTTTCGATAAAGCATGTGCCCAATCATAATGAAATATGTCGGTGTATTTTGGATTTAGCTCCGTCGTTAGGTTCCATGGTCCGACTAAGAACGTGGGGGAGGAGCGTGGCGGAGTTGATCGGATGCAGGAGAGACGGAATTTTACCCAGGTTCAGGTTAGCGGGAACGGGTCCCTACTTCCAGCAAGATTCACTATATCGAGGGGGACAATCCCTATACAATTTACAATGGATGATCTCAATCGTGCCCTTAGGCGTCTCCCGTCCGGCTTTATATAAGGAGCCGGAGCAGGGCTTACAAGGCGGTTCCTATCCTAACCCTAATCTAGACGGACACGATCGTCCGGCTTCTTCTCCAAGTCGGACCCTTCCGGCTCCTTCCTTAATCTGCATAGATACCGCCTGACGCTTCGGACCATTGGGCCGCCCGAGGCAGGCCAACAACTCTATCTCTTGGGCCTCCCATCACTCCGGCTATACGGGCCCGGCGAGAGGTACCCTATTCGGCATTCCCTCAACAGTAGCCCCCACAGAGACTTGAGATTTCACCTTCGGCTTCGGACTTCCGACTAAGATAAGTCAAAACGTTAATCTCGGATCTTTCCTTACCATTCTCCGCTTAGCCAGAATATTCCTTCAACTTTCCTCTCCGAGTTAAAGAAAGGGAAAATCTACAGGAAAGCGCCGCACGCGTGTCTAACCGTGCGGCGGTTGCGTTAAGATTTGCGCGTTTTTATCTAAGGAGGCCGCACAAAGGACGACGTGACCAGCCTTATCTCTTCCCTCTTATCCCCTTGCGGGCTCTCCTGTCCACTCGTTTGCTGCTCTCTCTCTCTCTCAAATCACCACCGAATGCTCGTCAATCCACCGCCGACGAGCGCAGCGCCGCCGCAGCACTAGCGTGACGACGAGGCTCCCGCTCGTAGCTAGCCTCGGGCAGCCGCCATCTATCTACCCTCCCACAAAATTGCCCGTCCGAGGCTGCTCGACGCCGCGGCTTCGACCCCATCGCCGAGGAGCCGCATCCTCCCCACGCCGCCAATGGCCGCGACCCCGCCGCACTCGCCTGCGCCATCTCCGCCGATGCCATCGTCGTGCTCGCCTTCATGCGCTGCAGCCCTCAGCCGCTGCCGCCCAGCACCCGCTCATCTCCTCCCTCAAGACACGGCGCCGCCACATCTTCTCCTCGGTCGCCGTCGCCTCGCCCTTAATCCCAGCACGCGCAGCCAAAGATACGAAGAAACTCGTAATTGGGCTGAATTTTGAGAAGGCGGAAAAGTGGTGTCTCTTTGTTAAGAACGGGTGTAGGCATGCGATTAATCAAGTAGCAAGCCGTCAGAAAAGCCTCATCCCAGAAACGTAAAGGGAGAGAGGAGTGGGCGAGCAAGGCAAGACCTGTCTCGACCAAGTGACGGTGTTTGCGTTCAGCGACACCGTTTTGCTGGGAGGTATGAGGGCAGGAAACACGGTGTGAGACACCCGTGCGCTGAAAATATCGATGGAGTTTATGATATTCACCGCCCCAATCGGATTGGACGGCTTTAATTTTGGTGTTCAAAAGGAGCTCAACATGAGCCTGAAAAGCATAAAACACCCGTTCAACATCAGATTTATGTTTAAGGAGATAGATCCAGCAAAAACGAGAATAGTCATCGATAAAGCTAACATAGTACTTAAAACCACCGGAAGAAGCAATAGCAGGACCCCAAACATCAGAGTGTATAAGCTCAAGAGGCATAGTGGTAACACGATGAGACAAAGTATATGATAGTTGATGACTTTTGGCACACTGACACGCATCACAAACAGAACGAGGACTAGTGGAAGTACATGATAAATCATGGTTCTTAACAATAGTGTGAACGATATTATTTGTGGGATGACCTAGACGCTGATGCCACTGAGACGATGAAGCCTTGGCACCAGTAAAGAGCACGACGTGTGGACGGTGAACACGCAGGGCTAAACGGAACAGGGTAGAGTCCGCCATGGCTTCTACCGTGAAGCAGAATTCTCCGGGAGACCTTGTCCTTAACACAGAAAAATACCGGTGAAATTCAACAAAGACATCATTGTCGCAGACAAGGCGATAAACATAGAGAAGATTCTGACTAATATGTGGGACATGAAGGATATTATTCAGTTTTAATTGTGAACCAGCTAAAGAAGAGTGACCAATGTGGGCAATAGACAAACCTGCACCGTTGGCCACCCGAACCTGATCCGTCCCGCCATAGCGCTCCTCGCATGTGGAGACGATGAAGATCATTGGTCGGATGATCCGTCGCCCCGGTGTCCATCATCCGGGCGGAGAGCTGGTCGATGCCGAGTTGCCGGCACGCTGCTGGTTGTTGCCGGTGCGCTGCTGGTTGCTCGCCGCGCACGAAGTCGGGGTTGAAGCGGTTCCGACAGTCATCGGCGCCGTGCCCCCAATAGCCGCAGATTTGACACCGGCGGGCGCCGACGCCGGCGTCCTCCGTTCGGCCGCGGTTGCCACCGCCGCCGTTACCACCGTAATTGCCGCCGGCTGGACGACCGTTGCCGTTGCCGCCCGCCGGCGGTCCGTAGGGCTGGGCGTGGCCGCCCGCCGGCGACCCATAGCCGCCTCCACCGTTACCGCCGTAAGTCCGACGGCCGCCGTTGCCCCCGCCGTAACCGGGCTGAGGGCCTCCGCCGCAGAAGGCGGGCAAGGCGCGCGGGGCTGCCAGGGAGCACCACCACGAGCGGCAGCATTGGCGGACGAAGTCCACTCCTCGGTCTCAGCCAGGCTGTGACAGCTGCAGGCCCTCGTAGTTCAGGACCATGGAATAGAACTCGGCGGCAGTAATCACCCTGGTGATCATGTTCAGGGACGCCGCGATCGGATTGAAAGCGGAGCCGAGGCCGGTAAGCATGTAATCGATGATTTCATCGTCACGAAGAGGAGACCCAGCGGTGGCCATGGCGTCAGCCAGAGCCTGCACCTTGTGCATATACTCGCTTGCGGTCGCATCGCCCTTCCGCAGTCCCCGAATTTGGCGACGGAGATGCTCGACTCCAGCCGCGGCTCGCGCGGAAAACATGGCTTGGATTGCCGTCCAAGCGGCGGCCGCCGTCTTGCAGCCGAGGAGCTGGCTCGCGATCTCCTCAGTCATGGAGGAGAGGAGCACGCCCAGGACCTTCTGGTCCTGAGTCCACCACGTACCATACGCGGGGTTGTCAACCTGCCGAGCGGCGTTGCCGGTGCCCTCGGTGATGGTCTTGGCTGGCGCCGCCACCGTGCCGCCGAGGTAACCATGGAGCGAAGCCCCGGAGAGGTTGGTGAGCGTAAGAGCACGCCACAAAGCGAAGTTGTTGCGATCGAGACGAATCCCGATAGTGGGAACCGTGGGAGCAGCCGTCGGCGCGGGCGGAGAGACGACCGGTCCGATGACGGAGAGCTGCATCGCTGCGCTAGAGGAACCCATCGGAGAGGGCGGCGGCGATGAGATCGGATCGGGAGAAGGGAGACCCGTGCGGCGGCTGTAGGCTCTGATACCAAGTTAAAACACGAGTTTAGGGTTTTCGTGGATGGAGCAACGTGCTCCCCACCTCTTCTATTTATATACTTGGCAGGTTACAATACAAGGCACATACGATACAAATACACACGTATGTGGACCGATCTCTTAACAGATACCAGGCTACGTGCTAAGGGAGGTCGTCGACGCCGTCACCAGCTGCTGATTCGAGGACGAGGTGGAGGCCAACGGTGAGGAGTCCGTGCTGATGCGGATGTTGCAGGTGCTGCTCGTCTAGCTGCGCACCCGGCCGCCCCTGCATATGCACCTCCGTCAACACCTACTTCTGCGTCCTTCACCAGTGCATGGGTCCGACGGCCAGCATGATTTTTTGCCTGAATTCTTTCCTCTCTCCCTACGATCTGGTGTTTTTATTAGTGGAGATTTTACTAGATTTTTTTCATGTGAACTATCTGGAGTATCCCCTGAATTGCATGTGTCTCCCATCTTGAGTATCCCCTGATTTTAGTACAAAATCTGCTTTGCAACTATGAATTGCAAATCTGGCAGCTAGAAATTTTGAATTTGGCAGCACCGTGTAGTTGTTAAATAAGCTGGTAGTTATTGCTAATGAACCTGATAGTTGCTGCAAAATAATCTGGTTGTAGCTACTAGAATTTTTAAATCTAGTGACAGGCAAAAAAACCCGTGTAGTTGTTAAATAAACTGGTAGTTCCCGTTAAATAACCAGATAGTTACTGAATATAATCTGGTAGCTACTAGGATTTTGGCATCTAGTCACGGGCAAAATCGTGTAGTTGTTAAATAAACTGATAATTATCGCTAATTAGCCGGGTAGTTGCTGCAAAATAGTCTGGTAGCTACTACAATTTTGTAATCTACTCAGAGGCAACGCCATATAGTTGTAAAATAATGTGGTATTATTGCTAATTAAGCTAGTAGTTATTGCAAAATAATCAGATAGCTACTACGGAGTACTAAATAATTTGCTAACTATAGAGAAAGTGGCATTTGTTTCAAAAATCTGCTAGGCTCTGCCAAAATAACCTGGAAACTGTTATCATATAAAATGGTAGCTGTCTCAAATGAAAGCCTAGATTTTTGTGGTACAAAAGATTTTGTGAAAACTGCTGTTAATACTTTAGCCCATGCAAAATTAGTTACAAGCAAGAGGTGGTGCAAAAAGTGACACTCTAGCGACAGCAAACACATGCAAGCTTTTTATTTGGTATTTTGATGCGAATGTGTGACATGCATGGCTTATCGGTTGCAGCAGCGGGACAAGTGGTCCATGTGCTAGCTGGCATGCATGCGTGCTCGCTCTCCCAGCTCAAGTCGAACACGACGCGCTCAAACAGAAATTGACTTTTGCCTGCCATTTCACGTGGTGGGGTCAGGAGAATCCGCCGCACGGATCATGCATTTGTGCGGCGCCGCCGTGTAGTGCTATCCTTAAAGAAATCCGCCTTTCCACTTAGCCGAAAAGTTAACCTCATTAAAACTTAGTCAGAATAATGTACCCTTCTCCGGCTGATGGAAAGATAGCCTGTTTCTTCGGCTAAAAGGTGGAATCTTCCCGTTTACTCGCATGATGCGGCAGCTGTCTTCCCGGATACGGCACGCGCGGGCTCCCAAACCTGCACGATGCGACGTGAGCACGCATGATTTGGCTCATCAAGACCCTTTTTTTCACGGGAATCGAAGCGGCAAGATCGTGCATATCCCTTGCGCGATTATCCCGATACGCATGGCACAATTCCGGCGTTTTAG
The DNA here is from genome assembly GCF_022539505.1 of Lolium rigidum. Classification (NCBI taxonomy): domain Eukaryota; kingdom Viridiplantae; phylum Streptophyta; class Magnoliopsida; order Poales; family Poaceae; genus Lolium; species Lolium rigidum. The sequence goes on from NC_061508.1 coordinate 95,682,013, forward strand.
GCGGCGGACGTTTGAGTGGCAGCGCGGCTATAAATGGAGGTTTTTATCTTCCTCACTTCGCACTTCACTCAAACCTCCCCAAGCGAACACCTCTGGCGAACAGTGCGCGCAGCCCCTTCAAAGCCTTCGGCGGAAGCAAAACTCTAGTATTCCCTCCGGCAACATGGAAGCTGCTCGCGATACGGCGAAACCACTCGGTAGAAAAACAGGCTTCCGGGAAGCCCCATAAGTCGCGAAGGTAAAGGAACCGCGACTAATGGGGTCTTTAGTCGCGGTTCGTGTGGCGAACCGCGACCAAAGGCTCCGGGCCCGGGGCGCACGGTGGCCAGCCGGTGCACGTGGGGGGCTTTAGTCGCGGTTGGCCAGGCCAACCGCGACTAAGAGTGCTCGAAGGCCTTTAGTCGCGGTTGGCCAGGCCAACCGGGACTAAAGCCCCTCCCCTATATATACCCATCCAGCCATTTGGAGCCAACACTTAGCCATTTGGAGCCATTCTCTTCACAAACTTCACAAGTGAGTGTTAGGTTTGCTTTTGGTTCCTCTTATGCACATAAGGTGTTTGATGAAATGCCCCAAGAGCATGAAACAAACATGATATGAAGTGTTGGAGCCACACTTGAGCTTTCTCATTTATTTTTTCCTCCTCGATCGCGGTTAGCAACTTGAACCTTTGATGTGTCGTCATTGATACAATATGCATGTGTGTGTAGTTCATTGTTTAATTTATATTGTTTGTAGCTAGTTAGTTTAACAAATGCATGATGGTTAATTATATATTTTATATTATAATAATGCAGATGAATCGGCAATGGATGTACGGTAACCGACTCTCCGGCGAGTTCGAGTACGGGTTTGAAAGATTTCCTCGTAGTGGCTAATGCGAACAAGCAGGGGGTTTTGTTATCTGTCCATGTGTTAAGTGTAAGAATCGAAGGGTTACTCTTCCTCAAGAGATGTTCACATGCACCTGCTTCGGCACGGTTTCATGCCAAGCTATAATTGTTGGACCAAGCATGGAGAAAGAGGGGTTATAATGGAAGAAGATGAAGAAGGGGATGATTTCATCGATGAAAGCTATCTTTCTCATTTCGGTGATACTTTCATGGAGGATGCTCGAAGGTGAAGGGGAAGGTGAAGGGGAAGGTGAAGAAGAGGATCCCGTTGATGATCTTGGTCGGACCATTGCCGATGCACGGAGACGCCGCGAAACCGAAAAGGAGAGGGAGAATTTGGATCGCATGTTAGAGGATCACAGGAAGGCGCCGTACCACGGATGCGATGATGGTCCGAAAAGCTGGGCTGCACACTCGGATTTGCTGAAATGGAAGGCACGAGCAGGTGTAGCTGACTCGGCATTTGAAAACTTGCTGAAAATGTTGAAGAATATGTTTCCAAAGAATAACGAGTTGCCCGCCGATACGTACGAAGCAAAGAAGGTTGTCTCGCCCTCTAGGTTTAGAGGTTCCGAAGATACATGCATGCATCAACGATCGCATCCTCTACCGCGGTGAATACGAGAATTTGAATGAATGCCCGGTATGCACTCGCATTGCGTTATAAGATCGAGGCGATGACCCCGGTGACGATGTTGAGGACCGGAAACCCGGGAAGAGGGTTCCCGCCAAGGTGATGTGGTATGCTCCTATAATACCACGGTTGAAACGTCCGTTCGGGAACAAAGAGCATGCCAAGTTGTTGCGATGGCACAAAGAGGACCGTAAGTCGGACGGGGAGTTGAGACACCCCGCAGATGGAACGCAATGGAGAAAGATCGACAGAGAGTTCAAAGATTTTGCAGCTGACGCAAGGAACATAAGATTTGGTCTAAGTACGGATGGCATGAATCCTTTTGGCGAGCAGAGCTCCAACCATAGCACCTGGCCCATGACTCTATGCATCTACAACCTTCCTCCTTGGTTGTGCATGAAGCGGAAGTTCATTATGATGCCAGTGCTCATCCAAGGTCCGAAGCAACCCGGCAACGACATCGATGTGTACCTAAGGCCATTAGTTGATGAGCTTTTACAGCTGTGGGGCAGACCCGGTGTCCGTGTGTGGGATGAGCACAAAGAAGAGGAATTTGACCTACGAGCGTTGCTTTTCGTAACCATCAACGATTGGCCTGCTCTTAGTAACCTTTCGGGATCTGTCAAATAAGGGATACAATGCATGCACGCACTCGCTTACATGAGACTGAAAGTGTACATTTGCCAAATTGTAAGAAGAACGTGTACCTTGGGCATCGTCGATTTCTTCCGAAAGGTCATCCGAGTAAGAAAGAAAGGCAAGCATTACAACGGCAAGGCAGATCACCGGCCGAAGCTCGCGGAACACACTCGGTGCTCGAGGTATTTGATATGGTCAAGGATTTGAAAGTCATCTTTGGAAAGGGTCCCGGCGGACAATCGGTTCCGAAGGGAGCCGACGGGCACGTAGCCATGTGGAAGAAGAAATCTATATTCTGGGAGCTAGAATATTGGAAAGTCCTAGAAGTCCGCTCTGCAATCGACGTGATGCACGTTACGAAGAATATTTGCGTGAACATCCTAAGCTTCTTGGGCGTGTATGGGAAGTCAAATGATACAAAGGAAGCACGGCATGACCAGCAAAGTTTGAAAGACCCTGATGACCGGCATCCGGAACGGTTTCAAGGTCGTGCCAGCTACGCTCTGACCAAAGAAGAGAAGGTCATCTTTTTTGAATGCCCGAGCAAGTATGAAGGTCCCGTCAGGATTCTCGTCCAATATAAAGGGAATAATAAACATGGCGGAGAAAAAGTTCCAAAACCCGAAGTCTCACGACCGCCACGTGATTATGACGCAATTGCTTCCGATTGCTTTGAGGGGGCTCCTGCCGGAAAATGTTCGAGTAGCCATTGTGAAGCTATGTGCATTCCTCAATGCAATCTCTCGAAGGTAATCAATCCGGAAGTTCTACCACGGTTACGTAACGATGTGATCCAATGTCTTGTCGGTTTCGAGTTGGTGTTCCCGCCATCCTTCTTCAATATTATGACGCACCTCCTGGTTCACCTAGTCGATGAGATTTCCATTCTCGGTCCCGTATTTCTACACAATATGTTCCCCTTCGAGAGGTTCATGGGAGTATTAAAGAAATATGTTCGTAACCGTGCTAGGCCGGAAGGAAGCATCGCCAAGGGCTATGGAAATGAGGAGGTAATTGAGTTTTGTGTTGACTTTGTTCCTCGACCTTAAGCCGATTGGTCTTCCTCAATCGCGGCACGAGAGGAGACTAAGTGGAAAAGGCACGATCGGAAGGAAATCAATGATATGTATGGACGGCCATTCTCTCGATCGAAGCACACCACACGGTTCCGACCAATTCCAGCTTGGTGGCTCCGTACTTTGAGAAACACAAGAATATTTTACGCTCGGACAACCCCGGGAAGCCCGAATCCTGGATTAGGAAGGCCCACATGGAGACTTTCGGCAGTTGGTTGAGAAAACATTTAATGAGTGACAATAAGGTTGTAGATCAGCTGTACATGTTGGCCAAGACACCGTCTTCGACTATAACGACTTTCCAAGGGTACGAGATAAATGGGAATACATTTTACACGATCGCCCAAGATAAAAAGAGCACCAACTGATGCAGCAACCGAGAATGGGCAAAAGGTCACATATTATGGTTACATAGAGGAGATATGAGAACTTGACTATGGAGCCTCCTTTAGGGTCCCTTTGTTCCGGTGCAAATGGTTCAAGCTAACAGGAGGTGGGGTAAAGGTGGACCAGCAATACGGAATGACAATGGTGGATTTCAACAATCTTGGTTACCTTGACGAACCATTCGTCCTAGCGAAAGATGTCGCTCAGGTTTTCTATGTGAAGGACATGAGTAGCAAACCGAGGAAACGGAAAGATAAGAAAACGATCAGTACATCATGCGATGATCCAAAGCGCCACATTGTTCTTTCAGGGAAAAGAAACATCGTGGGAGTGGAGGACAAGACGGACATGTCGGAAGATTATAATATGTTTGCTGAAATTCCGCCCTTCAAAGTGAACACCGACCCAAGCATTAAGTTAAATGATGAGGATGCTCCATGGATACGGCACAATCGTAAGCAAGCAGGGACACAAGGGAAGAAATGATGTGTAATAATTTATTGTACCAAACTTTGTTGAATGAATCATGTGAATTATATTACCCGTGATGTGTTTGGTGTCCATTTTCGAATGATTCAATTGACTCGAGATAGCACCGATGATACATGAAATTTGGAGTGACTAAGTCATACTCCTGCATGCATACATGAAATTTGGAGTGACTAAGTCATACTCCCGCATACAGGAAATTTGGAGTGACTAAGTCATACTCCCGCATACATGAAATTTGGAGTGATTTAGTCATACTCCTGCCTAGGCGTATAATATGCGTACTCGTAGTCTTCATAGCCGCCGCCGTTGTACCGGTAGTCGTCGCCTTCTAAGTTGCCGGTGTCGTCGTCGCTGCCGTCGTCGCCTGTCGTCGGGCGGCGCTCGTGGCTCGAACCGAGGGTAGCGCAGGCGGGGGATATCGCCGACCGTGATGTAGTCCATGACGCTCCGCAGAGTCCGGCCGTACCACCATAGCCGACGGCCGGCCTCGTGGAAGTTTCCGGGAGGCGGACCGTCCTCCTCATACCTCGGCGAGCGCCCTCTCACGCCGATTGATGAAGAAGGCGTCCCAAGTATGCTGATTATCGGGATGCCGGCGGGGATTCATCCGCTGCTCCGGCGTGAGGTCGAGGTAGTAGTGGTTCGTGATGGCCGCCCGGCGCGCAGTACCCCGAGGGACGGGAGGGACCGGCACGCCGCCGGCGCTTAGGCTCCAGCCGGCAGGGACGCGGTAGCCCGGAGGGCAAGGGTAGTTCGAGGCGCAAAGCTCCTCCACCTGCTGGTAGGTTAGAGTGGGTGCGGTGGAAGCCATGAGTGATGAGAGATTGAATTAGTTTTAATTTTCTGAATTTTTTGATATATTATTTGTATTTTATGATTTTGAAAAAGAAAAAGTAATTTGAAAAAAGACTTGCGAGGTGTTCGGCGTCTTGCTTTGCCGTAAGCCAGATGAAACCTTGCCAAAATGCTTTTGCGACTAAAGATCTTGGCTGTGCGTGATGACCATACGTGCCGGAATGAATTTCTTGAAAAAGCAATCGTTCTTCATCGGGAGATATGCACCTTTGAAAAATGCCTGACACGCTGCGTTTGTACAGCTGACCTGCAATTACGGTGTATCCTTTGCATCGATGAGCAAGCTTCTTCCTTTCCACTTCATCTTCTGGTTCGCCTTGTTTCAAGAGAAATTTTAAATATGGTACTGTCCAATCTGGTGTGACCAGGAGAAATTCGGTTTCTCCCGAAAGAAGCGGATATTCGGCTTCTTTACCCTTGATGGATGGAGCATATAAGTGATGCAAGAACACATCTTTCGGCAATTCGGCTCTTTCTGAGCCAAGCCGAGCTGGAGCAATCGGTTGTCCAATTTTCCTCTCTCTGGACGTGCTTGACCTCAAATCCCAAGAAACATATGGCGAATTCGTCGACTGTTCGGCGATATTCAGCCATGATTGGGCTTTTAACGTCCCAGGTTTGGTCAACCTGATGTTGCACAAGATCCGAATCGCCGTAACATAGCAGGTACTTGACGCCTAAGTCCTTTGCGATGTGAATGCCATGTAGAAGTGCTTTGTATTTAGCGATGTTGTTTGTTGCATTAAAGTGAATCTGAAGGACGTAACTTAGGGTCCTTTCGGCGATTTTAGGACCACGCCAGCCCCCGAGCCCTTCTTCATCTTTGATCCGTCAAAGTGCAATATCCAGTACTACGATTCCTGAAGATTCGCCTTTTCCATTGCCTCCGTCCAATCGGCGACGAAATCCGCCAAAACTTGTGACTTGATCGCCGTCCTTGGCTTGTAGGAGATGTCGAAGGCGGCCAGCTCAATGCCCCATTTGGCGAAGCATCCTGTAGCATCCGCGTTATTAATTATATCGCATAATGGAGCCTTGCTTACCACCGTGATGGAATGTCCTTGGTAGTGAGGGTAGCGCCAAAGTTTTCTTGAGGCGAAAAAAATGCCATACGCCAGCTTCTGGTAGTGAGGGTAGCGCTGCGTTGACTCGGAAAGCACTTCGCTAAGATAATACACCAGATGCTGATCCGGGTAATACTGCGTGTCTTCTTTCTTCCGCTCCACCACGATGACTGCACTTATAACACTGTTGTGGCCGTCAAATAGAGTAGCATTGGCTCTTCGTCTTTGGGAGCCGCGAGCACCAGTGCTTCTGACAGTGTCTTCTTCAAATGCTGTAGAGCTGCGTCTACTTCATCTGTCCAGACGAATTTATCCGACTTCTTCAATATCCAGTAGAGGGGTAGCGCTTTGTCGCCTAGCCGGCTGATAAACCGGCTCACAGCGGCCGCTGAGCCTGTTAGTCGTTGAACGTCTTTAAGGCACACAGGCCTCTTGATCTCTAGGATCGCTTTGATCTTTTCCTGGTTAACCTCAATTCCTTTGTGGGATATGATGAAGCCCAGAAGCTTGACAGTTGGTACTCCAAAAACGCACTATAGAGGATTAAGTTTAATCTTAAAGGCGCGGAGGCTGGCGAAAGTTTCGCGTAAATCATCAAGCCACTTGTCTCTAGTTTTCGACTTAACTGCTATGTCGTCAACGTAGACGTGAACATATTTCCCTATTTGCTCGGCTAAGCAGGTTTGCATACAACACTGGTATGTTGCACCCGCGTTCTTCAAGCCGAAAGGCATGGTTATGTAACAATACGTACCATAAGGCTTAATAAAGGACGTCTTCAGCTCATCGGATTCTTTCATCCAGATTTAATGATAGCCGGAATAAGCGTCCAAAAAACACAATAACTCAGATCTTGCAGTGGCGTCTATGACTTGGTCATTGCGAGGTAGCGCGAAAGGATCTTTCAGGCAAGCCTTGTTGAGACCGGTATAGTCGATGCACATTCTAAGCTTTTCCGTATCTTTCTTTGGAAGTAAGACGGGATTGGCTACCCAGTCTGTCTAGATAACTTCGCGAATGAATTTCGCGGCTAAAAGACAAATTATCTCCTTTCCGATGGCCTTCCTTCACCGGTCATCGAAGTGTCGTAATCCTTGCTTAACCGGCCTGGCGTTCGGGTGAACTTTGAGGGCATGCTCGGCGAACTTCCGGGTACACTGGCATGTCAGAGCTCTTCCAAGCAAAGATGTCACCATTTTCTCGAAGAAATTCGATGAGCGTGCCTTCCTATTTCTCATTAAGTCCGTCGCTAATGGTTATCTATTTCGAAGGATCTTTTGGGTCAATGTTTATCTTCTTGGTGTTTGACGTGGTGGTGAAGTTTTCCGGCATCTTCAAAGATGTTTCTTTGGAAACCGGCACTTCGTCCACATTGGTCTCCTTGGCGAGCTCCTTGAGTTCCTCTTGCGCGATCACTTTTTTGGCACATAGTGCGTTCGCCAACTCGCACTCCTTGGCCATTTTAAAGTCGCCTTCGACTGTAATGATAGCATTGGGTCCCAGCAATTTCATCTTACTAAAAAGGTAGCAAGGGCGAGCTAGGAACCTGACAAAGGCTGGTCTGCCGAAGATGGCATGATAAGCGCTGTCAAAAGGGACCACCTCGAAGCTAATGTCTTCGATGCGGTAGTTGTTTTCTTCGCCGAACGTGACGTCGATGGTGATTTCGCCTAAGGAGGAGGCGGACCGTCCTGGCACTATGCCGTGAAATTTCACATGGCTAGGTCGTAGCTGCCGTGTCGAAATATCCATCCTCTTAAGCGTGCTGAGGTAGATGATGTTTATGCTTGCGCCGCCGTCCATCAGTACCTTCTTGAGCTGGAAGTTCGCCACAGATGGGGCTACCACCAGTGTGTGGCATCCGGGATCAGGCACCCTGTCCGGGTGATCCGAGTGGTCCCAGGTTATCTGTGCATCGGTCCACTTCAAGTATGGGCGAACGACTGGCGCTATTGCATTGATTTCCCAAAAAGATTGCTTGATTTTTCGGCTTGAGGGGGTGGCGAGGAAGGTGTGATTAACCACGTCCTGTACCTTCAGGAACTTTGTTCCGCCTTTGCGCTGTTGCGTATCGGCTTTTTTTTTTGGATTGGTTCATCCGTGTCAGACTCGCTGGAGTTGTTATCATCTTCCTTTTTCTTGTTGAATTTGCGCTTTGCCGATTTCTTGGCTCCTGTCCCGTTGGGATTCGCCTCCTGCGCGAGGTGCTTGTTTAGTCGGCACTGAGCGTTGGTGTGACAGGGTGTGCCGAAATGGGAGTGGTGGGCGCAATTTCCATTTTTTCAGTTTCTCCCAGTTCTGGCGGAGGTGCTGCATCCTTGCTTCAGCTTCCTCCTTGTTCCCCTCCCACTTTCCGCCTGATCCTTGTCTGCCTTTAGAAAAGGCGACATTTACTTCGGCGGGGGCTTCTTGAGCCGGTTTCTCTTCGGCTTTCTGCTTCCGGTTATTGTAGCCGAAATAATCCATGCCAAGGCTTTTCGCCTTAGCCCTTGAGTCATCATCTGCTGCTGCGTAAATGTTTGCCACTTCAACCATCTGACCCAGCGTTTGGGGTCTGGCTGACTGCACCATGACATGTGGCACTCCCGGATTCATGCTTTCGAGAAATGCGTGCATGGCCTCTGCATCGCCGATATCTTGGCAGGCGTTCTTCAAGGACACACATCTACCGATGAAGTCTTGGGTCGCCTCTGTCGGCTCTTGCCGGCAGCGCTTAAGGTCGTTAATTCCCATTGGGCGCTTGAAAGTTCCTCGGAAATGTTGGACGAATACTGCCGCCATGTCCTCCCAGCTGCGTATCGACTTCTCGGGCAGTCCATCAATCCATGACCTGGCCCCGTCTATTAGCATGCGCGGTAAGAAACGCACTGCTTCTAGATTCGTGCCGTTGTTTATCTGTGTGGTAGTCGGCAAGCCATTGGTCTTGTGCGGTGGATCCGTCGTATTTCCGGTAAGTGGTGTTCATTTTGCTGAACCCGATCGGCAAATCGATGTGCTGGATATTATTGGCGAAGCAAGGTGGGCCGAAGTAAATCACGTCTTTTGCCGCCCTTATCTCATTTAGCCGACTGCTTGCATCGCCATGTTCCACCAGTGGTTTCTCCGCATGATGGTGACTGTGACGTGACGGCTCCGGCTTGTTTTCGCTGCGGGCTCTTCTTCTCCTGTGAGAGCTAGCGCTGCGAGGTTTTCGCCCTTTGTGAATCTCGGGAACGTCTCAGTGAGCGCGATCTTCCTCGATCGGCTGTTCGGGTGTTTGTATTTTCCCCGTGGGCAGCACTATTTCGCGGAGGTGCGGCTTTGTCCCGATTTTCTTTGGCCCTTTCTCTTTCCCAGTCGCGTTTTCTCTCTTCTTCGACGGGATCTTTGCGACCGGCTCTGTTGCTGTGTGCTTTCGCCGCTTCGTCGAAGCCAATATCTGCCTTTTTGTGTCCGCGATCACGGCTAGATCTTGTGCGTGACACGGCGTCACCGTCTTTTGGCTTTTTTTCGGGTCGTCTTTTCCTCCTTTTGTGCGAACTAGACTGACTCGGATGATCTGGGGGTCCGCCGTTGTTTACGGTTGTCCCGCAGGCTTTCGAATTGTCGAGCAGTATCCCAGATTTTTCGCCTCTGTCCTACTAGCGTAATGCCTGTGACTGTAGGCCTTCGGCATACTTTGCTTTGTCTTGGGGAGTGTAACGCTCGCTCGCTTTACAGATCGCCAAGGCTGCCGTCGTATTATCGATCGGCGTACGGTAGCAAGGTTCCCCGAAGGAATTTTCCTTAGTGGGTACGTTGCCCAGTCGATTGCGTTTACCCGTCTGATGGCGGGGTCCACGCCTTCGTCTTCCAACTCCTTTAGCCGGTGTTGGGTTCATTTATTATTGATGGAAATCCTCTATGGGTGACGCTTGAACTCCTCCTCGTCAGCCAGCTTCTTGAGTTGCTTTTGGGCGTTGATCAGATTGGCTGACTGATTGATGAAGGCAATTCGTCTTAGTTCCAGCATCCGAGGGGATCCATCTTTTTCTATGGGCTTCAGGAGCAGATCGAGTTCGTCTTTGTCCGACCACACGCTTCTTCTTGGCGGACGGGCACTTGGTTCGCCGTTGTCGAAGATCCGCGGAAGATTGGCTACATCTTTGTCTGCTTTCTTCGTTGCTTTGGCTTTTCTTTTATCAGCCTCTTCCTGCTCCGAGGCCCGCTTGGCTTCAGCTACTTCATTGGCCTTAACCTCGGCATCTGTCGCCTCTTTGGGGGCGACTATTTTTGTCTCCCAAGCCACAGGAGGAGGATCGTCCTTCTCCTGCCCCGTCTCGTCGTCCTTTGGAGGGATGGTGGGTTGGGTCATCATGACTTCTTTGGAAGAGGCGAAAGCGTTCGTACTTTCAACTCAAAGTCGCTTTCATCGGAATCCGAGCCGCCTCCCAAGTTTGCGGTGTTCTCGGATCCACCTTCCGAGTCGACTCTCCTGTTAATTACCGGAAGAATCGAGTCGGGCTCGGAGTTGGATTGGTACGTTCCGATCATGCCGACGTAATGGTAGTCGGCGCTTGCGGCCTCGTAGTAGGCGGCAGTTTCTTCGGCCGTTTGGCTGGATAAGATCAGATCTCGATCCACTCCAACATATGTGTGTGCTAGATCAGATCCAAATCCGGCGTCGAAATATTCTTCGACGGGGAGGATGGTGGGTGCGAAAGCAGGGTTGCACCTTGGCGACCCCAGGGCTACGGGAGTCATACCGACGAAGATGTTGTGAACTCCGATCGGGAAGATGCAGGCGCTGACGAGGTAGTCATTCCCCGGCATGTAGGAATCGTCGTCGATGATGTAGCCGCCTTCTTCGCCAAAGACGGCAGTTCCGACGGTGATGGTTTCGTCGATTCCACCCAAGATCCCATCTCGAAATGTAACTCCGGGCGCTCTTTGTCCCATGGTGGGCGCCAACTATCGGTGTATTGTGGATTTAGCTCCGTCGTTAGGTGCCATGGTCCGACTAAGAACGTGGGGGAGGAGCGTGGCGGAGTTGATCGGATGCAGGGGAGACAGAATTTTACCCAGGTTCAGGTTAGCCGGAACGGTTCCCTACTTCCTGCAAGATTCACTATATCGAGGGGGACAATCCCTATACAAGTTACAATGGATGATCTCGATCATGCCCTTAGGCGTCTCCCGTCCGGCGTTATACAAGGAGGCGACCAGGGCTTACAAGGCGGTTCCTATTCTAACCCTAATCTAGACGGACACGATCGTCCGACTTCTTCTCCAAGTCAGACCCTTCCGGCTCCTTCCTTAATCTGCATAGATACCGCCTTACGCTTCAGACCATTGGGCCGCCCGAGGTAGGCCAACAGCTCTGCCTCTTGGGCCTCCCATCTCGCCGGCTATACGGGCCTCGCGAGAGGTACCCTATTCGCCATTCCCTCAACAAAATAAGTGCTGCAAAAAGAAGATATGGTGGTACGTGTTAGAATCTGGCTAATCAAAAGCATATTAGTACCTAACTTATAAACTAATGTAGCATCTATGTGACACTGAAAGTGCAGCAAACACAAAATAGATGAAAATCAATAATTTCAGTAAAGAAGCAGAAGATTACCCCTATTTAAGCAAAACCTATAGCCTAAAGCTGCTAAAAACAGAGAATGTATTGCAATAGATAAAATATGCAAAAATGCACTAAAAATCGGGAAACATATTGAAGGTCATTTAACAAAAAAAAAACGACACTCACGGGATAGCTTTCTTTTTTTACTTGACGCATGGTCTTGAGTGTGTGATGGTTATGCACAAACTTGTCGTAGATGTCCGACACATCTTGAGAGACCTTAATCTTTTTCATTCCTTGAGGTCCAACAATATCCTTCCTTGCCCTCTTGCATCTATTCCTTCTTTCAAATGCTTGGAAACCAGTGCTGGCATTTTTCTCTGAAACATCAGCAATAGCAGGATCTGTGGAAAAAAGGGATTATTCACACTATAAAAATACATAGTAGAATATAATGTTAGGTAAGTTAGCAAAAGTAAAAAACTATGCAAGCAGAAAAATAACAGTATTGTGGCAAAATGTTTCAATTCTAAAAACCTATAAAAGGTGAAGTTAAAATAACCTTTGATCTGCTGCAAAACCGGAGTAGCAGCCTCGGGTAAATCAGCCCGTGCTTTGCCAGAATCAACAACTCATTTTTCTGCAGAGAGCACGATATGATCAGGAGTCTCTCTCGGCCTAAAACACATGGAACCACTTAAGTGAAATATTTTCCAGGACATATCATTATTGTAAAAAAACAGAAAAGAAAAAAAAACAAAGGCCAAAGGGCCAGATCTGGGGCTTAGCGGGCCGGCCTACTCGGAAACGGCCCGAGAGCCACGCCACGCAGCACGCGCGGTAAAGGGAGGGTTCAAAGGGACATGTTGGATCAGCGATGAACAGCCGTGGGATCGTCTTCCTCGCCCGCAGGTGCATGAATGCATGTGTGCACACCCGAGAGAGGAGGGGGCGCAGGAGCTCACCTGCGTGGCCTCCCGGGTCTCGGCGAGGTGACGACGACGAGGAGAGTCGAGGAGACAACGGCGAGGCTACCACGGCTCCGGGGAAGCCTCCTGACACTAGTAGGAAAACCCTTATAGGCGAAGCTTAGTTCTGTGGCGCACCGTTTTGAGTGCGCCACAGAAACTTATTTTGTGGCGCACAAAGCTCGGTGCGCCACAGAAATAGCTTAATTTTGTGGCGCACTACTAAACCGTGCGCCACAAAAACTTGGTGGGCCCCACACCCTGTCACCCCCAATCATTGGTTTTACAATTTCTATGGCGCACAAACCTCGGTGCGCCACGGAAATTACTTCTTCGTGGCGCACGGCAACGGTGCGCCACAAAAATAAGGTATTACGTAGGCGCACTGTTTGTGTGCGCCACGAAATAAGTTATTCTGTGGCGCACTGCGCTCGGTGCGCCACAGAAATAAGCTATTCTGTGGCGCACTGTGGTTGGTGCGCCACGAATTAGCGAACCAGATCTACAAAAGTGAGCCAACCTCCCACCTACCACACTACACAAGCCATTCTTCTTCCTCCATCTAGCTCGTCCCCCCTTCTCTCTCATACCATTTTGACTCCACTTTTCACTTGCTTGGGTATTTATTGCACTTACTTTGGTTGATACTTAATTGGAGTTGAGGAGAAGGCTCTCCATACTCTCTCCTCCTCTCGAAGTCATCGATCGCGGTCTCGTCTCGGTATCGAATCTAGAAGGTGAGTAGTTGGAGGAGACATACATATGCTTGGAGGAGACATGCATATGCTTGTAGATCTTGTGTGGCCGTCGTGTGTATGGATGCTTGTTGCGGGTGAAGCGCTTGTGTGTGTGCCGGTGTGGTGCATGGATGTTTGCCGAAATGTTGATTCATTTCCGTTTCGGCAAGTTTTGCACTACCCATATGTCCTACTTTGAGGAGAGGTCATGCCGAATTTTTCCACTCCATGTAATACCTTGAGGAGAGGTACGGCCCATGCATGTGTGTGCATTTGGTGCGGTTCTAATTTCCTGTTCTATGTATACCATTTGCGAGGCAAGCATGGTCCTCTCGATGAGTTCCGCTCGAATCTCTAGATACAAGATAGACGCGAAGGAGGACATGATTCGGAACAATAGGCGCCGAGATAAGATGTCCGTGTCGATCATGCAAACTCGAGCGCCGGATCAACCCCGATTCCGGACAAGCCGGAGGAGCACCCGCCGAGGCGCGGTTTCATGCAAGACAACCGGGCGCGGCCGGCCCCATCAAATGGTGCGCATGAAGACCATGTCGAGCGAGATGACTATCATCATGAAGAAGACTATCATCATGCCGACGGGGACTATCATCATGAAGAAGAAGTCGACGGAGAAGATCATCATGAAGAAGAAGATGCCGGCGGAGAACATCATCATGATGAAGAAGAAGATTCCGGCGCGACCCCGCTAATTTCGGCCTTGCGGGACTCTCATGTTCAAGATCTTCTCCTCCAGGAGACGAGCAACGATAGAGTTGCGAGCTAGAGAGAGAGCCAAGTCTGTCGCAAATGGAGAAAGACGGGATGACTCCGATCTTTCCCGGGTGTCGTCCGCGAGGATACACGCTTGCATGTAACGCTTGATTACCTGCGGATGAAGACGCGAGAACAAGTGGACCGATTCCGGCTTCAGCAAGAACTTAAAATTCCGGCACGATCGTCTCCCGAAGGGGAACACATTGCCAAGTAGTACCGAGGAGGCCAAGAAAGTCGTGTGTCCCCTTGACCTACCGCACGAAAAATACCACGCCTGCATTAATGATTGTGTGATTTATAGGTGCGAGTACAAGGACGAACCACATGTCCGGTGTGTGGCCACGGACGGTACAAGGTTGGGAACAAGAAGGTACCTCGAAAGGTGGTATGGTACTTTCCTATCACTCCCCGTCTGCAGCGGTATTTCGTGGACCCTAAGGAAGCAAAGCTCATGCAATGGCACGCGGAAAGGCTGAAGCCCGAAGAAGATCCGGAGATGGGCTATATGCTGACACACCCTTCAGACGCTGACGGTGGCAAGCATTGGACATCGCCTTCCCTAGGTTCGGGGCGACGCAAGGAACATCGAGTCTGGGTATGAGCACCGATGGACTCAATCCGTTCGGCAACCAGAGTAGCACGCATAGCACCTGGCTCGTGTTTGTATGGCCTTACAACCTACCCCCGTGGCTGTGCACCAAGCAAAGGTACATACACCCGAGTATTCTCATTTAGGGGCTGAAACAACCAGGTGTCGACATGCATTTGTATCTCGGGCTGCTCGAAAGAGGAGTTAGACACGTTGTGGAAGACGCCACCCCGTACGTGGGACGCCTACACTAGAACTTATTTCGATATGAGAGCCGCGTTGATCACGACGGTCACGGACTATCCTGGTTACGCATATGTATCCGCCGGGTGGGCCACGGATTCAACGGGCCGTGTGAAGTGCATGGACGATACCCCGCATCTACAACTACCAAGGGATCCCGGGTCCTCGAAAACCGTCTACCCGAGGTGCTCGAAGGTGGCTTCGCTTGGATCACCCGTGGAGAAAACGCGGTGATCTATTCAATGGTAAAGATGAGCCCGATGGACCCCCACGCCCGAGGAGCGGCGCAGAAATCGATGATCTTCTGAAAAATTGGAAGGAGTGCCTAGCGCCGGGAAAGAAGCGACCGAAGCCAGAGCCGCTGCTCGGTGTATGGAAAGCGAGGTCCGTTTTCCACGACTTGGAGTACTGGAAGGTCCTCCACACGCCCCACAGCCTCGATGTCATGCACATTACGAAGAACGTTACCGAGAGTCTGCTTGGCACTCTTTTCAACTCAGAAAAGTCCAAGGATGGACCGAAAGCAAGATACGATCTTAAACATTTTGGTATCAGGAAAGATCTTCAAGCCCCCGATACTGACGATGATGATGATGATGATGATGATCAGACGGAAGGGACTCAACGTCTCCGTAAAAGGGCTAAGAAGAACGCGGTGCAGCTTCCCGCTGCTCGCTTCACAACGAGTCCGGAGGAGCTCGAGCAGTTTTTCAGGTGCCTCCTAGGAGTGAAAGTTCCTCACGGTTACTCGGGGAATATAAGCAGATATCTGGACGTAGCGAAGAAGAGGTTCACCGGGATGAAGTCTCACGATTTCCACGTGCTAATGACGCAGATACTTCCCGTTGCGATCCGAGGCATAATGGACGAGCACGTCCGTGATACGCTGTTTGGCCTATGCAACTTTTTTGACGTTATCACCAGGAAGTCGATCGGCGTGAGGCAGCTGAAGATGCTACAGGATGAGATCGTGGTGATACTATGTGAGCTCGAGATTTACTTCCCGAGGGAGAGGGCCGGGACACTGCCTCCGAGGGAGAGGGCCGGGGGGCCGCCGCCGACACCGGCGACGATGACGATACCTGGGACGACGCCGCCCAGACCGGTGAAGAGACGGCCGGTGAAGAGAACGCGGCCAACCGCACGGAAGGTGATAGCGGCGGCAACCCTCGGGAGGGTAAGAAGAAGAGGACGGCGAGGAGGCCAAGGAGGGATCGGAGGCCGCAAGTGCTCGCCAACGTCACCGATCATTTCACGGTAGTCTCCGAAAGTGGCCTACCCTTGGAGCCTTCGTGGGTTGCCAAAGGGTACGGCATGCAACTAGGGTGCATCGTCCGTGAAACCGTGCCGATCCTAACTCGGGACCTCGAAGCAAGGAGAACGAGGCTATCGCCCAATCCCTCCTCCGAAGCTTCACCAACGATACACGTTCCCGGAGCCGTTAAATAAGAAGGTGGACTCTTTAGCTCTCACGAAGATGAGCACCGCCTTGAGCAGCTGGAAGAACCGGCTGAAGGGAAAGATCGAGGCCGGTGAAAGCTGGGAGAGGACAAGTAGCAAAGACCCGTCGCTCTCCTTAGAAGACTTTAATGCATTCAAGTCTTACTTACAGAGTGACACTGTTAAAAAATGGACCGCACGGGGAAGAAAATGCGGGATTTGAACTTAGGGACCCACCATTGCGGAAGCGGCGGTTACCGAGGAAAACAGCCCACTTGGGACAAGGAGGATGCCGAGATGGTACGTCCGGGGAAAGAAAACCCCTGGCACAAAATCCAGGATGAACAGGCTAGGAACTTTGTCCGGTCCCGCTACTACTTAGACTGGATGACGGGGGAATTTATTACGGATCACGAAGACGTGAGGGATTTCGAGAAGTACCTAGTAAGGATAGTTCTATATTATTTCGCTCATCTTATTAGGCAATGAAGCCAAATGGGCTAACCTTAAGTTCCTTTGTCTAAAGGATGAAGAGTTGACGAAGGCTGGCCCGTCGTCCCAGGGGTCGACGGAACCGTGGGACACGCCTTTCAACAGGGCGATGAACAAGTACAAGGAGAGGGAGCCAGACAAGCCACCGACGTCGGGTGGCCGTTGATACGTCTCCAACGTATCGATAATTTCTTGTGTTCCATGCCACATTATTGATGTTATCTACATGTTTTATGCACACTTTATGTCATATTCGTGCATTTTCTGGAACTAACCTATTAACAAGATGCCGAAGTGCCAGTTCCTGTTTTCTGCTGTTTTTGGTTTCGGAAATCCTAGTAACGAAATATTCTCGGAATCGGACGAAATCAACGCCAAAGATCTTAGAATCCCCGGAAGCATCCAGAACACACGAGAGGGACCAGAGGGGAGGCACGAGCCCACCACACCATACCCGGCGCGGCCTAGGGGCCCGCGCCCCCTAGGGTTTGGCCAGCCCTTCGACCCCCGGCGCCGCCTCTTCGCCTATAAGAAGCCCCTGGATCGGAAAACCCGATACCAATTGACGAAACCCACAAAAACACCGCCGAGCCGCCGCCATCGCGAAGCCAAGATCCGGGGACGGGATCTCTGTTCCGGCACCCCGCCGGAGCGGGGAAGTGCCCCGGAAGGCTTCTCCATCGACACCGCTGCCATCTCCACCGCCATCTTCATCACCGCTGCTGCTCCCATGAGGAGGGAGTAGTTCTCCATCGAGGCTCGGGGCTGTACCGGTAGCTATGTGGTTCATCTCTCTCCTATGTAGTTCAATACAATAATCTCATGAGCTGCCTTACATGATTGAGATTCATATGATGATGCTTGTAATCTAGATGTCATTATGCTAGTCAAGTGAGTTTTACCTATGTGATCTCCGGAGACTCCTCGTCCCACGTGTGTAAAGGTGACAGTGTGTGCACCGTGTGGGTCTCTTAGGCTAGATTTCACAGAATACTTACTCATTGAATGGTATAGTGAGGTGCTTATTTATATCTCTTTAAGATTGCAGCATGTTGTATCACAATTTATCCATGTGCTACTCTAGTGATTTGTTATTAAAGTAGTTTATTCCTCCTGCATGTGTGCAAAGGTGACGATGCGTGCACCGTGTTAGTACTTGGTTTATGCTATGATCATGATCTCTTGTAGATTATGGAGTTAACTATTGCTATGATAATATTGATGTGATCTATTCCTCCTACATATGCATGAAGGTGACGAGTGTGCATGCTATGCTAGTACTTGGTTTAGTAGCGTTGATCTATCTTACACTAAAGGTTACTTAAACATGAGCATTATTGTGGAGCTTGTTAACTCCGGCATTGAGGGTTCGTGTAATCCTACGCAATGTGTTCATCATCCAACAAAAGTGTAGAGTATGCATTTATACTGTTCATTATGTGATCAATGTTGAGAGTGTCCACTAGTGAAAGTGTAATCCCTAGGCCTTGTTCCTAAATACTGCTGAGTTACTACTGCTTGTTTACTACTGCTTGTTTACTACTGCTGCGTTACTACTGCTGCAATACCACTACCATCAACTACACGCCAAGCACTTTTCTGGCACCGTTGCTACTGCTCATACTTATTTATACCACCTGTATTTCACTATCTCTTCGCCGAACTAGTGCACCTATTAGGTGTGTTGGGGACACAAGAGACTTCTTGCTTTGTGGTTGCAGGGGTTGCATGAGAGGGATATCTTTGACCTCTTCCTCCCCGAGTTCGATAAACCTTGGGTATCCACTTAAGGGAAACTTGCTGCTGTTCTACAAACCTCTGCTCTTGGAGGCCCAACACTGTCTACAGGAAAGGTGGGGGAACGTAGACATCAAGCACTTTTACGGCGCCGTTGCCGGGGAGGAAAGGTAAAAGGCACTCATACTACGGTCTCGGGTAAAGTACTTTTCCGGCGCCGTCGTGTGTGTGCTCGAAGCTATTTCCTTTAGATCCTGCAATTGCATCTTGTTGTTTCTTGTTTACACTAGTTTGGCATAATGTACAAGAGTGAGCTTCTTATTCTATTTCCTGATTTAAAACATGGATTGTTTGATGCGAAAATTAAAAAACCTATGAAATCTTATTTGCATGCTGGTAGTAATATTAGTATGAACGCTTTGAACACCAATGTTGCTAATGATATAGAAAGTTCTAAGCTTGGGGAAGCTGGCTTTGATGAGCATGATATTTTTAGTCCCCCAAGCATTGAGGAGAAAATTTTCTTTGATGATACTTTGCCTCCTATTTCTGATGATGATAATGATAGTGGACTTTTGATGCCACTTACTGCTGAGAGTAAATTTTGTTGTGATTATACTATGCCTCCTACACTTGATGAGAATAATAATGATAGCTACTTGGTTGAATTTGCTCCCACTACAACTAATAAAATTGATTATGCTTATGTGGAGAGTAATAATTTTATGCATGAGACTCATGATAAGAATGCTTTATGTGATAGTTATATTGTTGAGTTTGCTCATGATGCTACTGAAAGTTATTATGAGAGAGGAAAATATGGTTGTAGAAATTTTCATGTTACTAAAACACCTCTCTATGTGCTGAAATTTTTGAAGCTACACTTGTTTTATCTTCCTATGCTTGTTACTTTGCTCTTCATGAACTTGTTTATTTACAAGATTCCTATGCATAGGAAGCATGTTAGACTTAAATGTGTTTTGAATTTTCCTCTTGATGCTCTCTTTTGCTTCACATACTATCTTTTGCGAGTGCATCATTAAAACTGCTGAGCCCATCTTAATGGCTATAAAGAAAAGAACTTCTTGGGAGATAACCCATGTGTTATTTTGCTACAGTACTTTGTTTTATATTTGTGTCTTGGAAGTTGTTTACTACTGTAGCAACCTCTCCTTATCTTAGTTTTGAGTTTTGTTGTGCCAAGTTAAGCCGTTGATAGAAAAGTAAGTACTAGATTTGGATTACTGCGCAGTTCCAGATTTCTTTGCTGTCACGAATCTGAGCCCACTGCCCTGCAGGAAGCTCAGAAAATTATGCCAATTTACGAGCATGATCCTCAGATATGTACGCAACTTTCATTCAATTTGAGCATTTTCGTTTGAGCAGGTCTGGTGGCCTAATAAAATCCATCTTTACGGACTGTTCTGTTTTGACAGATTCTGCCTTTTATTTCGCATTGCCTCTTTTGCTATGTTGGATGAATTTCTTTGATCCATTAATGTCCAGTAGCTTTATGCAATGTCCAGAAGTGTTAAGAATGATTGTGTCACCTCTGAACATGTGAATTTTTATTGTCCACTAACCCTCTAACGAGTTGTTTCGAGTTTGGTGTGGAGGAAGTTTTCAAGGGTCAAGAGAGGAGGATGATATACTATGATCAAGGAGAGTGAAAGCTCTAAGCTTGGGGATGCCCCGGTGGTTCATCCCTGCATATATCAAGAAGACTCAAGCGTCTAAGCTTGGGGATGCCCAAGGCATCCCCTTCTTCATCGACAAATTATCAGGTTCCTTCTCTTGAAACTACATTTTTATTCGGCCACATCTTATGTGCTTTTTCTTGGAGCGTCTGTTTGTTTGCTTTTGTTTTTGTTTGTGTTTGAATAAATTGGATTACATCATGCTTGTGTGGGAGAGAGACACGCTCCGCTGGTTCGTATGAACACATGTGTTCTTAGCTCATAATATTCATGGCGAAGTTTCCTCTTCGTTAAATTGTTATATGGTTGGAATTGGAAAATGATACATGTAGTAATTGCTATAAATGTCTTGGGTAATGTGATACTTGGCAATTGTTGTGCTCATGTTTAAGCTCTTGCATCATATACTTTGCACCCATTAGTGAAGAAATACATAGAGCATGCTAAAATTTGGTTTGCATAATTGGTCTCTCTAAGGTCTAGATAATTTCTAGTAAGGTGTTTGAACAACAAGGAAGACGATGTATAGTCTTATAATACTTGTAATATGTCTTTTATGTGAGTTTTGCTGTACTAGTTCATCCTTGTGTTTGCCTCAAACAACCTTGCTAGCCTAAACCTTGTATCGAGAGGGAATACTTCTCATGCATCCAAATACTTGAGCCAACACTATGCCATTTATGTCCACCATACCTACCTACTACATGGTATTTCTCCGCCATTCCAAAGTAAATTGCTTGAGTGCTACCTTTAAACAATTCAAAATTTATTACCTCTTATTTGTGTCAATGTTTTATAGCTCATGAGGAAGTATGTGGTGTTTATCTTTCAATCTTGTTGGGCAACTTTCACCAATGGACTAGTGGCTTCATCCGCTTATCCAATAATTTTGCAAAAAGAGCTGGCAATGGGATTCCCGATCCCAAATTAACAAACTAAAAATAGACACTCCTCCATGGTATGTGATTGTTGGACGGCACCCGAAGGATTCGGTTAGCCATGGTTTGTGAAAGAAAGGTTGGAAGGAGTGCCATCCAAAAATAAAATAAAATGGGAGCCGCTCTTTGAAGGTTTGTATGGCAAGGGGGTTAGAGTACCCGCTACCATTCGTTGACAACAACATACACCTCTCAAAACTTTATTTTTATGCTCTCTTTATGTTTTCAAAATCAAAGCTCTAGCACAAATATAGCAATCGATGCTTTTCCTCTATGAGGACCATTCTTTTACTTTCAATGTTGAGTCAGTTCACCTATTTCTCTCCATCTCAAGAAGCAAACACTTGTGTGAGCTGTGCATTGATTCTTACATATTTGCATATTGCATTTGTTATATTGCTTTGCATTGACAATTATCCATGAGATATACATGTTACAAGTTGAAAGCAACCGCTGAAACTTAATCTTCTTTTGTGTTGCTTCAATGTTTTTACTTTGAATTATTGCTTTATGAGTTAACTCTTATGCAAGACTTATTGATGCTTGTCTTGAAGTGCTATTCATGAAAAGTCTTTGCTTTATGATTCACTTGTTTACTCATGTCATACACATTGTTTTGATCGCTGCATTCTCTACATATGCTTTACAAATAGTATGATCAAGTTTATGATGGCATGTCACTCCAGAAATTATCTTTGTTATCGTTTTACCTGCTCGGGACGAGCAGAACTAAGCTTGGGGATGCTGATACGTCTCCAACGTATCGATAATTTCTTGTGTTCCATGCCACATTATTGATGTTATCTACATGTTTTATGCACACTTTATGTCATATTCGTGCATTTTACCGGAACTAACCTATTAACAAGATGCCGAAGTGCCGGTTCACGTTTTCTCGCATTTTTGGTTTCGGAAATCCTAGTAACGAAATATTCTCGGAATCGGACGAAATCAACGCCAAAGATCTTAGAATCCCCGGAAGCATCCGGAACACACGAGAGGGACCGGAGGGGGGGCACGAGGCCCACCACACCATACCGCGCGCGGCCTAGGGGGCCCGCGCCCCCTAGGGTTTGGCCAGCCCTTCGACCCCCGGCGCCGCCTCTTCGCCTATAAGAAGCCCCTGGATCGAAAACCCGATACCAATTGACGAAACCCACAAAAACCTGCCGGAGCCGCCGCCATCGCGAAGCCAAGATGCGGGGGACAGGATCTCGTTCCGGCACCCTGCCGGAGCGGGGAAGTGCCCCGGAAGGCTTCTCCATCGACACCGCTGCCATCTCCACCGCCATCTTCATCACCGCTGCTGCTCCCATGAGGAGGGAGTAGTTCTCCATCGAGGCTCGGGGCTGTACCGGTAGCTATGTGGTTCATCTCTCTCCTATGTAGTTCAATACAATAATCTCATGAGCTGCCTTACATGATTGAGATTCATATGATGATGCTTGTAATCTAGATGTCATTATGCTAGTCAAGTGAGTTTTACCTATGTGATCTCCGGAGACTCCTCGTCCCACGTGTGTAAAGGTGACGAGTGTGTGCACCGTGTGGGTCTCTTAGGCTAGATTTCACGGAATACTTACTCATTGAATGGTATAGTGAGGTGCTTATTTATATCTCTTTAAGATTGCAGCATGTTGTATCACAATTTATCCATGTGCTACTCTAGTGATTTGTTATTAAAGTAGTTTATTCCTCCTGCATGTGTGCAAAGGTGACGATGCGTGCACCGTGTTAGTACTTGGTTTATGCTATGATCATGATCTCTTGTAGATTATGGAGTTAACTATTGCTATGATAATATTGATGTGATCTATTCCTCCTACATATGCATGAAGGTGACGGTGTGCATGCTATGCTAGTACTTGGTTTAGTAGCGTTGATCTATCTTACACTAAAGGTTACTTAAACATGAGCATTATTGTGGAGCTTGTTAACTCCGGCATTGAGGGTTCGTGTAATCCTACGCAATGTGTTCATCATCCAACAAAAGTGTAGAGTATGCATTTGTCTGTTCTGTTATGTGATCAATGTTGAGAGTGTCCACTAGTGAAAGTGTAATCCCTAGGCCTTGTTCCTACTACTGCTGAGTTACTACTGCTTGTTTACTGTGTTACTACGTTACTACTGTTGCAATACCACCACCATCAACTACACGCCAAGCACTTTTCTGGCACCGTTGCTACTGCTCATACTTATTTATACCACCTGTATTTCACTATCTCTTCGCCGAACTAGTGCACCTATTAGGTGTGTTGGGGACACAAGAGACTTCTTGCTTTGTGGTTGCGGGGTTGCATGAGAGGGATATCTTTGACCTCTTCCTCCCTGAGTTCGATAAACCTTGGGTATCCACTTAAGGGAAACTTGCTGCTGTTCTACAAACCTCTGCTCTTGGAGGCCCAACACTGTCTACAGGAAAGGAGGGGGAACGTAGACATCAGCCGTGTGTCCGGCTTTGGCACAAGTATGAAGCTATCCGAGTACTACGGATCGGATGCCAAGACGAGAAAGCTGGAGAGGAGGTCATCGGCTAAGGATAAATCCGAGGTTCGGGAGCTGAAGAAGAAGGTGGAGTCACTAGAGAAGCCTGGTGGCCGAAAAGCCTGTGGAGAACACGGAGATGATGAACAAGTTATTGGACGAGAAGATCCGGCGGATCATCCCCCCGGGTTGATGGAGGGGTTAGGCGCTTGGAATGCGGGAGGTCAAGTGGGGCCGATACATGTGCCCAGCATTAGCGGCAGCAACTCAAGCTTCCACGTGTCGCCGACGGTGCCGCTCCACCCGACGCCGGCGTCGGGGGTCCACCGAACGCCGCCGCAGCTCCAACCGCCGCCGCAGCTCCAGCCGGTCGCATCGACGCCCCCAACCGCCGCCCTTGTATCGACGGTAGCCGAGATCGACGCCATCAAGGAGGTAAACTCATTAGTTACTCCTTCGCGTCATCTTCTTTAACTATATATGCCTTTCGTGACTGCCATCTCACGATGCCCAACATGGCGCCCACGACTCGGGATGAACAATGCATACTTCGCAAACGGTGGAGCCCGGCGGCAAGTTGGTGGAAGTTGCTAGCGGCTATGTCATGGCTTCCCGCGTTATGCACGGCGCTACATTGACGGAAGACGTGGCGAAGGTCAAGTTGGTAATGGTAGTGCCGGAGTACCGCTACGCCATCCCCCCTTTCAACCTCCGGGCACGAGAAGAAGGCGACGTTTTGCCCCTTGGGGATTGCACCTCATGGCTTATGAAATGGCCGAAGAACCAGGTTCGTGCGGGGGGGGGGTCTTCCGAGGTTGTAAGAGAAGCACCGGCGCCACCTCCCCTATCATCCGGCCCAAGATCGCCAACGCCGACGACACCCTTAAGGAAACGGTGGTCGCCGCCCCCACTACCTGAAGGAACCGACGGTCGCCGCCGCCACCGGAAGGAACCGACGATCGCCGTCACCACCGGACGCCACAAACGGTTGTTGGGAGCGCTACCGCAACGACCGTCTACTAGACGCACGGTACGCCAAGCGGCGGCATCGCAACCGCCACCACCTAAGGGCCGGGACATGGCGCCACTTGATGGCAACGATGTAGATGATGATGATGACATCGATGCCTACATCAACACTCGGCGCCTGCAGCCAAGATATGTACATGCCTCCTATGGATGAACAAGCCTTCCGCACACACGGCGATCAACTTAGTCGTCCCCCTACGGTCACGAAGCAGCGCACGGTCTTCACGGGTCTTTCTCAAGACACTCCTCCGGAGGGCTGGCAATCCAGCTCAAGTCAAGCACTGCTACCGTTTTCAGCCCTAACACGCTGCGTAAGACGATCATCGGGGATCCACCCAAATCAACCCCGGCAACCTCGGAAGCACCACCAGCACCCGAAGCACCACCATCGGCACCACAACCACCCCCGATGAGGTCAAGTGAAGAAGGGAAGGAAGAGAGGAGCCAAGAAGGGCGCATCTTCGAGCCGGCCTGCTCCTAAGAGGATCCGGGCCGACGACATGGTACCACCTACACCGGATGACTTGCCCCGGTGTCATGAAGGCTGGTAAACCTATCACGCCTCCGGACATGGAACACCTCGCAAGTGGACAAATGCTCCCTTTGCGGCACTCTATTCATTATCAAGAGAGCGTCCTTCTTAAAGAAAAGGATCCAAATTACCCGGTGTTCTCGGTCAAGGTGCCGTCCAACCAGAACTTCGTCAATGAAGACCCCGCGGATATCTTCTTCATAGCGTTCGAGGACGTCTTCAATCTATTTCACTCGAAACGGCTCGACTATAACTTGGTCCGCCTATACGCGATCAATCTTCGGATGAAGATCAACGAGAGAGACCCCGCCACATCGCGGTAGCGGATCCCTACTACATGCGCGATAGCCAGCTCCGGGACGGCTCAAGGACACGGACCAAGGCGGTGCGGTACCTCCCGAACTTCATGCTCATGCACAAAGAGAGCAACACCATTCTTCTGCTTTGTCTTTCCCGAGTAAGTACACATCCGCTCACGGCCGTCGTAACTTATGCTTTCTTATATATTTCTTCCATTGCCGATCATTTCCAACATTCCATTTCAATTGCATGTGTTGAGCGAGGGACAAATACGCACACTCATCATCCTAGATCCAAAGTGGTCACTAGCCCGGTATTTCGACTCGTCGAGTACGACGACGAAGAAAGACTACACGAGAATAAGGGGTGTTCTCGATGAGGCTATCCTTGGCTACTCCAAAAGTGGAGGCACCTTCGACAAGAATGGGCAATATATCGGGCCGGACACTAAAAAGATCGGGTTCAAGCACGTGATCAACTTCCCTTGTATCAAGCGGCCGGTGGCGGCATTAAGGAGGCCTTCTATGTCCTCCATCACCTTAAAGGGTTTGTCGAGGATGCGAGAGATGATGTCTCTGCCACCTAGTAAGCGAGACCCCATTAAAATGTCGAGGAAATCAGTGATGATGATCTTAGAGAAGACTTCCATCGCATCCAAGTAAAGCTCTCGGAAATTATCTTACAAGATGTATCCAACGGATCGGGGCTCTTACACGTAGCCAGAGCGTTGCCTAAGAGGGATATGGAAGAACGCCTACATAAGCCGGGTGATGGAAGGACGTGGACGACGAAGGACTTGTACAAGCCGTTCCCTGAGCCGCTCAAGAAGACGTCTCGTTGACCGAGGCCAGTGTGCCTAGCATTACTTTGAATCGATAGACAATTTGCACCGTGTTGTAAACTAAACTTGCTTAATTTGCTCGAAACGGTGGTCGTCGTTGTTGGACTTCGAGTTACTATTGTAGTCGTTATCGTTGAACCATATTACTTATGTGATACCGATGCTATATTTCTTTTAGGTTTATTATTATTTCCTTGCTTTAATTCTTGTGAATATGTATGCATGTGAACCCTCTAACTCTTTCCATTGCGTTATATACTAATATGCCTTGTGTCCATAGAGATGACGTACTACGTCGTGTTCGAGGGAGGGTTCCGGGAGTTTACGAGGAGTGGGAGGAGTGCAAGAAACGGGTGCACAAGTTCGGCGGCAAGCTGCTACAAAGGGTACCCGACTAGACACGAGGCGGTTTCCAAGTGGAGGGCGCACCAAGCGAACAAGAGCAAGATGAAGACCTTCCTTGTGCTCTCGCTCTTGCTCACCATCGTCGCGGCGGTACTCTATTTCATCCTAGTGTACTTCGTTTGTATCTAGAGATGATGAGAACTTTCTTAATTTGCATGGATTATGAGTTGTATGGAGCTATATGTATAACTCGATCGGGCTCTAAGTAATGTGATGATGATGTGATGATTATATATGTCCATATTATATCTGTCTATATTATATCGGTATATAACTCTGTATACGGTGTATAAAACCGAGTATAAAACCTGTATAATACACCGGGGAGCACAAAATCGAGTATACCTGTACATAGTTACGTGGCGCACCAAAAAGTAATTACGTGGCGCATTCTGTTTACGTGGCGCAGCTACATCACATGCGCCACGGAACTACTTATTTACGTGGCGCACACGGCCCGGTGCGCCACGAAGCCTTATTTACGTGAGCGCACGACCGGGTGCGCCACGAAGCTTATTTTGTGGCGACGTTTCTGTGGCGCACCACCCGTGCGCCACAGAATCAAATTTTCGTGCGCCACTGATGAGGCTTTTCCTACTAGTGTGATGTGGATGCGGGCGATGTCGAGCCAGACCACACCTTCGGATGGCCGCGAGCCTGCATCAAACGAGGAAGAAAAGGGGAATGTCAGAGACGTTCCCGCATGCGTGCAGAGCCTAGGCGAGAAGAGAAGAAGGAGGGAGACGCCTTGAGACCGGCATGGTGGCGAGGTAGATCTTGCCTTCCGACAATGGTGATGCCGCTCCTCTTAGCTCACAGGAAGGGAGAGAGAGAAAGGAGAGGCGTCTCTGAGCCTCGATGGAGTGGGAAAAGACGGGGGTAAGAGGAGAAAGGCAGGCGCGGCGGTTTTATACAGCAACATTGCACCGGGAGCATGTCTATGCTCGGACATGCCGAGGCAAGGAAAAATAAGAGGGGGAGGGGAGTGGACCATGTCCAGGGGGTGCGTTGGAACCCTCTCCGCGGTGGAGAGCCGGTGGGTACGCACATCGAGCGAGAGAGGCGGCGTAGTCGGCCTCGTTCTGCAGCGGGAGAGAGAGAGAGAAAACGGGCAGCATCTCCACGCCGTTCCCCCTTCTAGCTGGGCATGCCCCCTGAGGCAAAAACCGATGATGGCCACGTCGATGCCTACATGTGCTCACTCGGGCCCCCACTTGACATGCACACATCACCTCCCCTGAGCATCAATTTTCACAAAATTTCACCCCTGGCCAAAGTCCAATGTACAAGGACTTGATTTGTCAA
This sequence comes from Lolium rigidum, assembly GCF_022539505.1. Classification (NCBI taxonomy): domain Eukaryota; kingdom Viridiplantae; phylum Streptophyta; class Magnoliopsida; order Poales; family Poaceae; genus Lolium; species Lolium rigidum. Next base: position 95,710,097 of record NC_061508.1, read on the forward strand.
GGATGGCCACAGAATTGAACTCATATGACATGAATTAGAGAGATGCCAAAACCAGGAAAAAGAGGATTCAGAAACTGAATTTTTCAGTTAGGACTTAGTGAAAAATCTTAAGTCATTTTTTGTCATTTTGTTCAAAGTTTGGCACATGATTTCATGGGTCAATTGAACTCAATTTTCGAATCCAAGGTGATGGGGTTGAAGAGCATGATCTTAACTTGCAGAAAACAACAATGGCAACGAAATCAAGATGATTAAGGCCATGAAAACATAGGCCAAACATGGCATGATGACTGTTTTTTCTGCTTACTAAAATGTGCTGATTTCAACTAGCCACTTCTACAACCATGGATCAATGGTTTTAGGTGGTCAAGAATTTATGCCATGATTGTGGAACTGTTATACATACACCAAATATATGGAATGTCCAAGAAAACATGGAAAAAGAATTATGCATGGCTTAAATTGGATGGCCCAAAAGTGATGGTTCAACACATAATTAGGGTTCAACACTTGGCCATTTTCTCTAGTGAGAAAAATGGTTCATCCGAGTTTTTGATGGAACCAAGTCATGCAAGATTGCAAAGATGATTAAATAGTTTGATTAGGGATCATGATCAGATGACACTAGGGTTTATGCATAACAACTTCCCTAGTGAAAAAGAGGAGGAAGATGAAGAAACCACCATGATCAAGAGAGAAAGAAATGATAATCAAGGAAGAAAAATAATTCTTTTCCAACCACACATCACAAAAGCAACACTAAGACACAAACCATCTCATCAAACAAGCATACATATATACATAAAAAAGTTTTTGTTGGCTCAGAATTTCAGATACTTGGAAGTCACACAAGTTTTCTTACAAAATGGGGTGTGACAGAGCCTTCCCCCCTTAGAAGAATCTCATCCCGAGATTAGGGTTTCAAGCGAGAGGAAAATCCGGAAACTCCTTCTTGAGATAATCCTCGCGTTCCCAAGTAGCCTCTTCTTCGGAGTGGTTCGACCACTGAACCTTGAAGAACTTGATATCACGCTTCCGTGTGACACGCACACTGGTATCCATGATGCGAAGAGGTCGTTCACGGTAGGTCAAGTCTTGGTTTAGATCAATTGTCCAAAAATCAATTCCGGAGTAAGTTGGCTTCTCCAAAGGCACTTGGAGACATTTGCGAAGCAAAGATACATGAAAGACGTCATGGAAACCTGACAATTCCACCGGTAGCTCAAGCCGGTAAGAAACTTCTCCACGGAGGGATGTGATCTTGAAAGGACCAATATAGTGAGGTGCTAACTTTCCCTTGTCATGGAAATGCTTCATACCCTTGAGAGGTGTGACCCGAAGATACACGAAGTCTGCAACCTGGAATGTGACCTCTCGCCTCTTGGTGTCAGCATAACTTTTCTGACGGGACTGGACTGCTTTGAGATGATCACGAATGATGTGAACTTTCTCTTCTGCAGCATGCAGCGTGTGCACAACAAAGATCTTACTGTCTCCTGATTCGGACCAGTTTAGAGGAGTATGGTACTTGCGTCCATACAGAGCTTCGAAAGGAGCCATTTGAAGACTAGATTGATAGCTATTATTGTAGGAAAACTCTGCGAAGGGCAGACAGTCTTCCCACTTGCTTCCATATGACAAGACACAAGCACGAAGCATATCCTCCAAAATTTGGTTCACACGCTTAGTCTGGCCACTTGTCTAAGGATGATAAGCCGTGCTGAAAGCAAGCTTGGTTCCCAGAGCTTCATGCAACTTGTGCCAGAACCGAGAGGTGAACTGAGTACCTTGGTCCAAAACAATCCTCTCCGGAACTCCATGAAGACTAACAATCCGAGATATATAAAGATCTGCCAGTTGATCCCCTCGGTGGGTGGTCTTTATTGGTATAAAGTGGGCGACTTTGGTGAGTCTATCCACAATAACCCAGATAGCATCGTGACCACGGTTAGACTTGGGAAGTCCCGTGATGAAGTCCATCCCTACTTCATCCTATTTCCACTTGGGTACCTGAATAGGTTGCAGCAATCCAGCGGGGTGCTGGTGTTCAGCCTTCACATGCTGACAGATATCACACCGGGCGATAAACAAGGCAATTTCACGCTTCATTCCATGCCACAAAAATCTCTCCTTCAAGTATTGGTGCATTTTGGTTCCTCCGGGATGGATAGAATAAGGCTTGGTGAGAATCGGTGCGGTCAACAAACGGAGCGCGCCGCATCCTCCGCATCACCCCGGATAGTGATGGTTCCATCACGCCCCGGGATCTTGACCATGTTATACGCATGGTGCATTTTTGCTGCGACAGGGGCCCACCGTCCATAAGAGGATCGGGCGCCCCCGATCAGGGCGTGATCGGGCCGTTGGGCTCGGTCACGAGGAGATCAACCTAACATTCTCCCCCTTGATCTCAACTTTACTTTTAACTTTTACTCTTACTCGTTTCATCACATATTGATATAAAGAGCATGTTTCATCGTCACAGCTCAATTGCCGATAGAATCAGACAGCTACAATATACCTTTCTGTTTTGAAACAAAAACACTTTTCTTTTGGGCCTCACTATCCAGGAATCATAGGCTTTCCCTTAAACCCATGCCGGCTAAGTGTTCCTTGAACACATTGGGTGGTAAGCCTTTCGTAAGCGGATCCGCAAGCATATCTTTTATCTTTATAAGCTCGAAACTTATAGTTTGATCCTAGATTTTATCCTTCACAACATAGTACTTTATTTCAATTGGCTTTGTTGCATTACTCGACTTGTTGTTGTGAGCATAGAATACTGCGGGCTGGTTGTCACAGTACATCTTTAGTGGTTTGCTAATGCAATCTACCACTTTCAAGTCGGGTATAAATTTCTTTAACCATATCGCCTGCCCCATTGCCTCATAACATTCTATGAATTCTGCATACATCGTGGATGATGCAACTATTGTCTGTTTGGAGCTTCTCCACGAAATAGCCCCTCCTGCGAGAGTGAAAACATATCCTGACGTGGATTTTCTATCATCTTTGTCTCCCGCAAAATCTGCATCTGAATACCCTCTTATCTCTAGGGAATCAGATCGTTTGTATGTTAGCATGAGGTCTTTTGTGCCTTGCACATAACGCAAAGCTTTCTTTACCATTTTCCAGTGCTCTACACCTGGATTCTCTTGATATCTACCGAGTACCCCAGTGATAAAAGCTAAGTCAGGGCGAGTGCACACTTGTGCATACTGTAAGCTTCCAACAGCCGAAGCATATGGTACTGATTTCGTTTGATTGATCTCGTATTGGTTCTTGGGACATTGAAATTTCCCAAAACTATCGCCCTTAACTATAGGAGCAGGTGTGGCAGAACTCGCATGCATATTATACTTTTTGAGAACTTTCTCAAAATATGCTTTCTGCGATAGTCCTAAGACTCCATTTCTTCTATCTCGGTGAATCTCTATGCCCAAAACATATGATGCTTCACCAAGATCTTTCATATCAAAGTTTGAGGATAAGAACGTCTTTGTTTCTCGTAGCAGACTGACATCACTGCTAGCAAGTAAGATATCATTCACATACAAGATTAGGAAAATATATTTCCCACTTTTAAACTTTGCATAAATGCAGTTATCCTCAACATTCTCTTTAAATCCAAAACTCTTTATTGTATCATTAAATTTCAGATACCACTGTCTGGAGGTTTGCTTTAATCCATAAATGGGCTCGGCGCAAGACGCGCGCTCGTCGTCGGCACCAGCGGCTACCCGCTCTTCATCCTCGCCAACCTCGTCCCGACATGGTGCGTAGCCCCACACTCACATGATGCCTGCTGCCGATTGATTGATTGGTTGGTGTTAACTTGAACCCAAAAAAAAAAAACAGGTATACCATGGTACCAGCTTCACTGTACCTGGGTTTTACTGCGTCCCTCATTTGGGTTGGACAGGTAACACTATTGCTGCTTTCCCGTAGTAAACTATCTAGTATCCAATTTAAATACACTCCCGTTCGCAATGCAGGGCACCTATCTTTCTTCTGCCGCCCTAAGTCATGCAAGAGAAAATAGCTTGCCCGAGGGTCAAACCTTAGGAAACTTTAATGGAGAGTTCTCGGGAGCCTACGCTAGCACTCAGGTACAAATGCGTATTTTAGCATTTGTTCTTCATACCTCAGGCGTGGCTTCTATTGCTCCGCATATCCCTACACATTACAGACATGGTGACTTGTGCGTACTACATTTGAATGATACTGTAGGTCATTGGGAATTTGATCTCGCTTGCTCTTCTCAGAAATGGAAAGGTTAGCATTGCAATTTGGACTTCTATTGCCTTACTAGAATCATGTTGTCCACTGCCATTTTTATTTGAACATCATGTCAACTTCATATCACATCAGGATGGGGGAAGTGTGACAGGCAAATATCTTCTGTTTGTTGTGTTCCTTGGCTGCATGATTATCGGAATCGTGTTGATGTGTTTACTGTCCAAAAGGGATGAGAAACGCCACAATGATTCGACGCACTCCTCATTTGGAGCTATGTTGAAGTATATCGTTGCCCCTCTCAAGGACCAAAAGATGATTCTCTTGATTCCGCTTATCGCATATTCAGGTTTACAACAGGCATTTGTATGGTGAGTAACAAAAAATCTTTTCAGCATCAATATATGGCGGTTCAGTTCCTTAATACGAATATGCTCAGATTTGTTTTCTTAGGGCTGTATTCACAAAGAGTATCGTGAGCCCCGTGCTTGGCATATCTGGAGTTGGTGGCGCCATGGCAATTTACGGTGCATCTGATGCAGTTGTAAGTGAAACTATTAACTTGATGTTTACATTATCCTGTAAAAGTTCATGCTGACCTAGTGTTCTCTGCATTCTATTCTCCAACACTCCTGCTGTTTCTATTGCTATCGCTTTAGGCTAGAATAGCCCAAGTGTGTGTATCATTCTGAACTACCGGAAATACCATGTTGTATACTCCCTCCATCTCAGTTTATTAGTCACAATACCAAAATCAGATTTTCTCAAGAGTTAGACATAATCTAGACGATTAATGCTCAATTAGCCAATAGGAAACCGTGACAGCCCCGCCCCAATTAATTCTCTCCCTATTAGAACCGGTGCATGTCATATAAAGTGTTTTTCTTCTCATTTTCTTCCCCAATAGATTGCCACCTTGGGTCTAGAGATTTGCTAATTGTGTCTAATAAACCGAGATGGAGGGAGCATATGTTTAGTTGAGCTTATTTAAAGCTTCCTTGATATTGCAGTGTTCATTGGTTGCTGGGCGTTTTATCTCCGGGCTCCATTCAGCTACATTAATAGTCTCAGTTGGAGCCATTCTTCAGGCCGCGGTCCTGTTCTGGCTACTTCTTTTCTACAGGTTTGATTTTTTTTGGTTCACTTGGCTATTCTACTACTGCTAATTATCATAATCATTGCTATTGTTCTGAGACTACTCATAGTGGGAGTAACATAGGTAGTAACATCATACATCTCAAGACATTTTGGTGGCATGGCATATCAATAAATGAAGAAAGAGAGTGAGGTGGTAACTAGCTATGTTACTACCCACTATGAGTAGTACCATAACATCACACACCCCAAGACATGATGAGTCCACAACATAATAAATGACACAATGCATGACACCACATATAAGTTACTACCCACTATGGAGGTAGTAACTTAGACTAGTAACATAACATATGTTACTACTCTAAGTTACTTCCCACTATGACCAGCCTGACTGTTTTTCTTGCATGCAGTCCAATGGAGGGGCTAGTTAGTGCAGCGGTTCCATTATTTATAGGTGCCTTATGGGGTGTTGGTGACGGAGTCTTGAATACACAGTTGAACGCATTACTTGGATTGCTGTTCAAGGATGTCAAGGTAATATTATTAGGGTTGTTTTCTTTATGAGTATCCAATGTTCACAACTACGCGCGCACACATATATCTCTACTATATAATTTTGCTAAGCGACCGTATGTCAAACCGTAATCGTACAAATCGGACCGAGGCACAACTACAGAGATATAATAGCATTTAACCACCACTTTTCAATCTAAATTCCGTAAAACCATCACTTTTCGTTTATTTTGCCAAAATCCACCACTATTCTACCAGAATTTTGCAATTCACACTAATCAGGCATTGAGCACGAATTGACACTGCACATGACCCCCACTTGTCAGGGCCGATGTGGCTTTTCAGCATAATAAAAAAATATAAAAAATCGTCTGATTAGAGCGCCTCACTATCGTGAGAGGAGGAAGAAGAGCGTCTTTTTTTTTTGCATTTTTTATTTTTTTTTATTGCCAGTTTCGGTATCAATTCGCTCTTAATCAGTGATCAGTGCGCATTGCAAAATTTTGACAGAGCAATGGTGGATTTTGGTAAAATAAACGAAAAGTGGTTGTTTTCCGGAATTTAGACAGAAAATTGATGGTTAAATGCTATTATCTTGCGACCGCACGATCCAATCGCTAAAAAAAACCTGTGAAAGAAGGGCCATCCGTAGCATGGACGGATTCGGCTCGCTGCTGCTGGTGGCCTGCCTTCGTTCCTGGACGATGGGCTGCTTGCTGCTGCTAGGTTGTGCACTAGAACGGGCTAGAGGAAAGAACCAAGTAACGATTGCCTCAAAATCTGATCTGCATGTGCAGAACATTCACATCCATCGCTCAAGGAAAAATAATATGAATAGGACGATGGCTTGGACCACTGTAGGAAAAAATATTAAGGGGCTGTTTGGATTCTGCCCATGCCTGCCCAAATCAGGGCACGCCAATATTTTGGCGCACGATTCGGCCGCCCTGTTTCGCCCGTGCATGGGCACGGATTGAGTCTAGCGACCAATATTTTGGCAAGGCTGCGGTAGTTGGGTTTCCATCCAAACAGTAGCTCATGTCTCCAGTCAACCCTAGCGGCTCCACCAGCTGATCTTCTCTTCCGCTGCTGCTGACGGCGCCAGCCACGATGGCGGCGGCGGGCCCCGAGCGCCAAAGGGCTGGGGGGGGGGGGGGGTGCGGCGATGAGGCGTGGTGGCGGCTTCAACGGCGAGTCGGACGCAGCGTCTCAGGGCGGATCCCTGGATGGGCGGCGGCGGCAGCCTCCATGGCCTGCGCCGGCAATGGATGGTGGCGGCGGCTGCGGATCTAGAACCCGCCTAGATCCATCTTCGGCATCTGCCGGATGTGTGAGTAGGGGGCAGCGAGGTGGAATCGTTGTCGGCGTCCCAGCCAGATGCGGGTGCGGCTGCCGATGAAAATCGCGCCGGATTCGGCCATGGCGGATGATGGCGGCGTCTTTGACGTCGTGTCCTTTTTGAGGCATCGTCATTGCAGTCTGTGTCACTAACTCGGGCTGGGAGATGACTCACGGCGAGAGGGCTTGCAAGGTTTCAGAATAATGGCGGTGGTCCTTGGTTCTTATTCGCGGCGAGATGAAGACCTACCGGATGTTGGTCCCCATTGATCTGGTTGGATGGTCGTGTTTTGGAAGGCCCCGCCGGCGAACTCCACAGAGCGATTCATGGCTGGAGATTGCTGGATCGGATGGTATTCGATCGTGCGCACCCGTTTCTGACCGTTTGGTTTCAGAGGGAGCGCTTCGAAGCTCTGCAGGCTATTATTATGGAGTACGTATCGTTCCATGTTGCTAGCAGAGAATGACATGAAAAGCGAGATCTGAGGACTGACAATGGTGGTTCGAATCTTTCTGGCGATGAGGAATTGGCTTGATGTTTCATGACTTGGAGCAGCGGCATGAAAACCCAAGGTACGGACTTAATTGGTTGTGCACGACACTTGGTCTTGTTGGAGACATTGTTTTGAGAGCGAGGATAATCTTCGAGGTGAAAACCCAATGTCCGACCTTAATTGGTTGTGTACAGCACTGTTCTTCTTGAAGACGTTGCTTTCGAAGAACTAGACATCAGGTGTGGTTTTGGTGGTGGTTGTGCGGCTGCTGCAAGGATTGTAACTCTGTAGCGGGACTTTTCTTTTATGTTTTTTTTCTTATTGTCTTTAGTTAGTGTGCATCCGTAATGGCTCTGGTTATTGCGTTGTTGTAATTTGTATCTCCGCGATATTAATATACATTCTTTATTAAAAAAATGTCTTCAGTCAACTACCAAAATTTTGGTAGGGTAAGCAACGGTCACAATCCAAACAACCCCTAATTGCATGAACATCGGACTATCGGACCTGCGTGGAGCGCGGTTCCTTTTTTCTTTTCCTTTAAACACACGGTATAAACACGACTCTGACATACACGCATGAAAAACTCACCCCTCGTGCGGTTTTTTTACGCTGGTTTTTTACTTTCCTAGGACGACATACACCTACAAAACCAACTGATAACAAACGTCCCGATAAAAGAGGGCCAACGTGGCCCTGTCTCCACTTCATATAAGCTCCTCTCACCTACTCGATCCTCGATGATCGAAGCCGGCAAGCCGCAACCGCACGAGAGATCGATCTAGGAGCAACAGACACACGCACCTTCGGAGTACGCGTCTAATAAGTTTGCTACCATGACAAATAACGGGAACACATGGCAAGTTGATACTCGATTTCATGCCACACACCATGCCCACCACTGACCAACGCGTTCTGCTCAACATCAAGGGGTGACTCTACGGCGTAGTGGAACCGGTGATGCATCCTATTAGGATGCTGGAGAAAAGGCGGTCCGTCTAGGGGGATAAACTTAGGAGCAAAACTAGAGCAGTGCATTCAATAGGGAGCTCGACTTATTTGTGTGCATTTCATGTTTACACATATGACATGCACAACGATGATTTTTTAATGAACCATGGCAATGCACGGGCATTCAACTAGTATAGTCTAGTTTCTGTTTTGTACACATCTTGTTTTGTTTGGGTAACTCTTATCCCTCGAATGAAAAATATCGACAACAGTCACTCTTATTCGATAACAACAATAATAATGTAGGTGTGTGTGTAATGCTCTGATTTCCTTTCCACTGTATAATGCCAAATTCAACTAGTTATCCTATGCTTTGTTTGCTGATGATATAGCTAGTTATATTAAATGAATATGTATACTAATTATGTCTGGAAAAATGACAAATACAGGAGGCAGCTTTTGCACAGTTGATGGTTTGGCAATCAGGTGCCATGGCAGTCATCTTCTTCTTGAGCCCAAGTATCACACTGCATGCCATGCTTATCTTGATGGCCACGGCCCTGTTCATCTCTTTTGGCTCGTTCCTGTTACTTACCCTTGTCGGTGTCGAGAAGCCATCAACCATGAGAGTGTGAGGCGAATCCTGTTCGGATGTGCAGACAGTGTCGTCGTAACTTGTAAAAAGGTGTGAAAATCCCTCACATTCTGTAGCAACACCAGGGAATATTTCCTACTCCCTCCGTTCCTTTCTATAATGCCTATTGTTTTTTCGCATTTGTTTCAGAATATAAGAGTAAAACTATGTTTTTTTGTGTAAAGAACCCCTTCCACCCATCAGGTCAAGTCCAGAAAATCTGGAAACCGATGTGGTCATGTATTTCTGTGATCTGTTTTCAGTTTCCTATTTTGTGTGTGATATCGCTATGGGGTTTTGTGTGAAAAAATGGCTCGCGCTAATTTCCGTGCCAAAAAACAATAGGCACTATAGAAAGGAACGGAGGGAGTAGTAACTTGTAAAAAAATTGGCCTCACATATTAGCCATAGTAGTGGTCATATGGAGTCATTAGTTTTGTTTTGACAAGCAACGAGGCAGAGAAACATCTGACTACCTTTGACATCCATGGTATAGTAATTTGTAACAAGATAGAAATATGACGGTGTGATTTGGAAACTCTCTATTTTAGTTTGAACCCAAAATGACAAGAGTCGATAGCGCGTCTGTTTATGTGTACCAGGCAAAGAATACTTGTGGCGTACCACGGGTACTTTAGCCGTGGCGCACAGGAACAGCGTGTGCCACGGGTAATGTGTATGTGCACCTAACTATTTTTCCTTTTTCCTTTTTGCCTTCTCTATTCTTTTTTTTCGTATTTGGTTGTTCTTTTCTCATTTTGTTATTTTGCATATCTATTTTCAAAAAATAGTTAGGTTCCGTCTTCATTCTCTGTATACGATAAATGATGGCAGAATATAAGATTGCAATCATATGCATATACAATGATATGATTACATAATGGCACACGCGGTGGATATATATTTGACACAGGATTACATATATAACCGTGACCATATAGGATAAATGATTAACATAATATTTGAAAGAGTGCAAACATAATAGAAAATAACAACTTATTCTAATAATATTGAGCTACATCAACAATATGGCCAACATACCGCAATTCGGACACCATGCGACATAGGGGATAGGGTCACCGGGGAAATCGCCGACGGGTGACCGGGGTTCGTTGTCGACCACCTCGGGGCTGCTGACGCGCGTCACCGTTGTGGCGCTGCTTCCACCTTCATCGACAACCATCCCAGCCTATGGCAGAAGGCGGCGGTAATCTAGGTCATAGTAAACTGGGGCCGCCACCCGATAGGGAGGATCGGCAGCTCTCATGACTACCGGCGCCGCCGCCCGACTGACCCCAACCACACGACCACCCCTCGCCCTCATGTAATTGGGGTAAATCTGATCACCAGCGCCACTATAACCTCCACGGCCTGGTCCAGCGCCATTGCCACCGCCCCGTCCAACGCCACCGCACGCCTTGTCCGTGCCATGGCCGATCTGCGTCCATCACCATGCACGCGTCCAGCGTGGCCACCACCGTCATCACGCACACGACCTACCATGGAAACCACCATAAAGGTGGGAGAGGAGGGGAGGGCTCGATCGAGTTGGCGATGACGGCGGTGTATTTTGCAAGTGGCATCAACAGGGCCGGGGTGGGGGTTATATAGTTGTGGGAAATGTACTACTGGTCTTCATTTGGCATTAACGCACATGAAGACGTGCGTGCTACAACTGCAAGCTTATGGTTCAACACTTAAGCAAAACAAAATGTGAATCTAATTCACTGTTCAATTTTTTATGTGAACTATTAATAGGCGGTTGTTTTTATTAGCATTGTGCAACTCCTGAATAAGAATTACATTGCATATGCAATGTATTACCGAAATAAAAAAAATATAAATGATATAGATATTGCAACTTTCCGTATATGGAGTTCACTTAGGATATAAATCATTCATTCACAACCCTAAACCTCACTATATACTCATCCTTCTTTGCAAAATTTAGATTCATATATGTAATTCATGTTTTTATTTTTTACAAAGAAATAGACCTTTAAACTTAACTACATCTCAAAATATTTTTTTTGAAGTTCTTACCATTTTCTAACAAATGACAACTCATGTTTAATTTGAGAGTAACATGCATGGGGTGCCCACAAGCTTATGTTTGCATGCGATGTCCATCGATATGAGGTCCCTTTCTAAAATATTTTGTGGGCCGAGATTCGGTAGCGCATTCACATCCTACCTAAATGCAAAGAGATTTTAGTACCGTAATACGGATTCTGCTATCTTAACACCATAGATAAGGTGACTATTTTGTGTGTTGTTTGGGTTGGAAATTCGATGCTAAGACAACTCTGAATGATCAGTATTGTCTCAATAGCTATCTTAATAGGAATACTAACAAGAAAATTACAATATTATATTTCTTAGGAGATATATAATCATGAAATTTATTAGCAGATTATGCTATTTAATAACTGGCCATCCATGCATAAGCTCTTGTGGCATCCTTATGTGCATAATCATTTGACCACCGCTTGACAACTTTTACTAGCCTAATCCATATTGGCACCATTGTATTTGGCATACAAAATTTTGCCGGTTATAGGCTCGTCGTGTTCCGTGTGCTGAATGTATTGCCACTTATAGGACCATCAGCGGTGGTCCCAATATGAATTAGGCTAGTACAAGTTGTCAGCATCACGTGAATGCCATTTCATCAGCTACCGGCACAACCACAAATCAAGATATCCAGATTTGTGGACGTGGATATGTGTTGTATACGTGTTCACATAGGAGAAGGCGAAGGTGTCATATTCAGCTGGGTTGGCAGATCCAAGTTTTTCATGTGCTGGTATGTGGTCTTGTCGCCTCCAATTATGGAAATGGACATCATTAAGTGCATGGATCTCATATTCTGCATGGATCTGTTGGGCGTGGTTCGTAAACTCCATAGTACCGTTGGTAGTTCATCGACCCATGCCCCCGATGCTCGCTTGAGTGGTGTCATCAGACGCTTTTTGAGCCCTGCTGTGATCAACCCGTTCGAACGCTCCACTTGACCATTTGTCTGTGGGCGTGACACAGATGCATATGTGACGTTGATTCCCAACTCGTCGCAATACTCCTGGAACTCCTTTGTTGTGAAATTGGTATCGTTGTCCGTAATAATGCTATGTGGTACTTCGAACCTGTGTACTGTAGATCGGATGAACTTGACCACTGTTTCAGCGTCTTGGGACATTACTGGGACGGCTTCCATCCCTTTCACGAACTTGTCTACTTCTACGAGTAATATGGTGTACCACGCGAGTGGTATCATGTGCAGTTTTGTGGATGGTACTCCGGGTTTCGTTGCGTATATTTGGCATGCCTCGCATCGTTTTACGATTTCCTTTGCGTCTAACTCTGCCGTAGGCTAGTAAAATCCTGCTCGAAAGGCCTTGCGTACGAGATTTCTGCTCCCCATATGGTGCCGCAAGGTCCTTGATGTATTTCGAGTAGAATCTTTTTCCCTTCTTCAAGTAGTACACAACGTTGCAGAACATCCGATATACTCTGCTTGTGCAGTAACCCGTCATGGATCATGAACGCCCTTGATCTGCAAATTATTAGGCTTGCTTCTACCTTTTCCTGGGGTAGCTCATTGCTAGTTAGGTAGTCGAATATAGGCTGCATCCAGGTAGGATCCACTTGGAACACCTACTGCTCCTCTGTGTCCATAGATTCTGGTTCTTGGCACTGTTCTTCTATTTCCTCTGTGTTGTTTTCTGCAACATCTTTTTCACTGTCTACCTCTGCTTGGTGTTTTAGTTTTATTGATGGGTGGTTGATTTCCTCATAAAAACATCAGGTGGTATGGGTAAGCAATTTGACCAGATGTTTGCGAGTACATCTGCCTCCGAGTTACTGCCTCGTCCCACATGCTGCAAATCGCACCCGTCGAATTCTCTTTCCAGTGAATTGTATAACTCACGGTACGCTACCATGTTTTCTGCAGGCGCGTCGTACTTTTTCATGGTTTGTTGTACCACCAAGTTTGAGTCACCATGAATGACGAGTCGTGTTGCACCGCATATCTTGGCCATCCTCATCCCATGAATCAAGGCCTCATATTCGGCCTCATTATTTGACGCGTTTTTCAATGTCATCCGTAGTACGTACATCATTCTGTCTCCTTTGGGTGATATTAGTACGACTCCAGCCCCGGCTCCCGCTTTCCGTTTGGACCCATCAAAGTACATGGTCCAATTGTTAGACATATCTGGAATTTTTGGCTGTTGCAGTTCGAGCCACTCTGCCTCGAAATCTGCCAATACCTGGGACTTGATTGCTTTGAACCTCTCGTAAGTGATGTCCCAAGGTCCCATCTCGATCCCCCACTTGGCTATTCTACCCGTGGCATTGCAATTGTTCAGTATGTCTGACAGTGGAGCCTTTAATACCACTGTAATCGTAATAGGGTGATTCTGAAAGTAATGCCTTAATTTGCGTGTTGTTAAGTAGACTCTATACGCCAGCTTTTGGTATTGCGGGTACCGTTGCTTTGACGGTGAGAGTACCTCGCTGATATAATAAACTGGTCGCTGTACACCGTCCGCCGACTCTGATTCGGGTCTCTCTACCACGAGTACTGTACTTATGACTTGCTGTGTCGCTGCGACGTACATGTATAGTTGTTCTTGTTCCTGAGGAGCGACTAACACTGGTTATGTTGACAGGGTCCTTTTTAGGGCTTGGAAGGCATCTCTAGCTTCTTGGGTCCACTCGAATACTTCTGCTTTCTTCAGTAGCTTTTAGAATGGTAGTGCTTTTTCGCCTAGCTTGGCGATGAACCTGCTAACTGCCGCTATTCGCCCGGTGATTTGCTACACACCCTTATGTTGGTTGGTTCCTTCATGGCTAGAATAGCCCGTATCTTCCCCTGGTTTGCTTGGATTCCTCTAGCCGAAAGAAGGTACCCGAGTAGTTCTCCCTGCGGGACCCCGAAGGCGCATTTTAAGGGGTTCAACTTTATCTTGTATACGTTGAGTGCTGCGATAGTTTCCTTGAGATCGTCAAACAGGGTTTCTGCCTTTTTTGGACTTGATAACAATGTCATCGGCGTAAACCTGTGCGTTCCTTCCGATTTGCTCTTAGGCAGTTTTGCATCATGCGCTGATATGTGGCACCCGTGTTTTTTAACCCGAAGGGCATTGTTCTGTAACAACAACATCCCCATGGGGTAATGAACGCAGTTTTCTCTTCATCTTCTTTCTTCATTAGTATCTGATTATACCCCGAGTATGCGTCCAGGAAGCAGAGTCGCTCGCACCCGGTGGTCGAGTCGATTATCAGATCGATGTGTGGTAGGGGGAACCAATCCTTGGGGTAGAACTTATTCAGAGATGTGAAGTCGATACACATCCCGAGCTTATTTTTGTCTACCAGTACCAGATTTGCGAGCCAAGTTTCTATTTTGATTTCCCAAATGAAGTTTGCTGCTAGCAATCGGGTTATCTCTTCGCCTATCGCTCTCCTTCTAGGTTCTGAATATCGTCGTATAGCTTGCTGTACAGGTTTGGCGTCTTTAAAAACTTCAAGCACGTGCTCGGCGAATTCCCTGGGAACTCTTGGCATCTCCACTGGGACCCATGCGAAGATTTTCCAGTTCTCATGGAGGAATTCGACGAGCGCGCTTACCTATGCGACGGGTAAGCTGTTGGACACGAGTATGATCTTTGTTGGATCCGTCGGGTGAACCTGATACTCAGTCGTGTCCTTCTTCAAATTGAACTCCATTCCGGGTGTCATTTTCTGCGACTTCAGTGGTACCGAGTGATCTGTGGTTGCTGCTATTTCGTCGAGTTCCCGCTGAGTGCCGAACGACTGTGAGAGTTTGTTGAATTCGATATCACAGCTGTCTGATTTTTTGTAGTTTCCTTACACTGTGATTATTCGCTTAGGTCCTGGCATTTTGAGTACCAAGTACAGGTAGTGGGGGACTGCCATGAACCTTGCGAAGGCAGTTCTCCCTAGAATTGCGTTGTATTGGGACGGCCATGTGACTACCTTGATGTCAAGTCTCTCTTTTCTGAAGTGACCCGGTCCTCCGAATATCACATCGAGCGTGATCATCCCCACTGGGCAAACCGCTTTGCCAGATACTATGCCGTGGAAAGCGTTTTCTGATCTCTTCAACTTGTTGGTGGGGATCACCATCACCTTTAATGTTTCTGCATAGATGATGTTGATTCCACTGCCACCGTCCATAAATACCCTGCACAGGTCGTAGCCGTCTATTTGTGCCTCGACTACGAGTGCGTCCTTCCCGGGGAAAGGTACCTTAGGCGGGTGGTCCTCTCGAGTGAAGGTTATGATTGCCTCGGACCATTTGAGGTACTCGGGGGTCGCTGGTGGTGAAGTTTCTGCCATGTTCACCTGCCTTGTGGTCAGCTTCTGGCTTCTTTTTGATGGTGCTGCCTTCTGTATCCTGAACACCTTCCCTTTGAGCTGGGGGTATTCATCTTCGGGTGGTAAGTCCACTCGTTGCTGCTGGTGGATTCCTGCCGACAGTTGAGCCATGTTTGGGTGCGCTGGTGGTGTGGGTAGTGGTAGCGGTGGTGGTGCTCCAATAGCCGGTGCTCCTGGCACTACCGGGTAGCCTGCTTGTTATGCGTCTTGTTGCTGTCTCCAAGTGGCTTCTGCGAGTAGTCGGGACCTGCGACAATCTCTAAGTTTATGACTCGATTTGCTGATGCCATTATCATCGAGGAACATATGATTGGGGCAGGGGGCATCGAGTTGCTGCTCGATTGACATGGGTGGTAATCCGTCTGTCCGGATTTTCTTTGGATGCCATTCTCGCCTTTGGTCCCGTCCTCTCTGCGTCCTTGATCTCTTGTGGGTTCTTGTGCCTGTTCGCATCCTTGCCTCGCGATACTCGTTGCCGCGAGTTGCGGTGAAATTCGGCTGCTACCATCTCCGGGTGTTCTATCTCATCATACCCGCGGCCCTTGCGCTTGTTGCTATATTTTCTTTGACCTGCGTCGTTGTTATACCTCCTGTGGTTATCGTTTGCGTGCACTGCCGTCGTCCTCGTAAGCTCGTGGGGACTCGTTGTGCACGAGTTCTTCTCCGTCCGCCCAGCTATTTACTACTTCCATGAGATGGCTCAAGGTCTCGATTATATTTCTTCTGATGAACTCGATGAGATCTTTCCGCATTAACCCGTTGGTGAAGCTGCTAACGGCTGTTTCGTCTGATATGTTTTCTGCGTTGTTTTTCAATGCGGTCTATCTTTGGATGTACCCGCGCAGCTTCTCATCATGGTGTTGCCTACATGCTTTCAGTTGCCCGACTGTTACTGTCCGTTTACAGGTTGACCTAAAGCTATTGACGAAGTCGTTCTCGAATTGTTCCCAGCTGTCGTAAATGTTTTTTCACCGACTCTTGAGCCAACTCCTTGCGGGTCCTACCATTTGCAGCTGTATGTATTGCATTGTTGTGGTTGGTGTTCCTTTCTGGAATTTGACTGCCGTGAGGTAGTCGTCTAGCCATGCTTCGAGTTCCTGCGTCCCATCGTACTTGGGTGTTTCAGCTGTTAGTTTGAACCTCCTTGGCTTCTTAGCTTGACGGATTCTGCTGGTGACGCAAGCCAACCCGAGCTCTTACTATTCTTCTGACTCCGTGTAGTCACGTCGTTCTACTTCACTTTCTTTTCTCCGCTTGTCTAGACTGTTCTGGGCTAGCTTGCTATGCATGTATTTCGGGTCCTCTTCGTACCCTCGACCTTCGGGTCTCTCTTGCAGGGTTTCTGTCTGCTTCTTCGAGTTAACTCTGTTCGTACCAGGGCCTTCTGGGTGCCGTTTCGGCTGCCCTAACTGTGTTGTTTTCCTTTTACCTTGTTGATTGTACCACTTTCGATGCCACTGTGACCCGTGGCGTTTCCTTCTAGCTTAGCTATTCCCATGCTAAGTTTAGGCCTTGCATTGTGGAAGTCGTGTCGCGGGTCGTCTTTTGCTGGGTTCATGGCCATCAGATACGTTTGTGCCTGGAGCACGAAGTCCTGTGGTGTTTTGGGCACAACACTCGTTGAGGCTGTTGCTCTGTGGTCATCGAGATATGAGGCGAGGTCTTTGCTGATTGTTGCCATTGTTTTGGGTGGCATATCTCGTGTTCGTGACCGAGTTTTACCCGCGGCTTGTTTCGTGCCCTCTCCCCTTCGCATGCTTCTCTCTCTTATCATGTCCGTCGGTTGGTGTCGACGATTTACTGTAGTGTGCTAAGCCTTTTCCGTTGTTGACTCAATTTGTACCGAGTAGGATTGCCTTTATTTGGATGTTGCGTCTTTGGGTAATTCCGCGCCACACCAATAGTTGGGGTCTATTTTCTTTGTCCTTCTTGTTAGTTGATGCTGTTGGTGCAGCTTGTTCGGCTCTTCCATCTTTTGTCTCTTGATCGGGTGGTGGAGGGGTATTTTGTGGGTTGTCGTTGAAGTCCTCAGGGTCCGTCTCGCCCCAATGTTTGGGTGGCGGCTCTTCTCCTTCTTCGTCATCCGTGTTATCGCGTGGTATACGATTTGCCATGGCGACGAAGTAGAGGTGCGGGTGGGTAGATATTGGCGAGTCGGGTTCATATCCGATCTCGTTCTCCTCATTCATCCACCCTGCGAGATTTTCTAACTCGCTTGTTCTTGTCCTCGTGTGGCGAAATGAGTCCTGGAGACACAATATTCCTATGCGCGTTGCCCAGAAGTTGAAGTCGCCGAAGGCGAGATCTATGCTCCCGTTGATGCAGCCGAACGTTGGGCTATGTACTGGCGAGTGTTTGGTGAAGTCCACCGATCCGAATCGAATTGCGTCGACTCGAATCAGCTGCCTGTTGGGTATGGGACCGAAGAAATTTCTAATCCAACGCATCCGTTTTCCACAGACGGCGTCCATGTGGAGGGTGTAACCTCAACAATCCCCATGATCGGAGCCTAGGGGTTTCGAGAAGTAAATAGGCGTCAGTGAAACTGAGAAGTTAAGCGTGGTGGGGCTAGAGTAGTTTGAGGATGGGTTGACATGCCGGGGAAGTGTTAACAGAAACGAGTAATTAAAATTAAAATTTACAATGTTTAGTGATAATGCGTGTATAGTATGATGAAATGGTTACACAATTCAAATAAAAAATTGGAAGATAATATAGGTCTGAACCATATCATTAATTTCCTTTGGCATAATGTGACTGTGTATGGAACAATAGATTTATTTCTGGGTCACACTCAACAGATCAAAGACGGAAGAATAACGACGACATGCATAGTGTTGTAAAATGGAAAGACTTACCACATACTAGTAAACTTATTATGATTATTATAATTTGAATTTGGAGGCAGATCGAGAGTGGTCAGAGCCCAAGGTACTCGGCGGTGAGCGGCTTGAAGATGCCCTGCTCGTCGGAATCAAGCGCCGCGGCCATCCGCCGCCACACGTATGCGCTGAGGATGAATGTTTCGGGGTCCCCTGGCTTAGCCGCGATGCACATGAGGCCCATGCACATCCTGCCGAGGCAGCCGTGCACGGGCATGGCCAAGCCGGCCTGGCCGAAGCCGAAGTCGGAGTCGTTGGGGAAGGAGGACCAGTAGGTCTGCCCCAGCGTGGCGCCACCGAGCCCCACCGTGGCGGCCTCGTAGTACCTCCCGGGCTTGTGCACCTCCATGTAGTCCACCATCTGCTGGTACAGCTCCTCGTAGTCCACCGCCGTGATGGCCTCGCGCACCATGTCCGCCACCCCCGCCAGCGGCGCGCTGAGCACCGTCGCCGCCGCCGCCTCCCCAAGCGCATAGGCCGTGACGCAGCCGACGTAGTTGCGCAGCGACGGCGACAAGCGCAGGCGCCGCCGCCCGTCCACCCACCATATCATGCGGCACCGCTTCTCGCCCTCGCTCAGGAGCTTGGACTTGGCCACCATGCCCGCCAGGAGCTTCCACAGGTAGGCGGACAAGGCCTGGACGCGCGTGCCTCCGCTCTTGCCCCGCAGCATGGCAATGTCGCGAGCCTCCACGTAGTAGAGCCGCTCCACGAAGCTCTCCTCCACCGTCAGAGCGTTCACCTCCTGCTCCTGCTCCCACCGCGTGAACATCTTGGCCACCGCGGGGCCGTACCACGGCCGCTCGCGAGGCCTGAACACGGACCGGTCATGGTTGGGGACACCGTCCTCGGAGATGCTCCCCGTCCGGACCAGCTCCGACCACATCCTCACCATCATCACCATCACATTCCCGTCGCCGATGAGGTTATTGGTGGCCCACACCACGGCGAATCCGCCGCAGGAGAAGGACACCAGCTGCACCGACAGCGCCACCTCGGCGGCGTATGGAACCATGATCGCCCTCACGGACCCCTCCGTCAGGCCCCAGTCCAGGGCCTGCAGCTCCACGCCGGCGTCCGCCACGATCAGCTCTGCCCCTTGGTTGTAGCAGTGTATCTCGGGGAGGCCCGAGATGGGATCCACCAGGATGCGGCCGGCAAGAGGGAAGAAATAGTTGAGGTACGCCGGCAGGTGGGTCTCGAAGGTGGCAACAATGCCTTGGAAGGTGTCGCCGGCACCGCTGGGCTTGGGCTTGGGGTACACACATACCATAGACAGTTGCACGAGGTTTGAGAAGAGGTCAAGGTTTGAGACTGCCATCACATGCGGCTCCATGGAGGGCGCCGAGGCCCTGAACAGGCGTCGGCTCACCACCCGGACTCCACAACCCTCCATCGCCGCTTCTGCGCGGGGACTCTTAGCTTTCCAGACGGGTTGGTATGGAAACACTCATCCTGAGGCGTATATTTATATTTATATATACGGCCACCATTAATTGCATGGCCGCTTGATATATGTAAACAAAATATAACACACACTTACTCCCTCGGTTCGGATTTTCTAGCTCATGTGTTTGTTTGGAATTATTCTACATCCTGAGTTGGTCCCACCTCGGCACTATGAACCAATCCTCATGCATTGATTGCATTAATTAAGTTTCTTTTGAAATCATAATTGTCATGCATGCGAAAATGTGCAAAATTAGTACTAATAAATGTTAGCCTAATTTGTCTAAATTTTTGCAAGACGTAGAATAAATCTGAACCACAGCCCATTTTTTCGTCACAGAAATTTATGTTTGCCGGGGCGAAAAATTTTAGACAAACTTTTTGAAGCCCAAATGCAAGTGTATTCAACGGAAGAAACGGCTCTCCAAAGCTTCTTTTTAAGGAAGAACATCGCCGCATCGACATTGCAATTCTACCTTGTATGCATATGATACTTTAATTTAGTTGACCGTTTGCTTCAAAAACTTGCGACATAACCGAGCGACTACGTCGAGTTATATATTCATGCATGCATGTATGAAAATTATTTTCGTCTCCCACCTCGAGCGCAAAATTGTGTCTATCTCGGTTTGTAATGAATACATGTGATACCTATGAATCAATTTGGGCCCTTGTTTGTTACTTCTGCAAATTGTGTGTTCAGCAGCTATTGCACCTGTATATACGGCTGAAATACGAAAACACAAAAAAAAAAAATACACCACTGGCGAACATATCACTGGCGAATGGAGTACCACTTGCGAACATATCATTGGCGAACAGTGTGGCTGTTTGCCGGCGGTAACCCCCCCCTAAGCCTGTTATCACTTGCGAGTTAGTGCTGGCGAACACCTGTTCACCAGCATTAGCCAAAAACTACTAGTGTATACAAGACTCCACTTCCGGGTGTGACCGACATCACCTTCTCCCAATTGAGTTTCTGGACTTAACTCGAAACACCCACTTCGGTGAACCGGAGGGAATCTAGTGAAGATTTGGAGTAGACCTTTGTTTCGGATGTCTCCAACAGGCTTAGTTATCACCGGAGAGTGGCTCTGGAGGGTTTGAATCCCTCCGAAAGCTAGGTGGTGTCATACTATGTGTTGACAATTGTTGGGGTTGTATATGTTCCAAATTCCACTCTAGGGTGTGACCGGCTTCACCAGTATCACCTCTCTCTAGTGAGTTTCAGAACATATAAGTCGAAACTCCCACTTCGGGTGAATGGTGCCTTCATTACCACAACCCACTTCTTATTTTTCCAGACTTGGAGAAGAGAGGGAGAGAAAAGAGGAGACATGAGAGGACCTCCTCCACGAGAGAAGCTCCTCCCCATTGAGCGTCTCACGCACCACTTTTGCTAGAGTAGGAATCGTATGAGCATTCTGACTTTTGGGGTTTGGCCAGCTGGTAGGTTTGGACTCGCAAGTAACATGGCGATGACAACCGCATGTCGTAAAATGTGTCATGCACTGTTCACTTATGTTCTCTTTCATCTCTTCTCTACGACCCAACTAAGTAAAAGATCTGGTGTGGCATGTCTTACAAAGCTTTGGGATTTGGCCGGCTGGTAGGTTTGGACTGCGGTGGCCTGGCTACGAACACAGGCAATAACTGCAGCTGGCTCCATAGCATCCTAGATCACGATCACTAATGGGGAGTCTGAGAGAAACTTGGCGCAATGCATGTTTTTTTTTTCTAGACTAATAGGTTCAGCAGACATCTAATTGTTTGAACTGGACAGTTTGGTTCAAACTCTTTTATTTGCCTACTTTAATCAGTGCCAGCGACTCTTTTATTTTTCCCATAATTTGGAACGTACTATTAGTTGTTGGCTCATACTGTGGTCACTTTGGAGCCGGTAACTTGTTGAATTAATAGTCATGGAAATCCTCAACTTGAGTGTGAATACTAGGGAGAAAAAACAACAACTCATATAACCACTTCATTGATTGGGGAAATAAAACACATCCGAATCACAAACCATAGATGAACGGTAAAATTACATAGAGATACAACTTTAGGTCATCATCTCTAACTTCACCTCCTATTGCATCTTGTTTTGCAGATAGGAATTTCAAGTCGGGGGAGAAGCTAGACCGGCCGTTATTTATATTAAAATAAAAAGTGATTATATCATCAATGAGTCTAAGGTCCTCTTGCCTCTTGCCATATGGTCATAATTGCGAATGACGTAATCCCAGACCTTAACTTTCTTGTACCGTGCCCGCTGGGTATTTCCAATAAGCTCGTCTGCCGGTCCTATTTCCTTGTCAATATCTGGCAAGTAAAACATCGCCACTGATGTTCTGTCTTTGTGAGGATTAGTGACGACGCGGTGTACGGGGCTCTTAAGGAGCCCGTTGGTCAATATCTGTTTTGGTGGTTGCGAGAGAAAAGGAGGTTAAGATGAGTAACTAATGCAAAGGGGAACAAAAACCGTGAATAGGAAGAGAAGAGTACCTCGGCAATGTCTCCGACGAAGATCAATAATCCGTGGGGGTCGGTGGAAGCCGGGACATCGTACCAGACATCATCTTTGAGTACTTGCAAGCCGCCGACGGTGTCGTCGACCATTAGAACCGAGATAAGCGTGGCGTCGGCGTGTGTTGCGATGCCAATCACGAGGTCGGGTCTCGGGCAGGGCATGTAGTAGTTGATTCTGCAATAGGTGGTAGCCGGACCGCCCAGTCGTCCGAGCAGGAAGCCATCGCCGAGGCCCATGACCCTCTCCATCGCCGGAAGGAGGGTGTCCAGCAGGCCGCGGTGCTGCTGCACGGAGTAGTCGTGCAGGATGTCCTTGAAAGATTCGGGCCAAAGTTCGAGCTTCCGCTCGTCCTGCGGTTCCACCAGGAGAAGCAGGCGATCGGACCAGTCGAGGGTGGTTTCGCCTTCAGCCTTGAGCTGCTTGGTTCCGTACCCTTGGTGGTAGTCCTCGTACCCTTCCTCGCAGTCTGCGAGGTTGGCGTATTTCTTCTTCTCTTCTATGGGTTGCCCAAAGAAGTCTTTCGTGGCTTTCCACGTGGCGTCCATCATAGAGGGATCCACGCCATGGCCACTCACCTGCACTCACCATTCTTGGTTGCAGCATCCATTGTTCGCTCTTGGATTTCTTAAGTAGAGAATTATTACTTACCATGAACACGCCCCAGGACACCAGCGCCGATCGGAGCTTCTCCACCTCCTCGCCGCCGCCAGCTGCCAGCTGTTTGGACAGGAGGCCAAGGTCGATGACCGGGATCTGTGCCACCGGCAGTGCGCCCACCACCGTAGGGCGGTCCTCCACCTGCAGCACGTACCGTTCCGGCAAGAGGTCGCCCCCGGCGAGCTCCTCAATGAGCAACATGCCCGGCGAAGCTGCTGCTGCCATCCTCTTCTTTCTTTGGATCTTGATTGGACTCGCTCCCTATGGTTTGCTCTCGCTCTGTGCGTCTTTCAAACTTCAAACTGAAGGCTCCTACTTATATACGGACAGACGGCGCAACTGAAAACTCAAAGTACGCGCCTACATATATGTAAACCGCTCTACCATTTCAAATTATCAAATTATATATAAAAAAAATCTATGTACATACTCCGAGTTAAAGATTTATAAGCTTTCTCAAAGTCCGCACCTACATATGTAGTACGTAATAGGTGTACTTTTCTCAACCAAACTGTAGCACTTTCTAGATTTTCTGCGAGTTAAATATTTATAAGCTTGAAAATCTATAGATAAATAATTACCATTATTTAGAATATGAAATTCGTCTTGCATTTGTCATAAATTATATGTTTATAATATATGTATTTCCATATGAAGCAACATCTTGGCATAAATAATTGTTAACCATTTTAAAGACTATGCAAATGTTCTAGTGGCCTAGACATGTTTTATTATGAGAGGTCGTATTATATCGCTGGCAAAGTAAGGGGTGTTGTAATCAACAGACAATAGGTTTGTAAACACTTACAATTTTTCAATAATTTTAGTCACTCGAAAAATCCAGTGCTTCAAGTCTCTGTAATGCGCTTGGTCAGGTACCTCACCTAGTTCCTACACACGTTATTCTGATATAAACACTTGAGAGTTACATGAATGGTCTACATTATGAGCGTTGTCCTGCACGACCTAGGCACCGGCTCAAATCCCGCTACAACCGGGAATCATTATTTCATATGCGATTGTAAAAGTATTGACGACGCATGTTGGAATTGGGATTAACTGCATGGGTTGCCACCGAGCTTATGGTTCTATGCGCCGTCCTTCAAGCTGCAATCACTTTGTCAAATATTACTCGGAATTTAGAACCGCTAGCGCATTCGAGTGCTACCTAAATGCAGCGAGAACACCATAGAGTTAGAGATTATTGTGTGTGTTGTTTTTGTTGGAAAGCCGTTGCTAAGAGAACTATGGAATGATGGAGAGTTCGTCTAGTGCTCGTAACAAGAGTACTACTAAGACGTTTAGAATATTGTATTACTTAGGGACGTAGAGCTATGGAATGACGGAGGTTTGTGGCGGTGTGCATTGGAACTGTTGCAAAAGAGGCTGCACCCTCTCCCGCCTGTGAGGTCTGCAGGCCCGATGACTCCAAGTACGAGTGGTTGAAGTCGACGACTAGGCCACGTAAAACATCGACATTCGCTGCTTCACTCTCACCGAACCCGGCGGCCGCGGGGTTTGTGAGGAGCAGCGCCACCGCGACAAGCCCCACGACCATGCTTGTTGGGCGACATCGGCAGCGATCAGCGGCAACAATGGGTAATCTTCGTCGGTGGGCGGGGGCGTGAACTAGGTGGTCGGGGAGCCCACATGCTAGGGGAGAAGGGAAAAATATATAGTTGCCTTGGTTTTTACTCAATGTCGCTGACAGGAATTAGAATCCGCCATGACTTGCGTTGCCGTGGTTGCAGGCACGCCGGTAGCGAGTAGCGACCCAACAAACAGGAGCTGAATCGGGGTTGCCGGAAACGGGATTGGGCTCGCCCTGCCAATTTCACTGTTATTACCTGGCCTAGTGGGTGCCATTGTGCTGGAGCCCCAAAATCCTACTTGTGTCATTATGTCATTATTGAGATCCGGTTGAGATGCCCACACATTCACATGCATGCAATTTTGGAATCGGCCAGCGATCTCCAATTATGGAAAGGACCAGGAGTAACTGCATGGTTGTCCGTTCTTAAACATTACTCTACCCACGTGAAGGTAGTGCATGCAGCCAATATCGGTTCTGCACAAGCAGCATGGGACAACTGCCCTTTCGCTGCATCAAGGGACAACCCTAAAAACTATATATATGGTTATGCTTGCAGGATTTTGATGTCCTCATGCCTAATCATGGACACATTTGGCAGTAACCAACAGCAAGGCATGCATGCGACAACTGCAAGCTGCATGCCTGTTACAGCAGCCTGTCATTTTGTATGTGACAATGGTTCAACACCTAAGCAAAACGAAATGGGAATCTGATTTCACTGTTCACTTTTTTGTGTGAACTGTAGGTGGTTGTTTATATCAGCATTGTGCAACTCCTGAATACGGATTACATTGCATTTTATGCAATGTACTACCAAAATGAAAAATTATAAATTGTACGGATATTGCAATAACTCCGACTAGTGTCATTGTTGAGAGCTAGCCTATGGAGATGCCCCGACAGGTATCATACTTTGCAGGGTGTAGCGATGTTCACAGTTATAATTATGGAAAGGGCCGTCAGTATTGTTGCTGGAATGTTGGCAAGCAAAGTGCATGGTTGTTCGTTCTTAAACATTACTCTCCCCACGTAAAGTGGGTGCATGCAGCCAATATTGCTTGACACCTTGTACTAGCCTAATTCATATTGGGACGACTGCATTTGGCATATAAAATTTTGCCGGTTACAGCCTCATCCTGTTCCGTGTGCTGAATGTATTGCCACTTATAGGACCATGAGTGGTGGTCCTAGTATGCGCTATCTGTCGCTATGTAGTCATTTTCTAAAATATTTAGTATGAATCAGTATGCGCTATCTATCGATATGCTGAATGTATTGCCACTTATAGGGCCGATATGAAGTCAGTTTCTGTCGATATGCAATCATTTTCTAAAATATTCAGTATGAATCACATGCTGTAATAGGGATTTGGCCATCTTACCATAGGGTTGGTGACTATTTTGTGTGTTGTTTGGGATGGAAATTCGCTCCCAAGACTACTATGAATGATAGGCATTGTTTCAATAGCTCTCTAATAGGAATACTATGAAGAAAATAACAATATTGTATTGGTTAGAAGATATAAGAATGAGACATATTAGCATATCATGCTATTTAATAGTAAATGGCAACCCATGCATAAGTTCTTGTGGCATCCTCATGTGCATAATCATTTCAGCACCACTTGACAACTTATACTAGCCTAATTCATATTTGGACCTCCTCATTTGGCATATAAATTTTTGCCGGTTATAGCCTTGTCGTGTTCCGTGTACTGAATGTATTGCCACTTATAGGACCATGAGCGGTGGTCCCAATATGAATCAGTATGCGATGTTCGTCGATATGAAGTCACTTTCTAAAATATTTGGTGGGCTCATAATCGGTAGCGCATTCACATGCTACCTAAATGCAACGAGATCTAGTACTGCAATACGGATTCGGCCATCTTAACACCATAGAATTGGTGACTATTTTGTGTGTTGTTTGGGTTGAAATTCGCTTCTAAGACAACTATGAATGATCTGTATTGTCTCAATAGCTCTCGTAATAGGAATACTAAGTAGAAAATTACAATATTTTATTGCTTAGGACATATAAGCATGAAACCTATTAGCAGATCCGGCTATTTAGTAAGTGGCCACCCATGAATAAGTTCTTGTCACATCCTTATGTGCATAATCATTTGAGCACCACTTGACAACTTATACTAGCTTAATCCATATTGGCACCACATCATTTGGCATACGAAATTTTGCCGGTTATAACCTCGCCGTGTTCCGTGCGCTGAATGTATTGCCACTTATAGGACCATCAGTGGTGGTCCCAATATGAATTAGGATAGTATGAAGTTGTCAGCATCACGTGAATGCCATTTCATCAGCTAACGGCACAACCACAAATCAAGATATCCAGATTTGTGGACATGGAGATGTGTTGTATACGTGTTCACAAAGGAGAAGCCGAAGGTGTCGTATTCAGCTGGGTTGGCAGATCCAAGTATTTCATGTGCTGGTATGTGGTCTTGTCGCCTCCAATTATGGAAATGGCCATCATTAAGTGCATGGATCTCATATTCTGCATGCAGTCAATGTCAAGGGACAACTGCCAATTGTGGAAACATTTCTCCCGCCACATAAAGTCGGTGCATGCAGCCAATGTCAGATTCTGCACATGCAGCATGGTACAACATCCCTTTCGCTGCATTGAGGGACGACGCTCAAAAATATTTGCGAAAGCAACTTTCCATCAATATGGGATTTAACTGCTTCTGCGACCCACGTCACACCTTTATAAAAGGTAGAAGGTTGTGTCTTCTTACATCACATAATATTCAGTAGTTTCTACTGTTATACTTACTCAGATACTTGTTTCTAATATTTCCTCCCCCGTGCAATTATGTTTTAACCCAAAACATTGGAAGCCAAGATAATGATCCTGCATATTTTCCATCCCCAAACCCGCAATTCTATTCTCACGCACAGTGACAACCAATTAGCTAATTAAGAGATAATTAGTTAGTTGGTTGCATTAATTAAGTTTCTTTTGAAATCATAATTGTTATGCATGCGAAAATGTGCAAAATTAGTACTAATAAATATTAGCCTAATTTGTATAAATTTTTGCAAGACGTAGAATAAATATGAACGGAGGGAGTAGTACTCACAGCCCATTTTTCCGTCACAGAAATTTATGTTTGCCGGGGCGAAAAATTTAAGACAAACTTTTTGAAGCCCAAATGCAAGTGTATTCAACGGAAGAAACGGCTCTCGAAAGCTTCTTTTTTTAAGGAAGAACATCGCCGCATCGACATTGCAATTCTACCTTGTATGCATATGATACTTTAATTTAGTTGACCGTTTGCTTCAAAAACTTGTGACGTAACCGACGACTACGTCGAGTCATATATTCATGCATGTATGTATGCAAATTATTTTCGTCTCCCACCTCGAGCGCAAAATTGTGTCTATCTCGGTTTGTAATGAATACATGTTATACCTATGAATCAAATTTGGGCCCTTGTTTGTTACTTCTGCAAATTCTGTGTTCAACAGCTGTTGCACCTGTATATACGGCTGAAATACGAAAACACCAAAAAAAAAAAACACCACTGGCGAACATATCACTAGCGAATGGAGTACCACCTGTGAACATATCATTGGCGAACAGTGTGGCTGTTTGCCGGCGGTAACCCCACCTAAGCCTGTTATCACTTGCGTGTTAGTGCTGGCGAACACCTGTTCGCCAAAGCATTAGCCAAAAACTACTAGTGTATACAAGACTCCACTTCCGGGTGTGACCGACAACACCTTCTCCCAATTGAGTTTCTGGACTTTTAACTCGAAACACCCACTTCGGTGAACCGGAGGGAATCTACTGAAGATTTGGGGTAGACCTTTGTTTCGGATGTCTCCAACAGGCTTAGTTATCACCGGAGAGTGGCTCCGGAGGGTTTGAATCCCTCCGAAAGCTAGGTGGTGTCATACTATGTGTTGACAAGTGTGTTGGGGTTGTATATGTTCCAAATTCCACTCTAGGGTGTGACCGGCTTCACCGGTATCACCTCTCTCTAGTGAGTTTCAGAACATATAAGTCGAAACTCCCGCTTCGGGCGAATGGTGCCTTCATTAGCACAACTCACTTCTTATTTTCCACGACTTGGAGAAGAGAGGGAGAGAAAAGCGGAGACATGAGAGGACCTCCTCCACGAGAGAAGCTCCTCCCCATTGAGCGTCTCACGCACCACTTCTGCTACAGTAGGAATCATATGAGCCAGATACCAGATGGAATCCGCGCTAAAGCCGCACCACACAAGCGCACCCAGCCCTAATTCTCCTTGGACGTCGTCCACGACCAAGTAACATGGCGATGACAACCGTATATCCTAAAATATATCATGCACTGTTCACTTATGTTCTCTTTCATCTCTTCTCTACGACCCAACTAAGTAAAAAATCTGGTGTGCATGTCTTACAAAGCTTTGGGATTTTGCCGGCTGGTAGGTTTGGACTGCGGTGGCCTGGCTACGAACACAGGCAATAACTGCAGCTGGCTCCATCGCATCCTAGATCACGATCACTAATGGGGAGTCTGAGAGAAACTTGGCGCAATGCATGTTTTTTTTCTAGGCTAATAGGTTCAGCAGACATCTAATTGTTTGAACTGGACAGTTTGGTTCAAACCTTTTATTTACCTATATTAATCAGCGCCAGCGACTCTTTCATTTTTCCCATGATTTGGAACGTACTACTCCCTCCATCTCGGTTTATTAGGCATAATTAGCAAATCTCTAGGCCCAAGGTGACAATCTATTGTGGGAGAAAACGAGAAGGAAAACACTTCATATGACATGCACCGTTTCTAATAGGAGAGAATTAATTGGGGTGGGGCTTTCACGGTTTCCTATTGGCTAGTTGAGCATTAATTGGCTAGATTCACTACGGGAAAACTGCAGTTGCCGTGCATTGCATCTTTGCCGTGTGTTTCCGCACGGCAAAGATTTCTTTGCCGTGCGCACGTAGAAAAATGCACGGCAAAGATTTTGGCCACGGCAAACACAGATACGAGCGCACGGCAAAGATTTGATTCACGGCAACAACGGAAGAGAGCGCACGGCAAAGAAAGTTGCACGGCAAAGGACCAACATAGCGCACGGCAAAGATAGGCTACACGGCAAAGACGCTGGCACACGGCAAAGCACAAAAGGCATCGCCGTGCACGCCTTTGCCTAGTGTTTTTAACAAACGCTCGGCAAAGCAAGTCTTTGCCTAGTGTTTTTAACAAACATACGGCAAAGCAAGCCTTTGCCTAGTGTAAGCGCACGGCAAAGATGTAAAAACTGGATTTCTTCTCAGCTCAAAAGGTGTGGCGTGGTATAGTTATCAACAAACGAACGCTTAGCTCAGTGGCAAGGTTGCACGCTTTCTCTACTCTGCGTCCTAGGTTCGAATCCCAGACCGATCAGTTTGGAGCTTTTTTTTAGATAAACCATATTTAGCACACGGCAAAGAAGCAATCTTTGCCGTGCGGCGTCGCACGGTAAAGACCTTTGCCATGCAACATTGGCGAGACGCACGGCAAAGAAGCCTTTGCCGTCGATTGCTTTGCCGTGCGGCAACGCACGGCAAAGCCTTTGCCGTGCATATAAGACCCTTTGCCGTGCAAATAGTTGCACGGCAAAGAAAGTTTTTCCCGTAGTGATTATGCCTAACTCTTGAGAAAATCTGGTTTTGGCATTGTGTCTAATAAACCGAGATGGAGGAAGTATTAGTTGTTGGCTCATACTGTGGTCACTTTGGAGCCGGTAACTTGTTGAATTAATAGTCATGGAAATCCTCAACTTGAGTGTGAATACTAGGGAGAAAAAAACAACTCATATAACCACTTTATTGATTGGGGAAATAAAACACATCCGAATTACAAACCATAGATGAACGGTAAAATTACATAGAGATACAACTTTAGGTCATCGTCTCTAACTTCACCTCCTATTGCATCTTGTTTTGCAGATAAGAATTTCAAGTCGGGGGAGAAGCTAGACCGGCCGTTATTTATATTAAAATAAAAAGTGATTATATCATCAATGAGTCTAAGGTCCTCTTGCCTCTTGCCATATGGCCATAATTGCGAATGAGGTATTCCGAGCCCTTAACTTTCTTGTACCGTGCCCGCTGGGTATTTCCAATTAGCTCATCTGCCGGTCCTATTTCCTTGTCAATATCTGGCATGTAAAACATCACCACTGATGTTCTGTCTTTGTGAGGATTAGTGACGACGCGGTGCACAGGGCTCTTAAGGAGCCCGTTGGTCAATATCTGTTTTAGTGGTTGTGAGAGAAAAGGAGGTTAAGATGAGTAACTAATGCAAAGGGGAACAAAAACCGTGAATAGGAAGAGAAGAGTACCTCGGCAAAGTCTCCGACCATGATCAATAATCCGTGGGGGTCGGTGGAAGCCGGGACATCGTACCAGACATCATCTTTGAGGACTTGCAGGCCGCCGACGGTGTCGTCGACCATTACAACCGAGATAAGCGTGGCGTCGGCGTGGGCTGCGACGCCAACCACGAGGTCGGGTCTTGGGCACGGCAAGTAGTAGTTGATTCTGCAATAGGTGGTAGCCGGACCGCCCAGTCGTCCGAGCAGGAAGCCATCGCCGAGGCCCATGACCCTCTCCATCGCCGGAAGGAGGGTGTCCAGCAGGCCGCGGTGCTGCTGCACGCAGTAGTCGTGCAGGATGTCCTTGAAAGATTCGGGCCAAAGTTCGAGCTTCCGCTCGTCCTGCGGTTCCACCTGGAGACGCATGCGATCGGACCAGTCGAGGGTGGTTTCGCCTTCCGCCTTGAGCTGCTTGGTTCCGTACCCTTGGTGGTAGTCCTCGTACCCTTCCTCGCAGTCTGCGAGGTTGGCGTATTTCTTCTTCTCTTCTATGGGTTGCCCAAAGAAGTCTTTCGCGGCTTTCCACATGGCGTCCATCATACAGGGATCCACGCCATGGCCACTAACCTGCACTCACCATTCTTGGTTGCAGCATCCATTGTTCGCTGTTGAATTTCTTAAGTAGAGAATTACTACCTCAGTTTCAAAATGTAAGCCTCTTTAACAAACTAGTTTAGCTTGCTAAAAAGGTTTACATTTTAGAACGGAGGGAGTATTACCTACCATGAAAATGCCCCAGGACACCAGTGCTGATCGGAGCTTCTCCACCTCCTCGCCGCCGCCAGCTGCCACCTGTTGGGACAGGAGGCCAAGGTCGATGACCGGGACCTGTGCCACCGGCAGTGCGCCCTCCACCGTAGGGCGGTCCTCCACCTGCAGCACGTACCGTTCTGGCAAGAGGTCTCCCCCGGCGAGCTCCTCAACGAGCAACATGCCCGGCGAAGCTGCTGTTGCCATCTTCTTCTTTCTTTGGATCTTGATTGGACTCGCTCCCTATGGTTTGCTCTCACTCTGCGTCTTTCAAACTTCAAACTGAAGGCTCCTACTTATATAGATACACGGACAGACGGCGCAACTGAAAACTCAAAGTCCGCACCAACATATATGTAAACCGCTCTACCATTTCAAATTATCAAATTATATATAAAAAAATCTATGTACATACGTAACAGGTGTACTTTTCTCAACCAAACTGTAGCACTTTCTAGATTTTCTGCGAGTTAAGATTTATAAGCTTGAAAATCTATAGATAAATAATTACCATTATTTAGAATATGAAATTCGTCTTGCATTTATCATAAATTATATGTTTATAATATATGTATTTCCATATGAAGCAACATCTTGGCATAAATAATTGTTAACCATTTTAAAGACTATGTAAATGTTCTAGTGGCCTAGACATATTTTATTATGAGAGGTCGTATTATATCGCTGGCAAAGGAAGGGGTGTTGTAATCGACAGACAATAGGTTTGTAAACACGCACAATTTTTCAATAATTTTAGTCACTCAAAAAATCCAGTGCTTCAAGTCTCTGTAATACGCTTGGTCACGTACCTCACCTAGTTCCTACACACGTTATTCTGATATAAACACTTGAGAGTTACATGAATGGTCTACATTATGGGCGTTGTCCTGCACGACCTAGGCACCGGCTCAAATCCCGCTACGACCGGGAATCATTGTTTCATATGCGATTGTAAAAGTATTGACGACGCATGTTGGAATTGGGATTAACTGCATGGGTTGCCACCGAGCTTATGGTTCTATGCGCCGTCCTTCAAGCTGCAATCACTTTGTCAAATATTACTCGGAATTTAGAACCGCTAGCGCATTCGAGTGCTACCTAAATGCAGCGAGAACACCATAGAGTTAGAGATTATTGTGTGTGTTGTTTTTGTTGGAAAGCCGTTGCTAAGAGAACTATGGAATGATGGAGAGTTCGTCTAGTGCTCGTAACAAGAGTACTACCGAGACATTTAGAATATTGTATTACTTAGGGGCGTAGAGCTATGGAATGATGGAGGTCTGTGGCGGTGTGCATTAGAACTGTTGCAAAAGAGGCTGCACCCTCTCCCGCTTGTGAGGTCTGCAGGGCCGATGACTCCAAGTACGAGTGGTTGAAGTCGAAACATCGACATTCGCTGCTTCACTCTCACCGAACCCGGCGGCCGCGGGGGTTTGTGAGGAGCAGCGCCCGCGACAAGCCCCACGACCATGCTTGTTGGGCGACATCGGCAGGGATCAGCGGCAACAACGGGTAATCTTCGTCGGCGGGCGGGGGCGTGAACTAGGTGGACGGGGAGCCCACATGCTTGGGGAGAAGGGAAAAATATATAGTTGCCGTGGTTTTTAGTCGATGTCGCTGACAGGAATTAGAATCTGCCATGACTTGCGTTGCCGCGGTTGCAGGCACGCCGGTAGCGACCCAACAAACAGGAGCTGAATCGGGGTTGCCGGAAATGGGATTGGGCTCGCCCTGCCAATTTCACTGCTATTACCTGGCCTAGTGAGTGCCATTGTGCTGGAGCCCCAAAATCCTACTTGTGTCATTATGTCATTATTGAGATCCGGTTGTGATGCCCACACATTCACGTGCATCCAATTTTGGAATGGGCCAGCCCCTCCAATTATGGAAAGGACCAGGAGTAAGTGCATGGTTGTCCGTTCTCAAACATTACTCTACCCAGGTGAAGGTGGTGCATGCAGCCAATATCAGTTCTGCACAAGCAGCATGGGACAACTGCCCTTTCGCCGCATCAAGGGACAACGCTAAAAACTATATATATATGGTTATGCTTGCAGGATTTTGATGTCCTCATGCCTAATCATGGACACATTTGGCAGTAACCAACAAGCAAGGCATGTATGCGACAACTCGCAAGCTTCATGACTGTATGCAGCAGACTGTCATTTTGTATGTGACAATGGTTCAACACCTAAGCAAAACGAAATGGGAATCTGATTTCACTGTTCACTTTTTTGTATGAACTGTAGGCGGTTGTTTACATCAGCATTGTGCAACTCCTGAATACACATTACATAATATTCGGTTTCTATTGTTATACTTACTCAATTACTGGTTTCAAATATTGCCTCCCCCGTGCCATTATGTTTTAACCCAAAAACATTTGAAGCAAAGATTATGATCGTGAATATTTGCCATCCCCAAACCCGCAAATCAATTCTCGTGCACAGTGACCACCAATTTGCTAATTAGGTGTATTTTATGGCTTCTTTCATCATGAATTTACAGACAGTTAGCTACTTGATTGTATTTTATGGGCAATCTGGAGAAAGAAAGTAATTTTAGGGCTATGCTTGCAGGATTTTGATGTCCTCACGCATAATCATGGAGACATTTGGCATTAACGCACATGAAGACGTGCATGCTACAACTGCAAGCTGCACGGCTGCTACAGCAGCCAGCCCTTTCGTATGTGCCCTATGGGTCAACACCTAAGTAAAACGAAATGTGAATCTAATTCACTGTTCAATTTTTTGTCTGAACTATTTTGTGGGCCGAGATTCGGTAGCGCATTCACATCCTACCTAAATGCAAAGAGATTTAGTACCGTAATATGGATTCAGCTATCTTAACAAAATCGATATGGTGACTATTTTGTGTTGTTTGGGTTGGAAATTCGATGGTAAGACAACTCTGAATGATCAGTATTGTCTCAATAGCTATCTTAATAGGAATACTAACAAGAAAATTACAATATTATATTTCTTAGGGGATATATAATCATGAAATTTATTAGCAGATTATGCTATTTAATAACTGGCCACCCATGCATAGGCTCTTGTGGCATCCTTATGTGCATAATCATTTGACCACTGCCTGACAACTTTTACTAGCCTAATCCATATTGGCACCATTGTATTTGCCATACAAATTTTTGCCGGTTATAGGCTCGTCGTGTTCCGTGTGCTGAATGTATTGCCACGTATAGGACCATCAGCGCTGGTCCCAATATGAATTAGGCTAGTACAAGTTGTCAGCATCACGTGAATGCCATTTCATCAGCTACCGGCACCACCACAAATCATGATATCCAGATTTGTGGACGTGGAGATGTGTTGTATACGTGTTCACATAGGAGAAGGCGAAGGTGTCGTATTCAGCTGGGTTGGCAGATCCAAGTTTTTCATGTGCTGGTATGTGGTCTTGTCGCCTCCAATTATGGAAATGGACATCGTTAAGTGCATGGATCTCATATTCTGCATGCAGTCAATGTCAAGGGACAACTGCCAATTATGGAAACATTTCTCTTGCCACATAAAGTCGGTGCACGCACCCAATGTCAGATTTTGCACATGCTGGATGGTACAACAACCCTTTCGCTGCATTGAGGGACAACGCTCAAAAATATTTCCCGTAGCAACTTTCCATTAATATGGGTTTTAACTGCTTCTCCGACCGACGTCACACCTTTATGAAAGGTAGAAGGTTGTGTTTTCTTACATCACATAATATTCGGTTTCTACTGTTATACTTACTCAGTTACTTGTTTCTAATATTTCCTCCCCCGTGCAATTATGTTTTAACCCAAAACATTTGATGCAAAGATTATGATCCTGAATATTTGCCATCCCCAAACCCGCAATTCTATTCTCACACACGGTGACAACCAATTAGCTAATTAAGCTTATTTTATGGCTTCTTTAATCATCATTTTATAGACAATTAGTTAGTTGATTGTATTTTATGGGCATTCTGGAGAAAGAAAGTAAGTATATGGCTATGCTTGCAGGATTTTGATGTCCTCATGCATAATCATGGAGACATTTGGCAGTAACGCACATCAAGGCATTCATGCTACAACTCCAAGTTGCATGGCTGCTACAGCAGCCTGCTCTCGTATATGTGCCCTGTGGGTCAACACTTAAGCAAAATGAAATGTGAATAGGATTCACTATTCACTTTTTTGGGTGAACTATTAATAGGCGGTTGTTTTTATCAGCATTGTGCAACTCCTGTATAAGAATTACAATGCATATGCAATGTATCACCAAAATAAAAAAATTTATAAATATTATAGATATTGCAACTTTAGGTATATGGAGTTCACTTAGGACATAAATCATTAATTCACAACCCTAAACCTCACTATATACTCACTCTTCTCTGCAATATTGAGATTTATATATGTAATTCATGTATTAATTTTTACAAAGAAATAGAACTTTAAACTTAACTACATTTCAAAAAAAAAAAGTTTTTTCCATTTCCTAACAAATAGACAACTCATGTTTAATTTGAGAGTAACATGCACGGGGTGCCCACGTCCTTATGTTTGCAAGCGATGTCCGTCGATATGAGATTCCTTTCTAAAATATTTTGTGGGCCGAGAATCGGTAGCGCATTCACATCCTACCGAAATGCAACGAGATTTAGTACTGTAAAACGGATTTGGCCATCTTAACACCATATAATTGGTGACTATTCTGTGTGTTGTTTGGGTTGGAAATTCGATGCTAAGACAACTATGAATGGTCAGTATTATGTCAATAACTCTCGTAATAGGAATACTAAGAAGAAAATAACAATATTGTTTTGCTTAGGAGATATATAATCATGAAATCTATTAGCAGATCGTGCTATTTAAGAACTGGCGACCCATGCATATGTTCTTGTAGCATCCTTATGTGCATAATCATTTGAGCACCGCTTGACAAATTTTTCTAGCCTAATCCATATTGGCACCATAGTATTTGGCATACAAAATTTTGCTGTTTATAGCCTCGTCGTGTTCCGTGTGTTGAACGTATTGCCAATTATAGGACCATCAACGGCGGTCCCAATATGAATTAGGCTAGTACAAGTTGTCAGCATCACGTAAATGCCATTTCATCAGCTACTGGCACAACCACCAATCAAGATATCCAGATTTGTGGACATGCATATCTGTTGTATACGTGTTCGCATAGGAGAAGGTGAAGGTATCATATTCAACTGGGCTAGCAGATCCATGTTTTTCACGTGCTGATATGTGATCTTGTTGCCCCCCCCCCCCAATTATGGAAAGGGCCATCATTATGTGCATGGTTGTCAGATTCTACATGCAGTCAATGTCAAGGGACCAATTATGGAAACATTTCTCTCGCCACATAAAGTCGGTGCATGCTGCCAATGTCAGATTCTGCACATGCGGCATGGGACAACCGCCCTTTCGTTGCATCGAGGGATGACGGTCAAAAGTATTTCCTGTACCAACTTTCCATCAATATGGGATTTAACTGCTTTTGCGGCCCGCGTCACACCATTGTAAAAGGTAGAGGGTTGGTTCTTCTTACATCACATAATATTCGGTTTCTAATATTATACTTACTCAATTACTTGTTTCAAATATTTCCTCCCCCGTGCCATTATGTTTTAACCTAAAAACATTGGAAGCAAAGATTATGATCGTGAATATTTTCCATCCCCAAACCCGCAAATCTATTCTCATGCACACTCACCACCAATTAGCTAATTAAGTGTATTTTATGGCTGCTTTTATCATCAATTTACAGATATTTAGCTAGTTGATTGTATTTTATGGGCAATCTGGAGAAAGAAAGTAAGGATAGGGCTCAGCTTGCAGGATTTTGATGTCCTCATGCATAATCATGGAGACATTAGGCATTAACTCACATGAAGACGTGCATGCTACAATTGCAAGCTGCAAGGCTGCTACAACAGCCTGCCCTTTCGTATGTGCAGTGTGGGACAACACCTCAGCAAAACGAAATGTGAATCTAATTCAATGTTCACTTTTTTGTGTGGACCATTATTAGGTCATTGTTTTTATTAGCATTGTGCAACAACTGAATAAGAATTACATTGCATTTGCAATGTATTACCGAAATAAAAAATTATAAATGATATAGATATTGCAACTTTCCGTATATGGAGTTCATTTAGGATATAAATCATTAATTCACAACCCTAAACCTCAGTATATACTCACCCTTCTCTGCAATATTTAGATTTATATATGTAATTAATGTTTTTAATTTTTACAAAGAAATAGACCTTGAAACTTTAGTACATCTCAATTTTTTTTGAAGTTCTTACCATTACCTAAGTGTTTTAGCGAGATAAATATTTGAATTCATCTGCATTGGCATTTAAAATGCGGGCGTGCCAGTATACCATTGTATACGAATAGAAGGGTTGCAAATACACATAAATAGGGCACTTGTATTCCATCGATTATCGATAGTTTCCACATTCCCATTTCACATGTACTTTTAATATTTGCGCCTGTATATATATCCGACAAAGACGATTGCAAAGTTCCCGATTCCCGGAGCCTCGGAAGACTTTCCAGTTAATTACATCCATAGACTGGCTTAGGTCCATGAAATACCTCCGATTAAACTGCTGTCAGCATAGTCATCATCCTTAGCCCTCAAGTCGTTACCTCAATGAACTTAACAAATCTAATAAAATGCCAAGAAAAAGTAAAGCACACATGAGACACGTATTTAACGTGGAAAACCCAAATTGGGTAAAAAACCACGGTGGCGCGGAGGCCAAATCCACTATGAGAATATTTGCGTACGCCAGATGTTACAATAAGCTTGTATCCGAGTGACTAAAATTCATCGAAGGCGGGGTGCCACCTGTTTGCTTGCTCTTGTCTGCGATCATAATCTTCAATTGTCATGTTTCATCTTCAAAGATCTTCATACAGCCCAAAAGTAAGTGTTCGGCCTCGTTGATCACGAACATATCAAGTCCCACCTCATTGGCCAAGATGTCTGAATAAATTCCATCGGCCACGAAAAAGAAGACTCAAATTTAGCCTGCATGAAGCCGTGGGTGTTGCCATCAAGGGGGGACACATACAACCAGTAGGCATAACGCCATGATCGGGAATGATGATCACCCATCACAAAACCTGTACGGCATGAAGCCATGTGTCGTGTGCTATCAAGAGAGGCACGTAAATATGTAGGCATAAATCCGTGATAGGGGTTGATGAACACCCGTCATATATCCTGTACCGATACGGCGCGAAGCCTCGACTGGGATTGAAGATCAACCCGTCACAAAACATGTTTGACTCGATGCCATGATTGTGGGTGAAAATCGCTGGTCATATAACCTGCTTGGCTCGAAGCCTCAATTTGGGGTAATGATCACCCGCCACATAACCTGCTGGCTCAAAGCCTTGTGTGCCATCGAAGACGATGCGTATAACCTGTAGGCGTAATGCCGTGATCGAGGACGCCATCACATATCCTGTACGCCATGGGATCTTTCAATCTGTGGAGTCGCCCAGTTCAAGTTTCTCCATAGACAGCAAGCCAAGAAGAGAACGGCTCCACCCCCTCCACTCGATATGTACCTTGACCTGATGGATTTGCTGCTTGTGATGATCCTAGATCGGTCTGTGTGGGAAATCCAGCTCTAGCATCACGTCCGGCCGAAAATGATCTATAGAATGTGGCGATATGTGTAGATCGAGTGTATATGAAAAATCAAGGTCCGGCGTCGCTTGCCGGCTGAAAAGATCTGCCCCCTTCGCCTAATCGCCTGTTCCCGTGAGGCTCTTTATATCTCCTTTTTGAGCCTGCCGTGAGCTGTGCCGCCAGTCACAAACTACCTCTCCGGAGCGTTCGGCGAGGCCCTCTCATCCAAATACAGGTCGCTGCCCATGGTCCTTATCTAAACTAATCAAGCTAGCCAAACGGCCAGCGGCAACGTTCTACACGTACGTACACGTACATGTTTGAAAACCAATCGATCACCACTCCTGGCAGTGGGTCCTCTCACGATCATTTTTTCCTTGAGATGGCTGCTACATATCTTTGAGTCATGCAAAACTCTTAGCTAACGTGTGTGTGTCTCCTCAATACTTTCCAGACTATACAAAAATCTGAACCAATGTATCTTTGTTCCTCTCATGCATGTACATACTTGTGTTCCTCTTTCTTGTACCTGATGTGAAACCTTGCGGATATTCTGCACACATTTGCAACCGTGATTTGAAAGTTGTAATCTGTAAAACCATGACAAAATATCATCAAACAAATGCCCCTCGCTAAGTAGAGTGCGAATGCGTAGCAATTCGGACTGTGCTTAGTGAAACTAAGCTCGCAAAACTGGTAACCCTCCCTCGTAGATTGATAATAGACAGCGATATCCATGTTGCATCTGTTGTATTCTTTTGTCTTCACTCCATATATACCAAACCAGTACTGATCAATCCATAAATATATATTGAATTCCCTGATATTGGATGTTTGTATCTACTAGCCGAACAACTTATTATGGACTGGAAGTTTTACTTTCATACTTGCTCAAAGCGATTATATACCAGCTTATTCTGTGTGAAAATGAAATCCCGCTAAAGGCACTTGTATTGTCAGCTGATCATGTATTGTCTCATGCATACCTGAACATGTTATATATACCAGCGTCCCTCAGCCATAAAAATGTGCACATATAATTTTCCCAGCGTGACTCCACTAGTAGAAACAAGGGCTTTGGTTTTTTGCCCCAAATGGCTTTTGCACCGGATTTGGCACGAACCGGTGCAAAAGGGGGGGGCCTTTTGCACCGGATGGTTTGCACCGGTTGGCCATCCGGTGCATATGGGCCTTTTGAACAGGTGCAAAAGAGCAGTTTTCCACTAGTGCTCGGCGTTAAATCATGCACATGTAATTTTTAGCTGAACTGTAACAACAAAGTGGTACAGCGCCACAGAGCTAAGTCCATGCTATAAGCTTGCTGGAATATTTTTCATTTTCAAACATGTATGTTTGACAAAACCACGGCGAAGATCCATGCCATGATAAAGCTTATCTCTTAACCTTGTAGCTCATCTCAACCTGAACTTTGACGGTGTCACAACGAAAGCAATGTCGTGTATAGCCATGAGAGAGACTAAATTTCATGGCGACCATAATGGTGTCCATCAATAAGATGATAAGCGACATATAAACCTGTCTTTTTTTTGGCAAAGCCACAACGAATAAACCATATCATGTATAAGCCATAATAGAAAGTCAATCTCATTTGAAACTTGTATTTTGGAAATGCCACAACGAAAATCCATGTCGTGTAAGATATATCCTATTGCGACCGTAATGGTGCCTGCCAATAGGATGACGAATATCATATATAAACCCGCAGAGCCATGACGAAAATCCATGTCTTGGCCTGATATAAAAAAAAATCCATTGTGTCCAGGATGGGTCCCAGTCAATAAGATGATAAATCTCATATATGAACCTGTATTTTGAAAATGCCACAACGAAAATCCATGTTGTGTAGATTCAATCCCGTTGTGACCATAATGGTGCCAGCCAATAGGACAAATCTCATATGTAAACCTGCAGAGCCATGGCGAAAATCCATGTCGTGACCTGATGTATAAAAAAAATCCATTGCGACCAGGATGGTCCCATCCAATAGGATGATACATCTCATCTATGAACCTGTATTTTGGAAATGCCACAACAAAAATCTATGTCGTGTAGAGTCAATCCCATTGCGACCAGAATGGTGCCAGCCAATAGGATGACATTTTCATATGTGTAAACTTGTAGAGCCATGACGAAAATCCATGTCGTGTAGAGTCAATCCCATTGCGACCAGAATGGTGCCAGCCAATAGGATGACAATTTTGTATGTGTAAACTTGTAGAGCCATGACGAAAATCCATGTCCTGTAGAGTCAATCCCATTGCGACCAGAATGGTGCCAGCCAATAGGATGAAAATTTCGTATGTGTAAACTTGTAGAGCCATGACGAAAATCCATGTCGTGGCTTGATATAAAAGAATCCCATCGCGACCAGAACGGTGCCAGCCAATAGGATGACAATTTCGTATGTGTAAACTTGTAGAGCCATGACGAAAATCCATGTCGTGGCTTGATATAAAAGAATCCCATCGCGACCAGAACGGTGCCAGCCAATAGGATGGTAGGGTTTGATGGCTGTAGTAGTATTAATTTTAGGGTGTAGCGAAATATCATGCTACTATCCAAGGATATCCTGCGACCGTTTTTTTTAGTGACGGTGCCATCCAGGTTTCTCATACTATATATGTACCATTCCCGTATTATTGAGATGTGTGTGAAAGATCATGCATCACCTCAAAGTAGTTTATCAGCTCTATTGCGATCGCTTTGCTGCTACAATGCCAACCAATGGAGTTGAAAGGTTTCATAATTCCACATGAACCGCGTTGGCATGCTTCACTACTCCTTAAAATATCATATCATGGTGAAATATCATACCATTGCATTGTGCGGCGAAATATCATACCACTTCATTGTGTGG
The DNA here is from genome assembly GCF_022539505.1 of Lolium rigidum. NCBI lineage: Eukaryota > Viridiplantae > Streptophyta > Magnoliopsida > Poales > Poaceae > Lolium > Lolium rigidum. The sequence continues at coordinate 95,752,537 of NC_061508.1, forward strand.
CGAAATATCATACCACTTCATTGTGTGGCAAAATAATGCCACTGGATCGTGTGGTCAAATATCATACCACTGTCTTCTGGCGAAATATCATACCATTGTTCTGAAATATAATGCGACCGTCTTTTAGCGACAGTGCCAGCCAGATTCTTGTACGTACTTTATATGTGACATTCCCTTACTATCGAGGTGTGTGGAAGATCATGCCTCCCCTCAAAGTAATTTTATCGACTCTAGAGCAATCGCCTTGCTGCTGCGATGAAAACAATTAATGGAGTTGAAAGGTTTCATGGTTCCACATGAACCACCCAGGCCTGCTTCCCTGCTCCTTCATGGAGTGGCAAATCAAACATCGGGATGCCAATTCCGATTTGTATTTAGTAGTTGGTGGAGACATAGATATATTGTACCTATATTGTCGGTTGATGCTGAATATCCAATATTCTGACATATATAAACCAATTCTTGAATGTATGCTCATAATGCTAACCTTCAAATGTGCTAGTGCAGGGGGAACTCCCGGCACATCAAATATTGGGCTTTCATGTTTACCCTTGCATCTCAATTGAACTCCCCTGGTTGAGGACTTACTCCCTCTGATTGGAGATAAATATTTTCTCAACTTGAATATGTACTTTCAATGAGATACGCCAATGTAATGTCATGGTAATGTGCTCAGCAGTTACATGGGCTAAATCATCATCCCCCATCCAATGGGTGGAGCTAACTCGTGAGTACTAGAGCCTAGGAAAAGTACACCTTCACATCTGGCCGGACGGTCATTTGCCCATTCCTGCTATAGTTTATATGAAGCTTTTTATACATTGCCCGTGCAACTGCTTAGCTAGCCAGGTCTTGCTTCCGCTGCTGCTCCCATCACATTAAGGCAAGAGAACCTCAAGGAGACAAGGAAAAAAAATTGTGACCTATAACATTTTCAGATGAGTTGCATTTACTTGTGTATCCGAAAGTATGCTGCTCGAGACATGGTTCCACCTGTAGGGCCCCTAAAATCACACATTTGATGCAGTACAGAAGGAGCTCCTTCATTTTTAGCACCCTCAGCTATGCTTGAGAATATACAGTAGGCTACTTCAGACCATTTTTTGTTACATACGCGCCTCAGTCTCAGCACTGGATAAGAAAACTTGCTCGCAATAGCATGGGGTATTCTGACTTTTCATCAGTGTTTAAGTTTGCTATGTGGACCCCTGTTGCTTTTTAGCAGTTGAATAACTTCTACATGTTTAGAGCGAGCTCTAAATTTGACAGACTCCTCATAGTGCACAATTCCTCAAAAGAATATGGGTGTCCAGCCTACTCGATCGATCATGTCGGCATGTTGCTAACTGTGCAAACAACATAGTGACATTGCTTCTGCCCCTGTAAGCCTCTTATAAGTATTGCCTTGTAGGCATTAACCACACGGAGTATTATTTCAATGTTGAGGGTGACCTGACGTATTACATACCTACTTGCTTTAGAGTCAACATGGCCTCTAAAGTGGTCGGGATTCCTTTTTTTAAGTGAGGATGTCTTGGTTACAACTTGGCTACAAGTCGATTATTCTTATCATGTTTGAAATGTGTTCAAGTATTGCTCGGATCATTTTCATCTCTTTCTTCTCTCTCTTCGCTACAGCGCTTTGAGAGTCCTCTTCTCCCCCTGAGAGCTCCTCCGACTCGATTCCGGCGGCGCTGCCGCTTGGAGGAGAGAAGGATGGGTGGCTCGGACTATCCGGAGTAGATTTAGGTGTTTTAGTTGTTTCGGCGGTCTGCCGTTTGTAGGCTTCATGCCTGTAGCTTGGAGTGGAGTTCTAGATCTTGGCGGCCTGATCTGGAGCGCTCTTGGGTCTCTTCTTCTCGCCCTCAGGCTTCTCTGGTTGGAGCTGGGAGTTGAGGAGAGGGCCACCATCTCCTTTAATAAAGTCGTTGCTCTGTGCCATCACCTGATGTGGGAAGGAGACGCTGGGATTCTTCCTTTGGCCGGCCGTGGCGGCGAGGAGAGGAAGGGTGCGGATGTTTCATCCTCTGCAGAGGGATGTTGGCGGGGAAGATTACTGCTGCGACTTGGTGAAGAAATCTCTGGGAGTTCATCCTTAGCAGCTCTTCATCGATGTCTTCCTACCATCCAGCTGCTATAAGCCTCATGGCTGTGGGACAGCCACTCCCGCCCTGGTCACCGGCAAGCTGGCGAGAGGTGTACAACCTCCAGGCCTTTGTGCCAGATTGGAGGCCTTCTGGCGCCGATGCATGCACTCCCGATGCTCCACCCCAAGTGGCCATGTCCCCGGTGGTGGTGCACTCGACTGCGATCGGTTGCTCCGTCAAGGATTTGGTGGAGAAGGAGCTAGTCGACGCCCTGGTCTTGATTGCTTTTCTAATTTTTGTGCTAGGGTCTGTAGTGCAATATCCAAGGGCCATATTATAATTTTCTCTGGTTCCGAGGTCCTTCGTGTAAAAGTTGCTCCACCAACAATAATCTAACTTGTTCGAAAAAAAAGGTATTGAAGACCATCTTCAAATGAATTTTATGGTTCTGAAAACATTATGGCCGCAATGTTCCAGGCAGGAACATCATGATCCTGTTTCACTGTTACAGGCTGGTGCCCCTGCGTTTCTTTCAAAAGAACAGATACCTGAACCAAAAAAAAGGCCTGCCTTGACAAGGCGTCACACATTCGGTGGACCAATGTTGTTAAACATTGCCAAATTAATTTGGTGCCTATTATTATCCTCCCAATGATAGTACCTCTTACACCTGTTTCTCCTGACGGAGGGAACATAGTAGCTGCCCTCTTGCTCTGAATGTGGCTTGTGCCTGAGCAAGATAGAATGAACCTGGAGGGTAAGGCTCACTCATATATATATATATATATATATATATATATATATATATTGCTCTGATTTTTTTTACTGCATTCCTTGCCATTCACTGGTAGACTATTGAAATCATAACCTTGCTGCATTAATCTGCTCAGGGTGCAAAAGAGAATACATCTTCTTACTGTGAGTTTGTTCAGTACAATTGCCGAAAATATTAGAGCCTCCAGGACTTCTTTACTCATGAAACCAGGACAAAATTATAATATATTTATATATCACCATTATGCCTTTTATCATGGACAAACAGAGCCATCAAAATGAACCTGGATCTAAATATCTTGCAACTTATAGCACCAGCATGCAGTAATTTGAAAAGATGAGTGTCTCCGTGATATCGGACTTGGTGTTCACATGGCGTTATTTGGACGCACTTTCTGACCGCAAACAGTCTAATAAATACATGAAAGGATCTTCTCCACAACTTGTTCATCTTCCATATATAAGTACTGAGGAATTTATGCAATTCAAGCACACATGCTGAGTGCAACTTCGAGAGAGAATATTAAGCCATGTATGTTGAACCATTTGGGCCTAAACTTTTGCAGGTGCTTCCTGGATGAATCATCTATGGCTCACAATTTTTTAGCTTCCATATCCATACGTATCAGCATGTGTAGTCCTTCCTCTGCTATTGTTTGACTAATTTTTGAGAGACTTTCCACATGCCAAAGAGACTGAAGATTTAGAGCACCTAGAGTAATATGTCTTGTTCATCTGTGAACTATCTCAGGTCAAAACTGCTGTGGTTTGCCCGTAATAAATTCTGAACTGGTATGCAACTATACCACTTGTGTGATAATCCCTTTGATCAATTACCTGAATATGTGAATTTTGGTTCGCGAACCAACAAATATTTCTGAACCAACATATTGATATTAGAATAAACCGACCTAAGTCTCTATGACAACCTGTCCAAAGTTCGCGAACCTGCACCTGTATTTGGTAGGTGAACCATGCCATTACCGGAAAATTGATCATCTTAAGTCTCCATGGATGAACCTCACATGTACAATAATCGAATGAAGCAACAATCACCAGGTATGTTTGTCTGGATGACAAAAAGAAGAAGCATGTGGCACTGATTCGTGTGTACGTGGAGAAAACCTGAACCCTGGTTGTGTAATGCCTTGTTCTTTATAGGATTGCGGGTAAACAACTCCTCATATTTTCATTCCTCGCGCCCTGCCCCCGCATGGTCATGGTTCACCAAGAGGCACCAATTTTAAGCTGAATTTTGGAGTAAGATCCGACAAGAGCACACCAGCATAGCCATTGGATTTCGAATAGTTCCTGTGGTTGCCATGTTTAGGCAAATTGTGGTATCACGGATAAGCTTTAGAATTGTTTTTTTTGTTTTGTTTACAAGTTGCTGACCGAACCTGCTGCTCAGTTCATAGTTGGAGTATGACCAATAGCAAATGTACCTGTAGGTTACCCTGTGGTAAAATAGTGGCTGCCCCATGTAAACTTTGAGTTGCTTGTGAGACTAGTCATGTAGTGGTTGCCAGTTAACCGACTCATTTAGCTGATACCTGAATACAAAATTTCTAAAGAATCCAAGCTTTGTGATGTTCATGCTAGCTCGGCAGCACTCATGCATAGATCATCATTGGTATCATGTGCACTTGTCTAGTGCAACGACTGACCCCCTGTGTTGATCTGTGGCACAACATGGCCATCCAAAATAAATGCTTCTTTCTCTACTCCTATTTATCTTGCGTTGGTATATCAGTCAAGCTCATCTGCCCTGATGCAGGTAAATACTTATCTCACCGGATCCTAACATTACATGCTAAAATGGCCATTGTGACTTTAAACTTCCTTTAAATATCTCCAGAATGCCAGTTTCATGTCACATATACTCTTCTGACCTGTTTCCCAAGGCATAGGACTTGACCTCATCACCAATGAAGACGTAACTGGAGAATGGATGATGAGCGAACGATGACCACCAAAGCGCAGCGAAGATGGGAGGAGAATCAGGTCCCACCGGGCGTGCCATTTGTTTTAGCGAGATAAATATTTGAATTCATCTGCATTGGCATTTAAAATGCGGGCGTGCCAGTATACCATTGTATACGAATAGAAGGGTTGCAAATACACATAAATAGGGCACTTGTATTCCATCGATTATCGATAGTTTCCACATTCCCATTTCACATGTACTTTTAATATTTGCGCCTGTATATATATCTGACAAAGACGATTGCAAAGTTCCCGATTCCTGGAGCCTCGGAAGACTTTCCAGTTAATTACATCCATAGACTGGCTTAGGTCCATGAAATACCTCCGATTAAACTGCTGTCAGCATAGTCATCATCCTTAGCCCTCAAGTCGTTACCTCAATGAACTTAACAAATCTAATAAAATGCCAAGCAAAAGTAAAGCACACATGAGACACGTATTTAACGTGGAAAACCCAAATTGGGTAAAAAACCACGGTGGCGCGGAGGCCAAATCCACTATGAGAATATTTGCGTACGCCAGATGTTACAATAAGCTTGTATCCGAGTGACTAAAATTCATCGAAGGCGGGGTGCCACCTGTTTGCTTGCTCTTGTCTGCGATCATAATCTTCAATTGTCATGTTTCATATTCAAAGATCTTCATACAGCCCAAAAGTAAGTGTTCGGCCTCGTTGATCACGAACATATCAAGTCCCACCTCATTGGCCAAGATGTCTGAATAAATTCCATCGGCCACGAAAAAGAAGACTCAAATTTAGCCTGCATGAAGCCGTGGGTGTTGCCATCAAGGGGGGACACATACAACCAGTAGGCATAACGCCATGATCGGGAATGATGATCACCCATCACAAAACCTGTACGGCATGAAGCCATGTGTCGTGTGCTATCAAGAGAGGCACGTAAATATGTAGGCATAAATCCGTGATAGGGGTTGATGAACACCCGTCATATATCCTGTACCGATACGGCGCGAAGCCTCGACTGGGATTGAAGATCAACCCGTCACAAAACATGTTTGACTCGATGCCATGATTGTGGGTGAAAATCGCTGGTCATATAACCTGCTTGGCTCGAAGCCTCAATTTGGGGTAATGATCACCCGCCACATAACCTGCTGGCTCAAAGCCTTGTGTGCCATCGAAGACGATGCGTATAACCTGTAGGCGTAATGCCGTGATCGAGGACGCCATCACATATCCTGTACGCCATGGGATCTTTCAATCTGTGGAGTCGCCCGAGTTCAAGTTTCTCCATAGACAGCAAGCCAAGAAGAGAACGGCTCCACCCCCTCCACTCGATATGTACCTTGACCTGATGGATTTGCTGCTTGTGATGATCCTAGATCGGTCTGTGTGGGAAATCCAGCTCTAGCATCACGTCCGGCCGAAAATGATCTATAGAATGTGGCGATATGTGTAGATCGAGTGTATATGAAAAATCAAGGTCCGGCGTCGCTTGCCGGCTGAAAAGATCTGCCCCCTTCGCCTAATCGCCTGTTCCCGTGAGGCTCTTTATATCTCCTTTTTGAGCCTGCCGTGAGCTGTGCCGCCAGTCACAAACTACCTCTCCGGAGCGTTCGGCGAGGCCCTCTCATCCAAATACAGGTCGCTGCCCATGGTCCTTACCTAAACTAATCAAGCTAGCCAAACGGCCAGCGGCAACGTTCTACACGTACGTACACGTACATGTTTGAAAACCAATCGATCACCACTCCTGGCAGTGGGTCCTCTCACGATCATTTTTTCCTTGAGATGGCTGCTACATATCTTTGAGTCATGCAAAACTCTTAGCTAACGTGTGTGTGTCTCCTCAATACTTTCCAGACTATACAAAAATCTGAACCAATGTATCTTTGTTCCTCTCATGTACATACTTGTGTTCCTCTTTCTTGTACCTGATGTGAAACCTTGCGGATATTCTGCACACATTTGCAACCGTGATTTGAAAGTTGTAATCTGTAAAACCATGACAAAATATCATCAAACACTAAGAAATAGACAACTCATGTTTAATTTGAGAATAACATGCACGGGGTTCCCACGAGCTTATGTTTGCATGCGATGTCCATCGATATGAGGCCCCTTTCTAAAATATTTTGTGGGCCGAGAATCGGTAGCGCATTCACATCCTACCTAAATGCAACGAGATTAAGTACTGTAATATGGATTTGGCCATCTTAACACCATAGAATTGGTGACTATTCTGTGTGTTGTTTGGGTTGGAAATTCGATATTAAGATAACTATGAATGATCAGTATTGTTTCAATAGCTATAGTAATAGGAATACCAAGAAGAAAATTACAATATTGTATTGCTTAGGAGATATATAATCATGAAACCTATTAGCAGATCATGCTATTTAATAAATGGTCACCCATGCATAAGTTCCTGTGGCATCCTTATGTGCATAATCATTTGAGCACTACTTGACAACTTGTACTAGCCTAATCCATATTGACACCATAGTATTTGGCATACAAATTTTTGTCGGTTATAGCCTCGTCGCGTTCCGTGTGCTAAATGTATTGCCACTTAAAGGATCATCAGCGGTGGTCCCAATATGAATTAGGCTAGTACAAGTTGTCAACATCAAGTGAATGCCATTTAATCAGTAACCGGCACAGCCACCAATCAAGATATCCAGATTTGTGGACATGCAGATTTGTTGTATACGTGTTCGCATAGGAGAAGGTGAAGGTGTCATATTCAGCTGGGTTGGCACATCCAAGTTTTTCAGGTGCTGGTATGTGATGAAAGTATAGCGTATGGGACCTAGAGGGGGGGTGAATAGGTGCTACTCCAATTTTTAGTTCTTTTTCGATTAAGGCTTGACACAAAGGTAAATTCCCTAAATATTTAACTATGGTGAATTTACCTATATGACAAGGATGCAATAAGTAAGATACAAGTAACAAAGTAAAGACTAGGAACGAGTAAACCAAAGCGGAAGCACGCGGAGACAAGGATGTATTCCCGAGTTCCTCCTTGTGAAAGGAGTACGTCTCGTTGGAGGGGTGTGAGCTTCGCAACACAATGCTTGCTCAACGCCACTAAGGCCTCACCCTATTCTCCGATGAACTTCACCACGAAGGCCTAGTTCATCTGTCACTATTGGATTCCTTGAGGCGGAAACCGGAGCCTTTACAACGATCTTGAGGCACACACCCACAACCAAATTGGGGGCCCTCAAACACACCACAAATCTGTGAAACAAACAACACACAAGTAAGAATCAACCAAACCTAGGTTTTCTACACAAAGAAACCCTAGGAGAGAAATCCGTCAAGTGAATGAGGAGGAAACGAAGAACGGCTTGGTGAAGATGTAGATCGGGGGCTTCTCCTTCAATCCTCCAAAGATCAATGAATTTGGGTGGAGGGATTGAGAGGAATCAAGGATTTGGTGAGCTCAAAGTGGGTTGACTTCAATGGCCTTCAATGCTGGTAGAGCTGGTTGGTGAGGAAGAAGAGGAGGGGTATTTATACCCCTCCCCAAAAACTAGCCATTTGAAGGAAACTTAGGCCGGATTATCCGGCCCCCGAAGGGGAGGATTATCTGGCCCCTCCGAGCCAAATAATCCGACCAATAATACGGTCAGCTTCTGCACTTCACCCCATCTGTGACTTAGCCGAAATCTCGTCATCGAAAATTTGGGGCGGATTATCCGCCCCCCTGAATTATCCGGCCCCTCCAGGCCAAATAATCCGGGCAATAATCCGGTGACTCCAGGGAGTGTCACACTGGAGTCCTTGGCACAAAACTCGAACTTGACCAAGGGGGGGGGGGGGCGGATTATCCGGCCCCTGAGGGGGCGGATTATCCGCCCCCCGGATTATCCGGCCCCTCCAGGCCAAATAATCCGGGCAATAATCCGGTGACTCCAGGGAGTGTCACACTGGAGTCCTTGGCAGAAACTCGAACTTGACCGGGGGCGGATTATCCGGCCCCAGAGGGGGAGCAGATTATCGACCCCCGGATTATCCGGCCCCTCCAGGCCAAATAATCCGGGGAGGAGATGAGTCAAATTGGCACTTGAATTCTTCTACCTTTTTGAATACATGTGCATTTATTTTCCAGTGTACCTGAAACACTTTAACACCTCATCAAATAAATCCTAGTGTTGTTAGCTAACACACAAAAACCATCGGGATCGTAGATGTTCTTTCAATCTCCCCCTTTTTGGTGTTAGATGACAACACAAGGATTTGCAAGTATAACATAAAGCAAGAACCAGGCTCCCCTAGATATGTGCACCAGAGAAATAAACGATAAAACGAAAGCACATATAAGGGACACACACCATAGAGATTATACCCAATACTCACAAATGTAGCCACGATACTTTAAACAAAGCAAATAGCTCAACGAAAAACAAAAGAAAATAAAGGGGCACAAGCTATAAAGAAATGATAAAAGCATGCGCTTGTGCCCGACCCTAGCAAATCCCGTAGACAGTTCCTAATAGAACTACTTCTCCCCCTTTGGCATCAAAGACACCAAAAAGGTAGAAGAGCTATGCTAGGCGAACTACGAGATCACTCCTTGTCTCAGCATCATCACCACTCGCACTACTAGCCTCAGAATCATCCTCTGGATCTTCAGCAGCATCCTCGTCCTCATCATCATCAGAAACCTCCTCAACAGCAGTAGAAGGTGAAGCCTGGTAGAGAGAACGTTCCATGTTCTCCCAACAACATTTTTTCAGGCCTGCCGACAACACTTCTTCGGGTTTTCAAGGGGGACACTTGTGTGCATTAGAGAGAAAGGTTTTTTTAGGGAAGAAAAAGGCTTAGGTTAGAGAGCCAAACTGATAATAGTACTAGACACTCTCTTTTGCAATAATCAAACGAGAAAAGACCAAAATCGAGTGTTTTCCCCAAAAGAGAAACAAAGGCTAAAACGAGGGAAGACAAAGTCACACAAAAACCCAAAGCCTTAAAACAAAACAAGGAAAAGAGGTTGGTGGCCTAAGCCACCATGTAAGAGTTTGTGGCATGACACCACGAAGATATATCTTGGGTGCATGGTCACTACTCACATTTTAAGCTCAAGATTCATGAATTGAACATAGAGATATCAATAATTTTTTGCTATGGGCATCATAGGGGGAGGGAGAGTCCAATGTATTAGGACAACACTCCCCCTAAGTCCATGCCTACACCTAAACACAATAGAGTGACACGGTATGAGTGTGTATGCAAGATGGTCAAGTCAAACTCCCCAAATCCACGATATTTAGTTCATTCCTCAAGTAACAGAATCTTGCATCATCAAGTGGCTTCGTGAAAATATCGGCAAGTTGATCCTTGGTTGGCACATGATCAATCACAATATCACCACGGGCAACATGATCACGAATGAAATGATTCCGAATCTCAATATGCTTGGTTCTTGAGTGTTGCACGGGGTTGTAGGCAATCTTGATAGCACTTTCATTGTCGCACAAAAGAGGCACTTTGTCACAATTGACACCATATTCCTTTAAAGTTTACCTCATCCACAACAGTTGAGTGCAAGCACTTGCCGCCGCCACATACTCCGCTTTGGCGGTGGAAAGAGATATGCAATTTTGCTTCTTCGAAGCCCAACTCACAAGAGATCTTCCAATGAATTGACAAGCACCGGAGGTGGACTTCCTATCATCTTGATCACCGTCCCAATCGGAGTCCGTGTACCCAATAAGAGAGAAAGATGAGCCTCTTGGGTACCAAAGCCCAAACTTTGGGGTATGAACCAAATATCGAAAGATTCGAGAGACCACCATCAAATGGCTTTCTTTAGGAGCCGCTTGATATCTTGCACACACACCTACACTTAGCACAATATCGGGCCTAGACGCACAACGGTAAAGCAAAGTACCAATCATAGAACGATAAAGTTTTTGATCAACATATTTACCACCGGTGTTGCGCTTGAGTTGATGCCTAGTTTGCATGGGAGAATATTTTGGCTTTGCATCACTCATCTTGAACCTCTTGAGCATGTCTTGGACATATTTAGCTTGAGAGATGAATGTCCCTCCTCTCATTTGCTTGATCTCAAAACCAAGAAAGAAGGTCAATTCTCCCATCATGGACATCTCAAAACGGTCGGTCATGAGCTTCTCGAACTCTACATTAAAAGCACAATTAGATGAGCCAAAGATAATATCATCAACATAAACTTGGCATATGAAAAGCTCCCCTTTAAATCTCTTAGTAAAGAGAGTGGGATCGATTTGCCCCACTTCAAATCCACAATCTAGCAAAAGGTCTCTAAGGTGCTCATACCACGCACGTGGATCTGGTTTAAGTCCATAGAGCGCCTTATTAAGCTTGTAGACATGGTTAGGGAAGCGGGTGTCCTCAAACCCCGGGGGTTGCGTAACATATACTAGTTCTTTTAGGGGACCATTAAGAAAAGCACTTTTAACATCCATTTAATGCAATTTAAAGTTGTGGTGAGAGGCATAAGCAAGGAGGATACGAATGGACTCAAGGCGAGCCACGGGAGCAAAGGTTTCATCAAAGTCAATTCCTTCCACTTGAGAGTATCCTTGAGCCACCAATCTTGCTTTGTTCCTCACCACAATACCATTTGAGTCTTGCTTGTTCTTAAAGATCCACTTGGTGCCTATAACATTGAGGCAATCCTTTGGCTTCTCAACTAGTTCCCATACATTATTGCGCTTGAAATTATTGATTTCATCATGCATAGCTTCAACCCAATCATAATCCTCAAGAGCCTCAAAGACTTTCTTTGGTTCAACCATTGATATGTGAGCATGATGCTCACTAAAACTTGCTAGTTGTCTTCTAGTGGTTCTTCTTTGATCTAGCTTATCGGCAACCTTATCAAGAGACACATCAATCTTCTTTAGTGCTCTAATCAATCTTGCTTCATGACGGGCTTCGATCTCCTTATTATTGTGAGGAATCACTTGATCATCTTGATCATTTGAGTCCCCATCTTGACCGAAAGGTTGGCCTTGATCAACAAGAGTATCTTCAACATGAGAAGCTTCACCAATAGGGGAAGATGGTTGATCTTGGCCTTGATCCTTGCTTGCATCATGAGATGTGTTACTTGGTTCTTGCGAAGCAACTTGATCAACAACGGGAGGGTCTTGAGCTTGTTCTAGGGATGGTGAAACACTTGTTCCATTGGCTTGATTGTCTTGTGAAGAGGAGGGCTCTACTTGAGTAGAGCATAGTTCTTCTCGGTCCACCACAAGGTGTCCCTCAATGGGGCGGAAAAATTCCACACCCATTCTTCCTATGGCTTCATGAGGCATTTCAACATCTTCACTTGACACATTGGGTTGTGCCACTTGGGAACCATCATTCTCTTCGAATTCCACACTACATGACTCAATGACAAACTGTGAGATTTTATCATAGATCCTATAAGTGCGAGATTCGACACCATAACCAACAAAAATACCCTCCAAAGATTTAGCTTGAAACTTTGAGAACCGAACCCCTTTGATCAAATAGTAACACTTGCATCCGAACACTCGGAAGTAAGAGACATTGGGTTTGTTGCTGGTGAGAACTTCATACGGAGTCTTCAACATTCCTTTCCGAAAGAAGAGCCTATTTGATGAGTGACATGCTGTGGACACGGCCTCGGCCCACAAGAATGGATGAGATTTGAATTCCGCCAACATGGACCTTGCCATATCCAAGAGAGTACGATTCTTCCTTTCGGCTACACCATTTTGTTGAGGAGTATATGCAGCGGAATATTGATGGCGAATACCCTCTTCACCAAGAAAATCGTTTAAGGTGTAGTTCTTGAACTCCGAGCCATTATCACTCCGAATGACCAAGATAGGAAGATTGTGTTGACGTTGCACTTGCTTGGAGAAGTTGATCATAGCTTGTTGAGTCTCACTCTTGCACTTGAAGAAATAAACCCAAGTGTATCTTGAGAAGTCATCAACAATCACCAAGCAATATCTCTTCCCACCAAGACTAGCTTTGGGAACGGCACCAAAGAGATCAACATGGAGAAGCTCCAAGATCCTCTTTGATGAAATGATGGTCTTGGCCTTGTGAAGAGAATCATGCATCTTGCCGTCAACACATGCCCTACAAACACGATCTTTGGCAAACGAGACATTTTCTTTTAGTCCGAGGATGTGGCCACCCTTGTGAAGACTTTGCAAAGTTCTCATGTTGACATGGGATAGGCGGCGATGCCACAACCATCCCAAGTCGGCCTTTCCAAAAAGACACATCGATTGAGTATTGGTTGACCCCAAAAGTCTACCACATATAGCACATTTTCGACATATCCCACGAAAGCAACCTCAAGAGTCTTGCTCCACAAGAGGACCACTAGATCCGGTTCAAAGAAGACGGAGAAACCCATCTTAGAAAGTGCACGAATGGAAAGTAAGTTGTAACCAAGGGTTTCAACAAGCATAACATTCACAAGAGTGATGTTTGGTGTTACCACCACCTTGCCGAAACCCGATACCTTACACTATGATTTATCTCCATAAGTGACGGTTGCTTGATGATCATTTGGTAGCAACTCCGTCACTAATTGCTTGCTTCCGGTCATATGATTTGTACATCCACTATCGACGATCCATTTTATTCCACCGGAAGCATAGTCCTACAAGGGATTATTTGGAGGTTTTAGGTCCCCATTTCTCAATGGGTCCTTTCAAGTTAGTAACAAGGGTTTTTGGAACCCAAATAGCATATTCAATTAATCCCTCACTAGGGCCAACATATTTTGCATAAACATCACCATAATAATCAACATATAAAATATGGTGAGGATTGTTAGTTCCCGCAAAGTCACTCCGAGGAGACTTGTCCCTAATGACAACACCACTCGAAGAGGAAGTCTTCTTTGCTAGAGCGGGCTTGGCCTTCTTGGTCTTCTTCTTCTTTGGAGCGCCATAGCCGAGACCTTCTTTGCTACTGTATGGCCTTTGATAAACCAAAGGATCAACAATAGCCCTTTGTGTTGGCAAGGTAGCAATGACGGGACCCTTACCTTTAAGGTTGGCAAGCTCCTTTTTCTACCTAGCATTTTCCTCAATAATAATAGCATGATCACATGAGGGAGTAGAGGCACTAGGAGAATTAGTTTGAGTGAGTTGAATTTTAAGTTGTTCATGTAACTTGAGAAGTGTAGAGTGGTCACCCTCCAAGGCCTTGTGAGCCTTGATGAGCTTCTCTATATCCTCGGTTAGTTTGTCATGACCAACTCCAAATTCAACCTTTTTCTTCTTATAAAGTTTGTACTTAGCCCTAGCATGGTCACGTTCCTTGGTGAGTTTGGAAGTGACCTCATTTTGAGCTATTTCATGCGATTCAATGTTCTTTTCAAGAGTAAGCCTAAGTTCATGTTCTTCTTCAAGAGCAAAATTAAGAGATGAAATTTCATCGGCATAAACTCTTTCATTTTCTTCCTTCTTTTCAAGAAATAAATTGGTCTCTACATATTTAGCTAGAAGACCTTCAAAGTGCACTTTAGATTCACCTTTTAAGTTAGCTATGAAACTTGTCAAGGAGGTATTAGAATCAACTAAGCTAAGACTAGGATCATCATTAGTAACAATAGGAGTCTTAGAGAGAGTTGAGGGTGATACCTCCGTTAGCTTAGCCATGAAGCACTTGGCGTCTCGAGAAGAGGTGTTCTCATTGGGGGATTCAAATAATGATGAAGAAGGGGAAGAGGCAATGGCAATAGTGGCCACTTGACTTGTGGATTCTTCTTCTTCTTCATCATCATCATCGGAAGAATATTCTTCATGAGCAACAAGAACAATTCTTGAATTTGACTTCTGGTTGGGAAACTTCTTGTTGAAGAATGGCTTCTTGGTAGGGTACTTGGATATTTCTTTGCGAACAAGTCTCCCATCATTCTTCTCTCTTGGCTCATAAGGACATTCGCAACGAAGTGTCGCTTGCTTGAGCAATTGAAGCAAGTCCTTAACTTTTGAGTCCCACCCTTGGCATACTTGGACACTACTAGGGAAAAGCCTATAGGTGGAGGCAAGTGGTGCCGGCGCACCACCATAGGCATGCGCCGGTGGAACTTGTTGCCGGCGCACCCGGAAGCCGCCGCGCCGGCGATGCCTTCCCACCTGCCGGCGCACCGGCTGACACGACGCGCCGGCGCTATTTCCTGGCAACACCTCCCCCAACTCGGCCAGGCCCACGAAGCATTGCCGGCGCACCAGCCCGGGAGCGCGCCGGCGGTAATTTTCTATTACCGGCGCGCTCTTGGGCTGGTGCGCCGGCAATGCTTCATGGGCCTGGTCTGGAGCAGATATAGCCGGATGGGCTATACACTGCCGGCGCACCCAGGTACTGGTGCGCCGGCAGTAACCTGGGACTTATTACAGCCACCAACCAGCACTCACAAGCCACTACACTCACTCCTCATCCACACAACCCGACCCTTCTCCCAACGCACCTAATATTTGCCCATTTCTACCCCAACTTTAGCCAATTTGACCAAACAAAATCATATTTTTTGAGCAAATCTTCCCTTCCTACATGCATCTCCCACATCCCTATGTAGATCTAGATCTATCTATCACGCATTGACCGCTCAATCTAGATCTAGATCTAGAAAGTTAGCTTCCATACGCCGTGGTAGCGGCGCGACGTCTCGATCTCGTTGACGAATATATCAAACAAATAGGTGATTAATGAACAAATTGAGGAATGAAATCGACTTATGTTGGACATTTGAAGCAAAGCTCTCGTGTGTGGCATATATATATGTTGTGCTTGTGCTTGTGTGTGTTGGCGTTGAAAATGAGTTGCCAACGTTGCGCCGAAATGTTGATTCTTTAAGTTTCCGTTTCGGCACATTTCTGGCGCTCCTATGTCCTACCGTGTAGGAAGGTCATGCCGAAATTTTCCGTGAAAACTACCGACGGATGCATGGTTCTAATGAATTATGTAATCTTACCATGCAGGCGATAATGGTTATCGAGATGAGTGAAAGCATCGTGATGAGATATCCGAAACACGCGATCATCGACATGTATGAAAATAACCGCACGGAGGTATTGTGTCCGTGCCGGAGATGCAAACGAGGGAAATGGTTTGACCCGTATTCGGGCAAATTGCAGGGGCACCTGCTCACTAATGGTTTCATGCATGGACACACTCAATGGATGAGTGATGATGGCGCGGAGGTCAATGGGGCGACGGCGGCAGGTGGTAAAAATGGCCGGCAAGAAGGAGGGCATCATGATATTGATGACGATGAAGAGTTTGTCGCACAGGACGATAACCTTGACGACGACAATAACCTTGACGACGACAATAACCTTGACGACGACGAAGAGGTGCCGCTAGCTTCAGTCGTGTGGGACCCTCATCTTCAAGATCTGCTTCTCGAAAAGACGAAAGGCGCCAAGCGGAAATCAAAGCTTGAGCAACTCGAGATAGACTCGAATACTCCGTTGTACGACTCAGGTCGCGGGTTGGGGAGTCTCGCTTGAGAGTAGCTCTCGATGTGCTGCAGATGAAGGCGAAACACGGATGGACGGACACAAGCGTCGACGACATCCAGGAATACGTGAAAGATCTCCTTCCTGCCGGGAACACGTGTCCTGGTAGTCTAGCCGAGGCCAAGAGAATCACGTGCCCTCTCGACTTACCCCACGAAAAGTATCACGCCTGCATCAACGACTGTATCATGTATCGCAAGGAGCACATGGACAAGACCAAATGTCTGTGTGTGAAGCTGAACGGTACAAGAAAGGGAAGAAGAAAGCTCCTCGGAAAGTTGTGTGGTACTTCCCGCTCGCCCCCAGCTTCAACGGTTCTACGCGGACCGCAAGGAAGAAAAGCTCATGCGGCGGCACGCGAAAGAAAGGAGGCGGTGTTGAATGATAAAGAGCGGATTGAGCACCCGAGTGCTGACGCACCCTTCGGATGCAAGCCAGTGGAAAGCATTAGACAATGAATTCGGAAGTTTTGGGGCAGATCCCAGAAACATCAGGTTGGGTGCGAGCACGGACGGATTCAATCCGTTCGGAAACACGAGCAGCACACATAGCACATGGCCCGTGTTTGTATGGATCTACAACCTCCCGCCCTGGCTGTGCATGAAGAGGAAGTACATACGAGATGAGTATGCTAATTCAAGGGCCGACACAGCCAGGAAACGATATCAACATGTATCTCGAACTATTAAAGGAGGAGCTTGAAACGTTGTGGGCGGAGGAAGGGGTAGATACATGGGACGCCGTCGCGGAAGAATATTTCCCTTTGAGAGCCGCGTTGATCACGACGGTGCGGGACTACCTCGGATACGGTTACATTTCGTGCCAGGTGTGCCATGGACACAAGGCATGTGTCAGGTGCATGGAAGAGACGATGTTTTTGCAGCTTGGTAAGGATCCCGGCTCTTCGAAAACAGTTTACATGGGGCATCGAAGGTGGCTACAGAAAACTGACCCGTGGAGAAAGCGTGGAGATCTGTTCGATGGTACAAATGAACCCCGAGGACCTCCACGTAAGAAGAGCGGCGAAGAGATCGATACATTACTGAAAGGTTGGAAGGAGTGCCCTGCGCCGGGAAAGATTCGTCAAAAGCCTGGAGAGAAGAAGAAGAAAAAGGAAACGACGCCGCTCATTGGTGTATGGAAAAGGAGGTCCGTGTTTTGGGACTTGCCGTACTGGAAAATTCTCGATACACCTCACTGCCTTGATGTCATGCATATTACAAAGAACGTGTGCGAGAGCTTGCTTGGCACTCTTCTCAACATGCCGGACCGGACCAAAGATGGGCCGAAAGCAAGACAGGACCTGAAAGTTTTGGGCATCAGGGAAGAGCTTCAGATCCCGCCGGCCCAAGAGGGACAGTCGGAGGAGGAGGCGGACGGCGGTCAGAAGCGCAAAAGGATTAAGCAGCCAGACTATTACTGTCCCCCCTCCTGCTTCACTTTTAGTCCGCTACAACATAAAAGACACGTAGAGACGTTAAATTTAGGTGGTTAAAACGCTTTAAAGCGTCATTATGTGCTTGTAGAGCCGCTTGTGTAAAGCGTCGTAGAAGCGTCTTCTTATGCACCGTCTCAAGTTTTATAAAGACACATTAGAAGCGTGTTTATATGGCATGAGACGTTCTTAAAGCGTGTCTATCCCTTTAGAGACGTTGTGATGATTTCCCCCATAAATCGTCTTTACATTTACGTTCTTGCGTCCTAAAGAATCGTATACACTTTTTTCTTTTACGTAAATAATTATTTTATAGTTGAGACAAATTCCTTTCACGTATTAGGATAATACAATATATATGCTATCAAACACGATAACACAAAATACAATGCATTCTTTGGAGAAAAACTTTATTTATCGGGAACAACAGTACATTACAAGCGATTTGAACATATTCATGAAACAATTACAAACTCGACCATGCAAAATCCTCTAAATCTCGTACACTTTCTTCTATAGTAGTTGGAATATCTCTACAAGCTTCTGCATGGAACAATGGTACATCAGCTCTCCATCACCACTACTGCTGGTTTGTCTTGCAATATTCTGTGTTGCTTAAAAACTATCACAAAATTTCCCTGTAGACAATGGAACAATGTTAGTTGGAATATCAGTATAAATATCTCTACAAGCTTCCGGATGGAGCAATACATCAGCTCTCCATCGCCACTACTGCTGGTTTGTCTTGCAATATTCTGTGTTGCTTAAAACCGTTACAAACAATTTCACTGTAGACAAAGTCAATCGAAAAGTAAACAAAGTATCTTGCAATAAATTTCAATAGCAAGTTCTACTTTTCACATGCACAAATGGAGCACACCCCGTGAGTGTTTTACCATCAGAGCGGTATATCTGCAAAATACAGCACCATCTGTTCACATTGGCTGCTGCAAGAAAAAGAATTACCAAATACTAAACAGCCATACAGAAAAATAGAGTGCTTGTTTGTGTACAAAACGAAAGGTAAGTAGAGACTAATTCTGTAGAAAACATAGAGTACTTACCTCTGTAGAAAACAGAAGATAAGTAGAGCTTAGTTCAGACAACACACTAAGGATTCAGTGTGTGAACCATGTACATCAAAAATGATACTTTGTTATGTATTTGATCAAAGCAAGTCTTAAGATGATTACATACATGGATGCAGTTAGATAAATAATACTTTAGAGGATTAGATAATTGCTCGTGGTATCTGATGAAACATGCTTAGAACTTAGAAGAGAAAAAAAATGGAACGTACCTTAGCATTGCTTTTATGAGTACAGTATCCTGAAGCGCCAATTATTTCAGTTCACAACAATGACTAGATTAGAAATGCAAATAATCTCCCGAAGCTGCAGATGTAACATAAAGTCTTTATATTAAGGTCAAAGAATAAAAACAATTAGTTTGCATGGTTCACATCTATGTCTTCACTAAATTATGTCTTCGAGGCCACCATAGGTTACTTATATCTGTCACAGAAAATCGAAGTGAAATACTTGAAAAGAAGGAATAGATATGATTGAGTTAATCAAGCATCGAGATATATATAGATCAACATACAAATACTCTGGAAATAGTCATATGAATTTCATGCTTTTCGTGGCTTAATACTACAGATTGCTTATGAGCTTTCCAAATGTTCATATTCTTCATGGTATGTATATAATGCTAAGAAAACCATCAGTCAGCCTGTAGAATAAATAGAACAAATTATAGATATTAATGTTAAATATAAAATGGTGAGTGGAAATAGACTTCTTAATTTGACATAGAGAAATTTACCCGTGGAAGTACTATGTTGCATCTTTCATGGTTCTGCATCTACCTAGATTTCAAAAGAGAAACGGAAGTAAACAAAAGCAATCATATTGTATATGGTTACTTCAAACATCTGACGCCAGCCTGATATGAATAGAGAAAAAACATAAGACCAAATGTAGAGAATAATTGCACAAGACCATGCTATATATTATGACATACCTTGTAGGCCAAGAACTTCATCAAGATAAATCAGTTGTTCAGTACTGTAAAAAGCAAGACAATGCCATAATTTGCCCTTTCGATACGACAATGTAAAAAGTGGTTAACATATTCGGATCAAACAAGCATGTAAACTGGACAAAGCAGAGCAACTTAATCATCTGTCCAAACGAACCCGCCTGATTGGGTGATTGCAGATGACTTGAAATATACTGGATCTGTCCCGCATATCTGCTTGCAACAGCCAACCACAACCTGTATTGGCTATTGATCTGTACCCAAGGAAACAATTTATATGATAGCAAAAACATAAAAGGGCAAGACATAGAGAGGCGGTAGGAACTAACTTAGGCACCTACAGATTGGAGCCTTTGCAGGTCACGCCCGCACTGCCGCCGGCCAATGCAACATGGAGGTGTCGTGTGATCGGTGGGCAGAGTCTAATGGATGGCGTTTGGTCGCGGAAGCACGGCATCGACACAGCGAATTACCTCTGACGAAGGGCATACGAAGATGTCGCTGGGGTGAGATCGAACCGGTGGCGGCGCTGCTAGGTTTTACATGCCGCCGATCTGTTTAGAGAGGTTGGGAAGACAAAGTTTTTTTCTTTCATAGTGGAGAACCGTGGGGCAGGAATATGGCATACAAAATTAGACGAATTGTACAGCGTCTCAAAGTACGTCTCTACCGCACGATTTTTTTCCCTCTGTCTTGCACATAAAGACGAGTTGGAAAGCGTCCTATGGAAGACGTCCTTACTTGATTGATTTCTTGTAGTGGTCCGGCCGAGGTCGATCAATTTTTCAATTGCCTTGTAGGAGTCAGAGTGCCCTTCGGTTACTCCGGGCTAATAAGCAGATACATGGACCCCAAGAAACGAAACTTCAGCGGCATGAAGTCTCATGACTGTCACGTGATGATGACGCAGATTCTTCCGGTTGCAATCCGAGGTATAATGGATGACCATGTCCGTGCAACGCTGACTGGGCTCTGTAACTTCTTCGACGTCATAACTCGGAAGTCGATAAGCGTGAAGAAACTCGCAAGGCTCCAGGAAGAGATCGTGGTGATCCTATGTGAGATGGAGATGTACTTCCCGCCTGCATTCTTTGACGTGATGGTCCATCTGTTGGTCCATATCATGGATGATATCGTCAGTCTAGGGCCGGCATTCTTACACAACATGATGCCGTTTGAAAGAATGAATGGGGTCATTAAAGGATACGTTCGTAACAGGTCACATCCGGATGGAAGCATCGTACAGGGCTGGCTCACCGAAGAGTGCATCTCTTTCTGCACGAATTATCTAGACATCGAGGACCCTGTTGGTTTGCCTCAAAACAAGCACCTCCGCAGGTTCGAGGGAGTAGGCCACAAAAATGGAAGGAAGGAACTGCACGTGCACATGTCTGGTCGGAGTTCCGACTTTGACAGGGCCAACTTAGTAGCGCTACAACACATTGACTTGATCGATCCTTGGTTGAAAGAGCACAAAACCATGATAGAGAACAGTGGCAAGCCGATGATGACGGAAGCAGAAATATACAGAGAGCACAACTCCTCTTTCGCGCGCTGGTTCAAAGACCACATTGATGCTAATCCCCCACCAATGGATTCTGACAAGGATAAACTAGTATTGGCCTTGTCACATGGCCCCGCGCCCAACATCATGACTTACCAAGCGTACGATATCAACGGGTACACATTCTACACGGAAGAAAAAGACAAGAACAGTGTTTACCAGAACTCAGGGGTAACGATGGATTCTTGGACGGGTGACGTAAAGACTAGATACTACGGAAGAATCGAGGAAATCTGGGAGCTTAGCTACGCTGGGGAGAAAGTGCCGATGTTCCGTATCAGATGGGCTAAGAGCGTCAGAAAAGAAGACCGGTATTTCACCACCATGTTTCTACCCGAAGCCAACAAATCAAAGTCCACGAACGCCACCGCGCAGAATGAGCCATGGGTACTGGCGGAACACGTGCACCAATGCTTCTTCATAACCGACCCATCCAGGCCTAGCCGTGTTATCGTGAGGAGAGGCAAGAGGACCATCGTCGGAATGGATGGAGTCGCCAACGAGGAAGACTTCGAAGGACAAGTCGGAGACCCAATGATGGAAGAATCCGAGGACGAAGACACAACATACACCACAAGAAGAAGCAGGACCACGCTACCGAGGTCAGGTCGACCCTTCAAAAGAAGAAGTCACGACACGGGGCTAAATTATTCAACGACGAGCAAGAAAAGCAAGAAGAAAGCGAAACACTCTTCTCAATCGATGATGTAAAAATTTATTTGCAATCTATAACTCATATTTTGTGTAATTCATAACTACTCATATGGTCATGGCCAATATTTTATGTATGACTAATTAATATTGTGTTGGTCAATATTTTGTGTATGTATATATAACTCATATTTTTTGTAATGCCTAATTAACTCATATTGCTTTGTTATTATCTTGAAAAGAGAAGGAAAAAAATAGTATAGGATTTGTGGGAAAAGAAAATAAACATAAAAGAAAGTGAAAAGAAATAAAGAAAAGAAGAAAAATAAAATAAAATAGAAAAGGAAATAGCCAGCCAAGGTTGGGGGACAAGTCCCAGGTATAGCCGGGCTCACCTTATTGCCGGCGCACCACCTGTTTGGTTCGCCGGGGGTATAGTTGTCCCCGGCGAACCAATCATGTTGTGCGCCGGCAATAAGGTGGGTCCGGCTATAGCTGGGACTTAACCGCTGCGCGACCCTGTTCTCCCTCCCCATTCCCCAAGCCGAGTCGCCGCTCCCGCTCCTCATCTCGCTTGCCGTCCTCCGTGGAGCCCAGGCGCCGCCGCTGCCCCGGTCGAAGTCTGCTGCTGCTCCTACCGCAACTCGACCTCCCTGAGCATCTCCTCCGGTACCGCGGCGACCGAATCCCCTGCCCCTCCACGTTCCCAAGGCCAAGGGAGCTCGCGCAAACGCGGCGGCCGGATCTGCACACGTGGGTGGAGGGGTTGGACTCGACGGCCAACTTGAACTGACTCTCCGGCGTCAGGTCCAGGTAGGCGCCTCCGCCCGCCTACCTCCCCTCTCCCCAAATCCTCCTGCCCTGCGCGCCATTCCCCTTTTGTACCATTCGGGTCTGGATGTACACGCTCCTTATTTTGAACTAAAAAAGCACCAGAACAAGGAATAAGGAGCATGTCGATTCAGGTAGTGTGCTTTTAGCTTAGGATTCGAGCAAGTAGCCGATTCTTGCAGATGAAATTCTATAAATGTAGTGCCTTCTATGACAATGCTCTCTGGTTCATTTAAATTCTATAAATTCTATAGATGTTGGCTGGTTGATATAGCAATAATGCTCTCTGGTTCATTTAAAAAATGATGAAATGAACACTTTAGGGTTCAATTCATTCTATGTTTCATTTAAAACAAAATGAAAATGATGTACATGGTTCTCTGGTTCATTTAGTTTAGGAGTAGCTATAGTAGTAGGGTGTTTTTATGCTATGGTTTATGATGAAAATAAAAACTAGACACTAAGCAGTATGTTAGTTCTTCATTAAATGAAAGTGAAAATGAAAATGAAAATGGTTTTGCTAGATGCCCTGTGACTTCTTCTGGGTCAATTCATTCTTTTAAATGTGAAAATGAAAATAAAAATGCTTGCAGTACCTAGGTAGCTAGGCAGTAGGGTTTTTTGGTTATGCTACTGCCAATTCATATAAATTAAAGTAACAATTAAGCTCTCTGGTTTGAAACTAAACCAATTTTAAAATGAAATGCAAGATGCAATGCTTATGCTACTACCATATATATAAAATGCTCATGCTTATGCTACTGCATTCTCTGGTTCATTTAAATGCCTAATGAAATGCATTCTCTGGTTCATGCTAATAACAAGAATGAAATGCTAATATACAAAATGAATTGCTGCCAGTGTAGGTGTTGCATGCTCATGCTAATAATATGAATGAAATGCAAAATTGCTTGCTCATGCTCATGCTCCTAACAAGAATGAAATGCAAAAATGCTGCCATAAATTGCTACTGGTTAAAAATGCTCAATTGGTTAGTTCAAAATGCTCATGCATGCTCACTGGTTGTAAATTAATTTGGTTCAAAATGAAAATGCATCATTACCTACTGCCAAAAAAAGAAAATGAAATAGAGGTTTGGCTCAAAATTGATTTTACTTGCAGTAGCTAAAATGAAAATTGATTTTGTTTAGTTAATTGGCCAGTGCATGTACAAGGTGAAGGAATGTCACTTTAATTCCACTTATTTGTACACCTTTTTCACTCATTTGTATTTCTCATAGCATTCATATATCATGGATTAGTTTTCTGGACCCCAAGTAATTCCCTGAAGCTTATGTATATATAATGTATTTGGTTTCTCTGTTGGGGGTATATGATTGTGGTGCCCCTGTTTGGATGATTTTATTCATCCACACATATTTTTCTTGCTGTGATAAATTGATGATCCATTTACTTGATGTACATGGTTCTCTGGAAATGAATTGGGGTTTTTATTATAGTGGAAATGCTACTGGTGCTATTTCTCTGGTTTGAATTTGTTCTCTGGTTTGAAAATAGAAAATGAAATGCATGCAGTAGATTTGTTTATATGAAATGCAAAATGCAGTAGTTGCTACTGCTGCTATATATGCAGTAGTGGTTCTTCATTTAAATGCCTACTGCCAAGAATTGGTTGATATATAAAATTCATTGGTTGATATGCAAAAATTCATTGGTATTTGCTTCTTATTTTTGAATACATAAAAACTAATTAAGCATCAAATGCCACCAGTAGCAAGTGTTAGGGTTAGGCATACCTCACATTTATTCACTAGCAGTAGGTTTACTTTATTTAAAAAGAACAAGTGATATGTTCATTCTCTGGTTCATTTAAAAAGAACAAGTGCTATGTTCATTCTCTGGTTTTAAATGGATGCTGTCAACTGATGTACACTGTTAAACATAGCTGGTGCTACTGTAAGAACAAGTGCTATTTTATGCTACTGTAAGTGCTATGAAATGATTTTGTGTCAGGAATTCAGTATGCATATAAAATGATTTTGTGTCTCTGGTTAAATGCATGCTACTGAATTTGTTCTCTGGTTTGAAAATGAAATGCATGCTACTGGCATGGTGCTGCTGATGTTAAGTGCATGATGATGTATATGAAATGATTAAGTGCATGTTGATGTATATGGTGCTGTGTATGCTGATGTATATGGTGTTGTGCATGCTGATGCAATGGTGCTGCTCTCCACACTAAATGATCAAGAATGAAATGGTGCTAAAGTATATGGTCTTCTTTTTGCATTTCTGTACATTTGCAGGGATTGAGTTGCTATTGAGTGCCGGAATGTCGATTCATTTCCGTTCCGGCAATTCTAGCACTCGGCTTGACCAATTTTTAGCAAAGGTCATGCCGAATTTTTCCGTGAATTCTAACTCTTTTTCATCTTCTATTAGTGCAAGCCACCATGTCGTCTCAAGAAGAGTTAGAGGAGCACTACAATAGGCACTTCTTTAGGACGGAGGAGGATGCCGAGGCCGCCGGTGTTGGCGGCGACGAGGACCATGAGATGGAGGATGCCGCTGGGGGTAGTGCCGACGAGCCGAGCGGCAACGAGGCAAGCGCCGCCGCCGGGGGTAGTACCTACGAGCCTAGCGGCGATGAGGCAACCGGCGCCGCCGGGGGTGGCAGCGAGACAAGCGGCGACGATCCTAGCGGCACCGCCGGGAGTAGTGGCACCGGGACAAGTGGAGCCAAGAGGCCGCGGAAGGCAAGGCGCCAAAACACGGTCGGCACAGGCAGAGACACAGTCAAAGAGGTGGACCCCGCCAGTGGTTTGCCGGTGGAGCCTAAGGATGTTGCCAAGGGGTACGGCAACCAACCGGCATGTATCCTCCGAGAGGTCGTCAATCTCAACGAGACGGACCTCCGAGCCGAGAGCAAAGCGCCTTTGCGAGCCCAGCTCATTGCGAGGTTGCACGCACGATACAAGTTCCTAGGCGACTACGCCTCCGGTCATCAAACCAACAACATTGTGAACTCACAAGCCCTCCCGAAGTTCACCAAACACCTCAGCAGCTATAAGTACATGGTGCGGAAGCTGATTGCCGAGGGCAAAGGTTTCGAAGAGGTCCACTCCGCCTTTCCGCATGTCACCCGGGCGGACTTTGATGCTTTTGTGGCCAATGAAGAGCTACAAGCAACCAAGAATCGCAAGTTGTGGGGGAAGGAAATGCGGGAGCTTAACATCGGCAACCACAACCTTGGGAGCCGTGGGTACGAGGGAAAGGAGCCCTATTGGGCGAAGGAGGACGAGGCGTATGTAAATGCCGGCATTGAGAACCCCTGGCTCAAGTACAAGGACCCGCTTGAAAGAAGATTCATCGGGTCCCGGTACCATAAGAAGAAACTAACCGGGGAACTTGTCACGGACCCGAAGGTCGTAACCGACATAATTTGGTTCACGAACGACAAGAAGGTCCTGGTGTTGGAGAAAAACTGGTAAGCAATTTACCGGTTTTATTAGATCAAGTATCGTTCATATAATAGTAGCAACATTTCTAAATGGTTCGCGTTTCTTCCGCAGGAAGAAGAAAGACAAAGACTTTCTCAAGGTGACGAAGGCTCCTCGTCCCAGGCGTCGACGGGCAGGGTAGCTCGGGACAAGCCTCTCGTACGGGCGCTAAACATCGTTAATGAGCATTCACCGACGAGAAGGCCGCATAGAGGCCGTGTGGCTGGCGCCGGTACAGGCTACAAGCATGGTCACTATGGCTTGTCGTCTGCGGCCGATAAAAATGCGCGTAATGAGAGGAAGCAGCGGGAGGCGGAGGAAATGAGGGAGTCAATCCTAGCCCAAGTCCAAGCTGGTTTCCTCCTAATCAACCGCATGGTGCCGATGACGATATCCCGTTGAATCTGGCCTCACTGAAGGGTTGGGTACTGCTATGGCCGAAGACCCAAATTCGGATCAACACCTACTCGGGGTCGACGGCAAGCAAAGACAAGCACCTTGCGGCGCCACATGTTAGCGTCCCTCCACGACAGCCAGCGGCGCCCGTGGTCATCGCCCCACCAGAACGGCCAGCTGCGCCAGAGGTCAGCGCCCCACCACAACAGCCAGCTGCGCCAGAGGCCGAGGAATATGAACGTGACAACTTCCAATGGGATATTTGATGTCTACGGGAGCTTATATTCTTGTAGACAGTGTTGGGCCTCCAAGAGCAGAGGTTTGTAGAACAGCAGCAAGTTTCCCTTAAGTGGATCACCCAAGGTTTATCGAACTCAGGGAGGAAGAGGTCAAAGATATCCCTCTCATGCAACCCCGCAACCACAAAGCAAGAAGTCTCTTGTGTCCCCAACACACCTAATAGGTGCACTAGTTCGGCGAAGAGATAGTGAAATACGGGTGGTATGAATAAGTAGTAGCAACGGCACCGGAAAAGTGCTTTGCCCGGGACGAGTAAACAAGCAGTAGTAACGCAGCGGTAGTAACGCAGCGGTAGTAACGCGATAAAACAGATAAACAAGCAGCGATAGCGTATTTAGGAACAAGGCCTAGGGATTACACTTTCACTAGTGGACACTCTCAACATTGATCACATAACAGAATAGATAAATGCATACTCTACACTCTCTTGTTGGATGATGAACACATTGCGTAGGATTACACGAACCCTCAATGCCGGAGTTAACAAGCTCCACAATTCAATGTTCATATTTAAATAACCTTAGAGTGCAAGAAAGATCGACACGACTAAACCAAGTACTAACATAGCATGCACACCTTGTCACCTTCACGCCACGTAGGAGGAATAGATCATATCAATACAATCATAATGATAATTAACTCCACAATCTACAAGAGATCATGATCATAGCATATGCCAAGTACTAACACGGATGCAAACACTGTCACCATTACACCGTGCAGGAGGAATAAACTACTTTAATAACATCACTAGAGTAGCACATAGATAAGTTGTGATACAAAACACATTGCAATCATAAAGAGATATAAATAAGCACTTCACTACGCCATTCATAACAGTGAGTAAGTATTCCGTGAAATATAGCCTAAGAGACCCACACGGTGCACACACTCGTCACCTTTACACACGTGGGACAAGGAGTCTCCGGAGATCACATAAGTAAAACTCACTTGACTAGCATAACGACATCTAGATTACAAGCATCATCATATGAATCTCAATCATGTAAGGCAGCTCATGAGATTATTGTATTGAAGTACATAGGAGAGAGATGAACCACATAGCTACCGGTACAACCCCGAGCCTCGATGGAGAACTACTCCCTCCTCATGGGAGCGAGCAGCGGTGATGAAGATGGCGGTGGAGATGGCAGCGGTGTTGATGGAGAAGCCTTCGGGGGCACTTCCCCGCTCCGGCGGGGTGCCGGAACAGAGACTCCTGTCCCCCGGATCTTGGCTTCGCGATGGCGGCGGCTCCGGAAGGTTTTCCGTATCGTGGTTTTTCGCATCGGGGTTTTCACGACGGAGGCTTTAAATAGGCGGAAGGGCAGCCTCGGAGGAGTGCGGGGCCACCACACCATAGGGCGGCGCGGCCCCCCTCCGGCCGCGCCGAGGTGTGGTGTGGGGCCCCCGTGGCTTCCCTCCGGCGGCTCTCGGGTGTTCCGGATGGTTCGGGAAAAATAGGAACCTCGGGTCTTGATTTCGTCCGATTCCGAGAATATTTCTTTACTAGGATTTCTGGAACCAAAAACAGCGTGAAAACAGACAATCGGCACTTCGGCATCTTGTTAATAGGTTAGTTCCAGAAAATGCACGAATATGACATAAAGTGTGCATAAAACATGTAGGTATCATCAATAATATGGCATGGAACATAAGAAATTATCGATACGTCGGAGACGTATCAGCATCCCCAAGCTTAGTTACTGCTCGTCCCGAGCAGGTAAAACGATAACAAAGATAATTTCTGAAGTGACATGCCATCATAAATTTGATCATATTGTAAACATATGTAATGAATGCAGCGATCAAAACAATGGTAATGACATGAGTAAACAAGTGAATCATAAAGCAAAGACTTTTCATGAATAGTACTTCAAGACAAGCATCAATAAGTCTTGCATAAGAGTTAACTCATAAAGCAATAAATCAAAGTAAAGGCCTTGAAGCAACACAAAGGAAGATGAAGTTTCAGCGGTTGCTTTCAACTTGTAACATGTATATCTCATGGATAATTGCCAACATAGAGTAATATAACAAGTGCAATATGCAAGTATGTAGGAATCAATGCACAGTTCACACAAGTGTTTGCTTCTTGAGGTGGAGAGAGATAGGTGAACTGACTCAACATAAAAGTAAAAAGAATGGTCCTTCAAAGAGGAAAGCATCGATTGCTATATTTGTGCAAGAGCTTTTATTTTGAAAACATAAAACAATTTTGTCAACGGTAGTAATAAAGCATATGAGTTATGTAGATTATATCTTACAAGTTGCAAGCCTCATGCATAGTATACTAATAGTGCCCGCACCTTGTCCTAATTAGCTTGGACTACCGGATCTTTGCAATGCACATGTTTTAACCAAGTGTCACAATGGGGTACCTCCATGCCGCACTGTACAAAGGTCTAAGGAGAAAGCTCGCATTTTGGATTTCTCGCTTTTGATTATTCTCAACTTAGACATCCATACCGGGACAACATGGACAACGAGATAATGGACTCCTCTTTAATGCATAAGCATGTGGCAACAATTATTATTCTCATATGAGATTGAGGATATGTGTCCAAAACTGAAACTTCCACCATGATTCATGGCTTTAGTTAGCGGCCCAATGTTATTCTCTAACAATATGCATGCTCCAACCATAAAGGTGGTAGATCTCTCTTACTTCGGACAAGACGGACATGCATAGCAACTCACATGATATTCAACAAAGAATAGTTGATGGCGTCCCCGAAGCATGGTTATCGCACAACAAGCAACTTAATAAGAGATAAAGTGCATAAGTACATATTCAATACCACAATAGTTTTTAAGCTATTTGTCCCATGAGCTATATATTGCAAAGGTGAATGATGGAATTTTAAAGGTAGCACTCAAGCAATTTACTTTGGAATGGCGGATAAATACCATGTAGTAGGTAGGTATGGTGGACACAAATGGCATAGTGGTTGGCTCAAGGATTTTGGATGCATGAGAAGTATTCCCTCTCGATACAAGGTTTAGGCTAGCAAGGTTATTTGAAACAAACACAAGGATGAACGGTGCAGCAAAACTCACATAAAAGACATATTGTAATACATTATAAGACTCTACACCGTATTCCTTGTTGTTCAAAACTCAATACTAGATGTTATCTAGACTCTAGAGAAACCAAATATGCAAACCAAATTAGCAAGTTCTAAGTATTTCTTCATTAATGGGTGCAAAGTATATGATGCAAGAGCTTAAACATGAGCACAACAATTTCCAAGTATCAAATTATCCAAGACATTTTAGAGTTACTACATGTAGCATTTTCCAATTCCAACCATATAACAATTTAACGAAGAAGAAACTTCGCCATGAATACTATGAGTAGAGCCTAAGGACATACTTGTCCATATGCTACAGCGGAGCGTGTCTCTCTCCCACAATGTGAATGCTAGGATCCATTTTATTCAAACAAAACAAAAAAACAAAAACAAACCGACGCTCCAAGCAAAGTACATAAGATGTGACGGAATAAAAATATAGTTTCAGGGGAGGAACCTGATAATGTTGTCGATGAAGAAGGGGATGCCTTGGGCATCCCCAAGCTTAGACGCTTGAGTCTTCTTAGAATATGCAGGGGTGAACCACCGGGGCATCCCCAAGCTTAGAGCTTTCACTCTCCTTGATCATATTGCATCATACTCCTCTCTTGATCCTTGAAAACTTCCTCCACACCAAACTCGAAACAACTCATTAGAGGGTTAGTGCATAATAAAAATTCACATGTTCAGAGGTGACACAATCATTCTTAACACTTCTGGACATTGCATAAAGCTACTTGGACATTAATGGATCAAATAAATTCATCCAACATAGCAAAAGAGGCAATGCAAAATAAAAGGCAGAATCTGTCAAAACAGAACAGTCCGTAAAGATGGATTTTATTAGGCCACCAGACTTGCTCAAATTAAAATGCTCAAATTGAATGAAAGTTGCGTACATATCTGAGGATCATGCACGTAAATTGGCTTAATTTTCTGAGCTACCTACAGGGAGGTAGACCTAGATTCGTGGCAGCAAAGAAATCTGGAACTGCGCAGTAATCCAAATCTAGTACTTACTTTACTATCAAAGACTTTACTTGGCACAACAAAACATAAAACTAAGATAAGGAGAGGTTGCTACAGTAGTAAACAACTTCCAAGACTCAAATATAAAACAAAAATACTGTAGTAAAATAACACATGGGTTATCTCCCAAGAAGTTCTTTCTTTATAGCCATTAAGATGGGCTCAACAGTTTTAATGATGCACTCGCAAGAAATAGTAGTTGAAGCAAAAGAGAGCATCAAGAGGCAAATTCAAAACAAATTTAAGTCTAACATGCTTCCTATGCATAGGAATCTTGTAAATAAACAAGTTCATGAAGAGCAAAGTAACAAGCATAGGAAGATAAAACAAGTGTAGCTTCAAAA
Organism: Lolium rigidum; assembly: GCF_022539505.1. NCBI lineage: Eukaryota > Viridiplantae > Streptophyta > Magnoliopsida > Poales > Poaceae > Lolium > Lolium rigidum. Next base: position 95,783,987 of record NC_061508.1, read on the forward strand.
ATTTCAGCACATAGAGAGGCATTTTAGTAACATGAAAATTTCTACAACCATATTTTCCTCTCTCATAATAACTTTCAGTAGCAACATGAGCAAACTCAACAATATAACTATCACATAAAGCATTCTTATCATGAGTCTCATGCATAAAATTATTACTCTCCACATAGGCATAATCAATTTTATTAGTTGTAGTGGGAGCAAATTCAACAAAGTAGCTATCATCATTATTCTCATCATCAAATATAGGAGACATAGCATCATCAAAGTAAATATTCTCCTCAATGCTTGGGGGACTAAAAAGATCATGCTCATCAAAACCAGCCTCCCCAAGCTTAGAACTTTCTATATCATTATCAACAATGGTGTTCAAAGCGTTCATACTAATATTACTACCGGCATGCAAATAAGATTCCATAGGTTTTTTAATTTTCGCATCAAACAATCCATGTTTTAAATCAGGAAATAGAATAAGAAGCTCATTGTTGTCCATTATGCCAAACTAGTGTAAACAAGAAACAAAAAGATGCAATTGCGGGATCTAAAGGAAACAGCTTCGAGCACACACACAACGGCGCCGGAAAAATACTTTACACGGGACCGGTGTATGAGAGCCTTTTACCTTTCCTCCCCGGCAACGGCGCCGAGAAAAGTGCTTGATGTCTACGGGAGCTTCTATTCTTGTAGACAGTGTTGGGCCTCCAAGAGCGAGAGGTTTGTAGAACAGACAGCAAGTTTCCCTTAAGTGGATCACCCAAGGTTTATCGAACTCAGGGAGGAAGAGGTCAAAGATATCCCTCTCATGCAACCCTGCAACCACAAAGCAAGAAGTCTCTTGTGTCCCCAACACACCTAATAGGTGCACTAGTTCGGCGAAGAGATAGTGAAATACGAGGTGGTATGAATAAGTAGTAGCAACGGCACTCAGAAAAGTGCTTTGCCCAGGACGAGTAAACAAGCAGTAGTAACGCAGCGGTAGTAACGCAGCAGTGAGTAACGCGATAAAACGAGTAAACAAGCAGCGATAGCGATATTTAGGAACAAGGCCTAGGGATTACACTTTCACTAGTGGACACTCTCAACATTGATCACATAACGAGAATAGATAAATGCATACTCTACACTCTCTTGTTGGATGATGAACACATTGCGTAGGATTACACGAACCCTCAATGCCGGAGTTAACAAGCTCCACAATTCAATGTTCATATTTAAATAACCTTAGAGTGCAAGAAAGATCGACACGACTAAACCAAGTACTAACATAGCATGCACACTTGTCACCTTCACGCCACGTAGGAGGAATAGATCATATCAATACAATCATAATGATAATTAACTCCACAATCTACAAGAGATCATGATCATAGCATATGCCAAGTACTAACACGGATGCACACACTTGTCACCATTACACCGTGCGGGAGGAATAAACTACTTTAATAACATCACTAGAGTAGCACATAGATAAATTGTGATACAAAACACATTGCAATCATAAAGAGATATAAATAAGCACTTCACTACGCCATTCATAACGAGTGAGTAAGTATTCTGTGAAATATAGCCTAAGAGACCCACACGGTGCACACACTATCACCTTTACACACGTGGGACAAGGAGTCTCCCGGAGATCACATAAGTAAAACTCACTTGACTAGCATAACGACATCTAGATTACAAGCATCATCATATGAATCTCAATCATGTAAGGCAGCTCATGAGATTATTGTATTGAAGTACATAGGAGAGAGATGAACCACATAGCTACCGGTACGAGCCACGAGCCTCGATGGAGAACTACTCCCTCCTCATGGGAGCGGCGAGCGGTGATGAAGATGGCGGTGGAGATAGCAGCGGTGTCGATGGAGAAGCCTTCAGGGGCACTTCCCCGCTCCGGCGGGGTGCCGGAACGAGAGACTCCTGTCCCCCGGATCTTGGCTTCGCGATGGCGGCGGCTCTGCAAGGTTTTCCGTATCGTGGTTTTTCGCATCAGGGTTTTCGCGACGGAGGCTTTAAATAGGCGGAAGGGCAGCCTCGGAGGGGGTCTGGGGCCACCACACCATAGGGCGGCGCGGCCCCCCTCTGGTCGCGCCAGGGTGTGGTGTGGGGCCCCCGGGGCTTCCCTACGGCGGCTCTCGGGTGTTCCGGATGGTTCCGGGAAAAATAGGAACACTGGGTCTTGATTTCGTTCGATTCAGAGAATATTTCTTTACTAGGATTTCTGGAACCAAAAACAGCGAGAAAACGAGCAAGCGGCACTTCGGCATCTTGTTAATAGGTTAGTTCCAGAAAATGCACGAATATGACATAAAGTGTGCATAAAACATGTAGGTATCATCAATAATATGGCATGGAACATAAGAAATTATCGATACGTCGGAGACGTATCAATATTCCTACGTCTTCACAAGTTGTCCATGAGGATGCGCCGGGCTTGAAATATGTGTGCTCCAAGAAGCTGTTCGATTCTCAAGAAACGGCTGATGAGGAGGAAAATCCTGAGGAGGTCGCCACCGCCGCCGTCAAAAATATGTTGAGCCCAAACACACTCCGTGCTACGGCCACTACGGCGATGGAGGGTCCATCAGTACAACCCAAGAAGAGGAAGAGGCAAAATAAGAAGGACGCCCAAGACAAGGCGGCGGCGGCCAAATCCAAGGACAAGGTCCCACTCCTTGACAAGTTGCCAAACAATTGGCGACCTCTGCATCACTTGGGTCAACCGATGCTGCCGGAGCATGTCGTGAAGAAACTCACCCCGGATATGAGGAGCTTGCATGAGACTGTCTTGCATGTGAAGAACCTTCTTCTCAAATCAAAAGATCCTGGTTACCCTCTCTTGGTGGCGAAGGTGCCAACTGGCATGAACTTCGTTGAGAAGTACCCCGCGGACTTGTGCTTCATCCGGTTCAACGACATCTTCAGCATCTATCGCATGCAAGTGCTCCACTTTAGTGTGGTTCGCCTAGTTGCTCTTAGCTTGTCTTCCCAGTTGTTAAGGAGGGGACGCCGACCATCGCGATAATGGACCCCTTCTATATGCGGGAGAGCATCATCTGCAACGCTGGGGATCGCGCGATTGCCACCCAGCAGGTCGAGGATTTCATGCTGGCGAACATTAAGAAGGGCGCCATTCTCATCCCTTACTTCCCCGAGTAAGTAATCACTCGCTAGTCCCCCATCACCATTATATCTTATATCTCCATTTGCATTTCCAAAGGTTAATCCGTGTGTTTTCCGCAGAGACAAGTTCTGCACCCTCATCGTCGTGCACCCGCAACACTCGCATGCAGTCTATCTCGACTCGGGTAGGGACCGCAAGAAAGACTACACCCACATCGGGGCCCTTCTCAATGATGCTCTCACCGGCTTCGCCAACAAGGCAGGCCCCCTCAAAGTAGAGAGGAAATCCCGAGGAGGCTTGGTCTTAACCCACACAACCAACTTCCCTGCCTCAGGCGATCGACGCCCGACAATGGGATGGACGCGTGGTACACCATCCTTCGGATGCAGGAGTACATAAAGTACGCGAGATGACATGTTGCTGCCGGAGAATCTCGGAAACAGGTTTGCAAACATGGCGGATGTCCACGATAGAGAGATTAGAAAGAACTGGGGTCGCATCCGGCAGTTCATTTGCACGATAATCCTGCAGGATGTCAACAATAGGTCTGGCGAGTTCTTCTACGGCTATGGTCTACCACCTAATGACGAGATAGAACTCCGCTTGGAGATGTCGCGTGATGAGAGGCCGTTCAACTCGCTTGAGGGCTGCCGTCCATTCCCCCTAGGCGTACAACCTGATCCTACGACGCGAACACTTGCTAAAGCTTGAACGATATGTCCTTGAACTTCCGTACTCGTAATAATTGCTATATATTCCCATAGAATCGACTAGTTGCTTTTATTTAGTTGTATGAATGTGCATGTGAACATGTGTCTATAGTTTCATTTACTTTGCTATATATTTCAAGATTATGGCGTACATAGCTTAATAATTATTTGCATTTACTCGACCACTACTTGCCTCGTATTTGGAGATCGCCGATGATTAGAATGTTCGGTCAATCGTACACTCGGGGGTGGAGCCAGTGAGCCTTGGTGCGCGGCCACAAGTATCAATCTATTGTGCATCCTACCTAGCCTCACTGACTCTATCCCTGGATGTTAATATTTGTTTCGACCGACAAAGTATGAGGCACGCTATTTAATTTGTACTACTTGTCTTCTATTTGAGTTCGCACTTCTGTTATCACCAGAATTTGACCAAGTCAGAGGTGGGCCGCGATCAAGATGGTTTGAAGAAATATATATATATAGAAGGAATACGTGGATCGGCCTTTTATACCAAGTTGGGCTTAATTGCCCGTGTATCTGTAACATATTAGATCGCATCTTAGTTTAGAGATAGAATCTTACTCGTGCACGGTTTAGTGCACGCCCACATTAGAAAGTCCTTTGGACTATAAATATGTATCTAGGGTTTATGGAATAAACAACAACTCACGTTCAACCCCAAACAAACCAATCTCGGCGCATCGCCAACTCCTTCGTCTCGAGGGTTTCTATCGGGTAAGCGACATGCTGCCTAGATCGCATCTTGCGATCTAGGCGGCACAAGTCCCACGTTGTTCATGCGTTGCTCGTATCGAAGCGCTTTTGATGGCGAGCAACGTAGTTATCATAGATGTGTTAGGGTTAGCATTGTTCTTCGTTTAAGCATGCTTACGTAGTGCAACCCTTGCATATCTAGCCGCCCTCACACCTATCTCAGGTGTGGGGCGGCACCCGCTTGATCATTATTTAGTAGATCTGATCCGTTACGATTGCTCCTTGTTCTACAAGGATTAGTTTAATATCCGCAATAGTTAGGCCTTACAAAGGGGGGAGGATCCGAGTGGCACGTAGGGTGGCGTTCGCAAGTCCTAAACGAGGATGTTCCGAGGATCAACTTCATGTTGGTTTTTAGGCCTTGTTTAGGATCGGCTTACGAGCACCGTGCGTGGCCGCGAGGCCCAACTCTGGAGTAGGATGATCCGATTATGCGGTGAAAACCCTAAATCGTCGTAGATCTCATTAGCTTTATCTTGATCAAGCAGGACCACCAAGTATTCGTGCACCCCGTACGAATCATGGGTGGATCGGCTCTTTGAGCCGATTCACGAGATAACTCGAGAGCCGATCGAGGCTCGTATTTAATGTTTACATGTATGCCCTGCGAGGAAACTAAGCGAGGCATCCCCATCACCTTCCCGACCAGGTATAGGTCAGGTGGCACGCCCTTGCACTTCGCATCGCCGCGTGTGACCGGAAGAGCATTGCGGGCCGTCGCTCGGAGGGGTCTCGGCCAGCCGCGGCTCTAGGCTCTTCCCGGCTCTACGGTGTTGACAAGGCCGCTGCCCGCCGGTGGGTTTTGGCAGTCAACACATTCTGGCACGCCCGGTGGGACAATCGTCTACATCGACCACATCGCCATCTACATCTGAGATGGCGGACGGCACGCCAGTCACCTACGAGGAGCTGCCTGACGAGCTCAAGAAGCAATACAACGAGATCAAGGCCACCCTCGAAGCCGACCTCATCGGCTCTTTTCAGAGAACCCGTTCCCATGGCATCAGATGGAAGGGATTCTCACCGCAAGGTGCACTCGATGGGATAGACCTCTCTGCCCCGTCGGAGGAACGCACCAGGGCTGCGGCGAGGAGATCAACTACTTGGTGGCTCACTCGCTACATCGCCACTGCGAGAACTTGGTCAACGTGTTGGAGCGTGTCGCCTGCGCGTGATCCGAGAGATCATGAGCCACCGGTACTCGCCGTCGGGACCAGCTCTCGGGACTCATCAAGGAGAGTTGCCATTCCGGTCCCGTCCACCGCTGCCATATGCGTTGGCAGCACCTGCTGAAGTGCCGACTACACCGGCATTCGTCGTCTACAAGATTGGTGGTGACCCTAGTGACTACCGGTTCTTGGTCGAGGCGCCTAAGGAGATCCCTCAAGGATACGCGTGCACGTATGTGCCGGATTGTGGTGCTCGGGCACTCACAAACCAGGCCACAACATCGGGGACTCCGGCGAAGACAGGAGAAACGTCAGCAGCAGAGCTTGAGAAGCATACGTGGCTAACTAAGTACGCCACACCGACGAAACTCCCGAGCCCAGCTCCTGCAGTTGGCTCAGAGCTGGAAAAGCAAACATGGCTGGCTAAGTACGCCACCCCGGCGAATCTTCAGAGTGCAACTCCTACGGCCAGGCACGGCGGATCAGATCGGTACCATGCTGAGAGACCGAGTTCGGCATGGTGCCGAAAAGAAGAGCGATCGGCTATTCCAAGCCGTACCCGAGCGATTACGAGATGATCCCGCTGCCACCTAAATATCGGCTCCCTGACTTCTCCAAATTCGGTGGATCGAGATGGCTCCGGCTCCATCGAGCACGTCGGCCGATATTTGGCTCAACTAGGACCGGCTTCGGTGTCGGATCAGCTACGCGTGAGGCTCTTTTCACGGTCCCTCACGGGATCGGCTTTTGGATGGTACACCTCTTTGCCGGCAAACTCCATCCGGTCTTGGAAGCAATTGGAAGAACAGTTCCATATGCAATACCATTCGAAGCTTCCGAGTCTAGCATTGCCGATCTAGCACAACTACGTCGAAGCGCGGGGAAACGGTGACGAGTACATCCAGCGCTTCGGGAATCTTAGGAACCGATGTTATTCGGTTCGTATAGCGAAAAGGAAGCGATCGAGTTGGCGGTAGCAGGCCTTGCAACACGGCTCAAGGACATGGCCTCCCAAGCAGATTATCCCTCGGCGGCGCACATGGTTCAGAAACTATCGGCATATGAACAGCGCCACCCGGACTCGTACCAAGACAAGTTCAAGCGTGCGGTAGTCATGGTCGATACGAGAGGAAGATGAAGTGCTCGCGGGAGACCAAGAAGTAGCGGTGGCTGAGTGGACTCGGGGAGGAACCCCGTGCCCCGCAAATGGGTAAAGCCACCGGGGCCGCCCGGGGGATTTGATTTTGACGTGACCAAGGCTGAACAAATCTTCGACCTCCTGCTCAAGGAGAAACAGGTTGACGATTCCTGAAGGTCTCAAGTTCCCCACGGCGAAAGAGCTAAACGGAAAGCCGTGCTGCAAATTCCACAACTCGCTCTCCCATGCCACCAACGGCTGCAGGGTGTGGCGTCAGCACATCCAAGCGGCGATAGAGAAGGGGCGGCTAATTTTCAACCGGTACGCCATGAAGGTCGACACCCAACCCTTCCCCGCCGTTAACATGGTGGAAGTCACCTACCCCGAGGGTTGCCGGCCAGGTCCCTCGTTCAGCATCAACATGGTAGGACACTGGGAACCACTCGCGGCAGAGATGGAGATGAGGGCAGCTGCTCTCATAGCAAGGATACGAGAGGAAGCCGCTCCACGCGATCGGCTCCGTCATGATGGCAAGCGCTACGTCACGAGAGGAGAGGTGAAGAACATAAGATATCAACGGCCTCTCTCCGATCACCTCCTCAACAAATATGTGAGTCGGTGTGACCAACGCCGACGGTCCAATTATGATGATAGAGGAGATCATACGGCTAGAGAAGCCGGAAGACATCGTCGGCGAGGATCGCGATGAGGAGGAGCACGAGCGCTCGTGCCACGGAAACATCAAGGGAGCAAGATGACAACGCCGGACACCGGGACTGCCCCTTCTTCGGACATCTGCTGGGATTCGGGAATGAGCTGATTGCCCACAATCGGCAATTGCCCGGAATGCAACAAGAAGAAGAAGAGGCAGCCAACGTGTCCGTGTTCGAGCGCCTAGGGCCTCTCCCGCCACAAAGCAAACGCGTGAGTCACCTCGTTGGGCAGATCTTGAGGATTCGAGAAGACGAGGGAGAAGTAGAAGAAGACAGGTACCACCGGCCAAGGTGGTGCCACGACGGACTCATCCGTTCCCAAAAGCGCGGGGTTCAGCGATTGCGTGGCCTGGAGGAAGCCGAAAGGTTATACCTGCACACGCTAAGGAAGGCACGGCCTGATGCGGCTGCAAAGGTTCGGCGAACCCTGGATGAAGAGGGTCGTCCACGGAAAATGGAGTGGCGCCCCAAACAGAGGAAAGCCGATGATGAGACATCGGCTGGCACAAACATGGTACTCGTCTTGCCAGACGAGCTTAGTGCTCCACGACTCTACGGTGCACTTAAGGTGGACAACAGCAAGCGCATCAAGTCAGAGGTTGGGTTGGTTTTATCCAGCCTAACTGAATAGCAAGATCAAACCAATGAGCAAACCAGGCGAGGCTGATCCTTGTGATCGGCCCCAAAAAAGTTTATGAAGGGACATTACAGGACCTTCAGTCAGCTCTACAATGGATATGGAGGCCGATTCCAGCAATCGGCCAAAATTACCTTCATCACATGTTCTGCTTGCGTTCAGCACCGATCCTGCGAGCGGTGGCCACGTCGGCGGACGAGAGTCGGCATGGATTTTTGCGAAGCCGACGTGCAAGTGCGGTTCCACGGCTATCCATACAAGCCGATATCTGCAGTCATCCAGCAGGTATCGGCTCGGGGGGCATATAATCAGATGAACATGTGCAGATAAAACATGTGTGAACATGCGTGCAATGAAACATTGGGGGCCGATTAAGAAAAATCGGCCAAAATAAAAAAAAAAGAACATCTTTGGAACAGCCGATGCAAGGGCATCGACTTCAGAATCAAGAAACAGCCGATGCGTAGCCATCGACTCTAGTTGTGCGATGTTTATCAAGTCTCCACCAAATCCAGGATTTCCAATCTGTGGGGCTAGTTCAGCTGAAACGGAAGATTATCGGCTGTCAGAGGAAGAAAAAGGATCGGCTGTGGCGCATTTTCTCTGACATTCTCGCCTCGAGTAAGGCTCGGGGGGCAACAGGCCTAGTGGATACTCTGTTTAAAGAGCCAATGGAGATACCATCGGCCGATCCTTCACTGCGACCTTCCTCACAATGAGGAGTACTGAAAAAGATTTTTGGGTTTGTTTGGAAAAGATCAAAGGTTTTCCTGAAGATTCTGCATTTTCCACCAGATTTAGAAAATCATCAGTTGAAGAAGGGAAGGGTGAATTTCAAAGGACCGATGCGGTACGATCGGCTCATTACGCATTGGCAAAAGGGACGAATCGGCAAGGTCAGTAGAAGAAGAAATCGGCAAAATCAAATTGGGGAAAAGTTCTTCATTGATTGGACGAGGTTTCTTACATAAAGAGCTAATTCCTCTCAAAAGGGAAATACTAGGGGATCCATTGCCCCATCTACTACTACTGGCCCTATTCTAGGGGTCCTATCTATGGGCCGTCACTGCCCTCATCGTCATCCTCAGAACTCTCATCGGCACTGCTGCCGATGGGCTCCTCGTCGCTACTCCCGTAGCCTTCCACGGGGGCTTCATCCCTGTCTTCGTCGTCGCTGCTGTCGTCGTCCCACCACATGCGGAGGCGCTTCGCTGGCGGGTAGCCCTCGAGGGAGTCGTCGTCGTCGTCGTCGTCGTCTTCTTCTCCCTCTTCTTCAGAGGTGGGGTAGCCGTCCCAGGAGAACTGGTCGTCCTCACTTTTGGGCTCCAATTCCCCATCGGCGAGGAACTAGGAAAACTCGGAGGAAGAGGAAGAAGACATGGCGGCACAGAGGGTTTTTGGTGCTGATGCGAGAAGGACGAAGGGGATATGGGAGAGATTCAATGCCACAGCAGTTTCCGAGGAGGTGTTGCCCAACAGGAAAATTTTACGGCCACGTGGAGAAGTGGAAGGGGCAAGGCATCATGATGGGGATTCTGCGGCAGCTCTGCTCTGCCATGACATGACCCGACGAAAGAAAGCGTAATGATTTTGGAAATGTCATTTCCAAAACCAGGGGGGCATGTGTAATCACCAGAATTTGACCAAGTCAGAGGTGGGCCGCGATCAAGATGGTTTGAAGAAATATATATATATAGAAGGAATACGTGGATCGGCCTTTTATACCAAGTTGGGCTTAATTTCCCGTGTATCTGTAACATATTAGATCGCATCTTAGTTTAGAGATAGAATCTTACTCGTGCACGGTTTAGTGCACGCCCACATTAGAAAGTCCACTTGGACTATAAATATGTATCTAGGGTTTATGTAATAAACAACAACTCACGTTCAACCCCAAACAAACCAATCTCGGCGCATCGCCAACTCCTTCGTCTCGAGGGTTTCTATCGGGTAAGCGACATGCTGCCTAGATCGCATCTTGCGATCTAGGCGAGCACTAAGTCCCACGTTGTTCATGCGTTGCTCGTACTTGAAGCGCTTTTGATGGCGAGCAACGTAGTTATCATAGATGTGTTAGGGTTAGCATTGTTCTTCGTTTAAGCATGCTTACGTAGTGCAACCCTTGCATATCTAGCCGCCCTCACACCTATCTCAGGTGTGGGGCGGCACCCGCTTGATCATTATTTAGTAGATCTGATCCGTTACGATTGCTCCTTGTTCTACAAGGATTAGTTTAATATCCGCAATAGTTAGGCCTTACAAAGGGGAGGATCCGGTGGCACGTAGGGTGGCGTTCGCAAGTCCTAAACGAGGATGTTCCGAGGATCAACTTCATGTTGGTTTTTAGGCCTTGTTTAGGATCGGCTTACAAGCACCGTGCGTGGCCGCGAGGCCCAACTCTGGAGTAGGATGATCCGATTATGCGGTGAAAACCCTAAATCGTCGTAGATCTCATTAGCTTTATCTTGATCAAGCGGGACCACCAAGTATTCGTGCACCCCGTACGAATCATGGGTGGATCGGCTCTTTGAGCCGATTCACGGGATAACTCGAGAGCCGATCGAGGCTCGTATTTAATGTTTACATGTATGCCCTGCGAGAAACTAAGCGAGGCATCCCCATCACCTTCACGACCGGGTATAGGTTAGGTGGCACGCCCTTGCACTTCGCATCGCCGCGTGTGACCAGAAGAGCATTGCGGGCCGTCGCTCGGAGGGGTCTCAGCCAGCCGCAGCTCTAGGCTCTTCCCGGCTCTACGGTGTTGACAAGGCCGCTGCCCGCCGGTGGGTTTTGGCAGTCAACAACTTCTTAATTGCATTGGCCGATGATTAAAATGTTCGGTCACTTGTACACTCCGGGGTGGGGCTAGTGAGGCTTGGTGTGATGGCCACAAATATCAATCTATTGTGCATCCTACCTAGCCTCACTGACCCCATCCCTGTATGTTATTATTTATTTCGACCAACAAAGTATGAGGCACATGCTATTTAGTTCATACTACTTGTCTCTTATTTGAGTTGGCACTTGTTCATTGCATTGGTACTAACGTTTTACTTGTCTTGTGAATGGAGATGCCGACGACATATGTCGTGTACAAGGGGAGGGTTCCTGGAGTCTACGACGACTGGGAGGACTGTCGGAGACAGGTGCACCGCTTCAGCGGCAACAGCTACAATGGATACCCCACTAGGGTGGAGGCGGAAGGAAGATACGCCCGTTATCTAGCGGGAGAGATGAGGGACATGAGGAGGAACCGGATGAAGACCATGGCCTTCGTGATGATGGTCATCATGACCATGTTGGTCATGTTCTATGTGATTGTAGTTTAGGTTAGGACCTACATTGTGAGGTGTATGACGATACTTGTGACGACTATGTACCGAGACTTCTAACTTTGTGAAACTTCGTCGTTCGGTGTTGCATATGCACATGTGTTGTATGAATCAACACATTCCGGAACGAGACTTGCGTAATTGTGTATTGATACCGAAATGAAACTTGGCTCTCTATGTGCTTCTCATATTGCATGTAATGCTCGTCTAAATATGAACTGCGTTGTAAATATATAATGCTGTCAAATATGTATTGTAATATGCTAGAAAAAAGCTGGAAAATGAATTTTCGAATATAATTACCGGCGCACCTAAATGCCCTACTACCGGCGCACGTGGCATGCGCCAGTCTTTGGAAGACCTACTGCCGGCGCAGCTGCACGTGCGCCGGTGGAATTTCGCTTTGCCGGCGAAGCTTGGGTGGTGCGCCGGCAGTAGCTGACATATCGCCGGCGCACTACCTGGTGCGCCGGCAGTGTCCATTTATCACCGGCGCGTTCGCACCGGCGGGCTCGTGGTGCGCCGGCAATGGGCCTTTTAGGTTCGCCTGCGGTAGGCCTTTTCCTAGTAGTGGGATGAGGCTCTCTCTTGAAGGTAGGCTTTGGCTCTTGCGGTATTATTCATGAAGATTTGATGTGAGAGAGCCATGTATTCATATTCAACATCATCAAACTCTTCCGGACTCAACTTGGGATTATCTTCATCATTTGGCAAGTCACTCTCTTCTTCAAGCTCCCTATACACAACTTTTGCCTTCAAGGCCTTAGAGGAGCCTTGAGACATTCCAAGAGCACGGTTTCTTGTGTCATTGGAGAGCTTGGTGGCCAACTTGAAAGAGCATATCTCTTGCATCACTTTGGTGGTATTTTTCCCTTCCTTTGATGCTATTCAAGTTGGCTTCTTCAAATGGCATGAGAGCATTCACATACTTCCTTTTGATCCATGAATCATCCACGTACTCGGCACCAACCTTCTTGAAATCGGTTGCAATGACAATGAGTCTCCGGTACATATCTTCATGACTCTCACCATCAAGCATATAGAAGCCTTCGGCCTCATTGCTCAACTCATCATATCGATTTATCTTCATGCTATCATTGCCAACAAACCTCACCTCTAGAGCATCCCAAGTTTCCTTGGCGGTGTCAAACTTTTGAATATGAGGTATCTCTTTTGGACCAACGGCATTTTGGAGAATGACCAAGGCGGTGGAGTCAAGCTGAGCATCAAACACTTCTCTTCTTGTCAAGTTGTTCGGGTCGTGAGGCTTGAATCCTTTTTGCACGACCCTCCATAGTTCATTGCAAGAGCTGCGCAAATGATTACGCATCAAATATTGCCATTGAGTAAAAGAAGAGCAAGTATCAATCTTAGGGGGAAAACCTATGTTATTTATATGAGGGTGAGGGATAGGTGGATCGGGAGAGTAGAACGGAGGAACCGTATGGTACTCTTCCTTGCCATCTTTCCCTTGGGAGGATGAGGAGGCCTTATCTTTTTCTTTTTGGCCTTCACCTTCCTTATTAGGTTCATTTTCCCCCTCCGCTCCTTCGTGGTCCAAAGGAGGCTTCTCCGAAGAGTGCCCCCCCCGGAACACTCGAAGCGGATGGATTGGAGGCTTGCGCACTAGCGAGTTTTGCGATTAAATCGTGCAACTCGTCCATACGCTTATCCATGTTGGAGTTCAAGGAAGTTTCCATTTCCTTGAGATCCTTCATGGTAGCCGCCACCCCATCATCATCGGCCATACTAACTCTTAGGCGGTTAAGCCCAAATCAAGAGTCGAGGCTCTGATACCAATTGAAAGTATAGCGTATGGCACCTAGAGGGGGGGGGGTGAATAGGTGCTACTCCAATTTTTCGTTCTTTTTCGATTAAGGCTTGACACAAAGGTAAATTCTCTAAATATGTAACTATGGTGAATTTGCCTATATGACAAGGATGTAATAAGTAAGATACAAGTAACAAAGTAAAGACTAGGAACGAGTAAACCAAAGCGGAAGCACGCGGAGACGAGGATGTATTCCCGAGTCCCTCCTTGTGAAAGGAGTACATCTCGTTAGAGGGGTGTGAGCTTCGCAACAAAATGCTTGCTCAACGCCACTAAGGCCTCACCCTATTCTCCGATGAACTTCACCACGAAGGCCAAGTTCATCTTCCACTATTGGATTCCTTGAGGCGGAAACCGGAGCCTTTACAACGAGCTTGAGGCACGCACCCACAACCAAATTGGGGGCTCTCTAACACACCACAAATCTGTGAAACAAACAACACACAAGTAAGAATCAACCAAACCTAGGTTTTCTACACAAAGAAACCCTAGGAGAGAAAGTCCTCAAGTGAATGAGGAGGAAATGTAGAATGGCTTGGCGAAGATGTAGATCGGGGGCTTCTCCTTCAATCCTCCAAAGATCAATGAATTTGGGTGGAGGGACTGAGAGGAATCAAGGATTTGGTGAGCTCAAAGTGGGTTGACTTCAATGGCCTTCAATGCTGGTAGAGCTGGTTGGTGTGGAAGAAGAGGAGGGGTATTTATACCCCTCCCCAAAAACTAGCCGTTTGAAGGAAACTTAGGACGGATTATCCGGGCCCTCCGAGCCAAATAATCCGGCCAATAATCCGGCCAGCTTCTGCACTTCACCCCACCCGGGACTTAGCCGAAATCTCGTCATCGAAAATTTGGGGCGGATTATCCGCCCCCCGGATTATCCGGCCCCTCCAAGCCAAATAATCCGGTGACTCCAGGGGGTGTCACACTGGAGTCCTTGGCAGAAACTCGAACTTGACCACGGGGGCGGATTATCCGGCCCCTGAGGGGGCGGATTATCCGCCCCTCGGATTATCCGGCCCCTCCAGGCCAAATAATCCGGGCAATAATCCGGTGACTCCAGGGAGTGTCACACCGGAGTCCTTGGCGAAAACTCGAACTTGACCGGGGGGGGATTATCCGCCCCGGATTATCCGGCCCCTCCAGGCCAAATAATCCGGGAGGATGAGTCAAATTGGCACTTGAATTCTTTAACTTTTTTAATAGATGTGCATTTATTTTCCAAGTGTACCTGAAACACTTTAACACATCATCAAATAAATCCTAGTGTTGTTAACTAACACACAAAAACCATCGAGATCGTAGATGTTCTTTCATGTGATCTTGTCACCGCCCCAATTATGGAAAGGGCCATCATTAAGTGCATGGTGGTCAGATTCTACATGCAGTCAATGTCAAGGGACAACCGGCAATTGTGGAAACACTTCTCTCGCCAAATTAATTCAGTGCATGCTGTCAATGTCAGATTCTGCACATGCGGCATGGGACAATTTCCCGTTCGTTGAATCGAGGGACGGCGTTCAAAAGTATTTCCCATACCAACTTGCCATCAATATGGGATTTAACTGCTTCTGCGGCCCACGTCACACCTTTGTAAAAGGTAGAAGGTTGTATCTTCTTACATCACATAACATTCAGTTTCTACTATTATACTTACTCAATTACTTGTTTTAAATATTGCCTCCCCCGTGCCATTATGTTTCAACCCAAAAACATTGGAAAGAAAGATTATGATCGTGAATATTTGCCATACCCAACCCACAAATCTATTCTCATGCACACTGACCACCAATTAGCTAATTAAGTGTATTTTTTGGTTTCTTTCATCATCATTTTACAGACAGTTAGCTAGTTGATTGTATTTTATGGGCAATCTAGAGAAAGAAAGTAAGTATATGTCTATCCATGCAGGATTTTGATGTCCTCAAGCATAAACATGGAGTCATTTGGAATTAACAGACATGAAGACATGCATGCTACAACAACAAGCTGCACGGCGGCTACAACAGCCTGCCCTTTCGTATGTGCCCTGTGGGTCAACACCTAAGCAAAATGAAATATGATTCTAATTCACTGTTCACTTTTTTTTGTGTGAACTATTAATAGGCGATTGTTGTTATTAGCATTGTGCAACTCCTGAATAAGAATTACATTGCATATGCAATGTATTATCAAATAAAAAATTATAAATGATATAGATATTGCAAGTTTCCATATGTGGAGTACACTTAGGATATAAATCATTAATTCACAACCCAAAACCTCACTATATACTCACCCTTCTCTACAATATTTAGATTCATATATGCAATTCATGTTTTTATTTTTTACAAAGAAATCAACCTTGAAACTTAACTACATCTCCTAACAAATAGACAACTCATATTTTATTTGAGAGTAATATGCATGGGGTGCCCACACGAGCTTATGTTTTCATGTGATCTCCATCGATATGAAGTCCCTTTCTAAATTATTTAGTGGGCCGAGAGTCGGTAGCGCATTCACATCCTACCCAAATGCAACGGGATCTAGTACTATAATAGGGATTTGGCAATCTTAACACCATAAAATTGGTGATTATTTTTTGTGTTGTTTTGGCTGGAAATTTACTGCTAAGCCAACTATGAATGATCGGTATTGTCTCAATAGCTCTCGTAATAGGAATACTAAGAGGAACATTACAATATTGTATTGATTAGGAGATATAAGCATGAAACCTATTAGTCGATCCTGCTATTTAATAAATGGCAGCTATGCATACGTTTCTCGTCGCATCCTTATGTGCATAATTATTTGAGCACCGCTTGACAACTTGTACTATTCTAATTCATATGGACCAGCGCGTTTGGCATACAAAAGTTTGCCGGTTATAGCCACTTCGTGTTCCGTGTGCTGAACGTATTGCTTCTTATAGGACCATGACCGATGGTCCAATATGAATTAGGCTAGTACAAGTTATCAGCAGCACGTGAATACCATTTCATTAGCTACCGACACTACCACCAATCAAGATATCCATATTGTGGACATCCAGATGTGTTGTATACTCGCTCACATAGGAGAATGTGAAGGAGTTTTAAGAACATACGTCTTTGTATCCTATCGCGCTAGTCTTGTCGCCTCCAATTAAGGAAAGGGACAGCATTAAGTGCATGGTTGTCCGTTCTTAAACTGCTTTATTTGAGGGTAACATGCATGGGGTGCCCACTAACTTATGTTTGGATGCGATGTCCATCACTATGAACTCACTTTCTAAAATATTTTGTGGGCCGAGACGCATCCACATGCTACCTCATCGCAACTAGATCTAGTACTGTAATACGGATTCGGACATCTTAACACCATAGAATTAGTGACTATTTAGTGTTGTTTGGGTTGGAAATTCGCTGCTAAGGCAACTATGAATGATCGGTATTGTCTCAGTAGCTCTCGTAATATGAATAATGAGAAGAAATTTACAATATTGTATTGCTTAGGAGATATAAGCATAAAACCTATTAGCCTCACATGCTGCCTCCTCGATCTCTCTCACCGAAACCGTGGGAGATCTTTGTTCCTAAACATGGAGTACCAGCTCCTTGGTCGAAAAAGCATGGGTCCAAAGGCGAACCACACACCGGAACCATAGAAATTCATAAGCATGGCAATAGATATTTCGAGTCTGAGGTTTACCTGCTTGATGGCATGTTTGGCGTTGTGAACTTTTCAATACGTTGTCATTGTCGCACGTTGAGCCAGCTCATCCTCCGACTGCGCATCAGTCATATTGGGCAGGCGGCCGCGGGGTTTGTTAGGAGCACGGCCGCCACGTCCAACCCACCGACCATGCTTGTTGGGCGACATCTGCAGCGATCTACGGCAACAGCGGGGTCGGCCGGAAATGGGTGGACAGGGAGCCAACATACTAGGGGAGAAGGGAAAGTGCTATAGTTGCTGCAGTTTTTACTCGATATCGTTGACATGAATAATATGCCCATAAGAATTAGACGAGACTTGTGTTGACACGGTTGCCGACACACCCGGTAGCGCCCAACAAACGGGAGCTGAATCGGGTTTCCCGGAAACTGAAATAGGCATGTCCGCCAATTTCACCTCTAATGTGTGGCCCAGTGGGTGCTATTCTGCTGGAGCCCATAATAATCCTACTGGTGTCGTTTATGAGAGCCAGTTGATGCCCAGACAGGTGTCATATTCAGCAGGGTTGAAAGATCTAACGTTTTCAGGTGCATTCAAATGTAGCAGACTCGTGTCTCAGACCTGCTTCGAGTACCGTGCTGGCTTGTGGTCTGGTCGTCTCCAATTATGGAAATGACCAGTAGTAAGTGCATGGTTGTCCGTTCTTAAACATTATTCTCTCCACGTAAAGTTGGGGTCAAAAGTATTTCCCCTACCAACTTTCGATCAATATGGGATTTAACTGCTTCAGAGGCCCACATCACACCTTTATAAAAGCTAGAAGTTGTGTGTTCTTGCATCACATAACATTCGGTTTCTAATGTTATACTTACTCAATTACTTGTTTCTAATATTGCCTCCCCCGTGTCATTATGTTTTAACCCAAAAACATTGGAAGCAAAGTAGGATCGTGAATATTTGCCATCCCCAAACCCGCAGATCTATTGTCATGCATACTTACCACCAGTTAGCTAATTAAGTGTATTTTATGGATTCTTATATCACATAATATTCGGTTTCATCTGTTATACTTACCCAATTACGTGTTTCTAATATTGCCTCCCCCGTTCTATTATGTTTTAACCAAAAAACATTGGAAGGAAAGATTGGGATCGTGAATATTTGCCATCCTCAAACCTGCAAATCTATTCTCATGCACACTGACCACCAATTAGCTAATTAAGTGAATTGTATGGCTTCTTTCATCATCATTTTACAAACAGTTAGCTAGTTGATTGTATTTTATGGGCAATCTGGAGAAAGAAAGTAAGTATATGGCTATGCTTGCAGGATTTTGATGTCCTCATGCATAATCATGGAGACATTTGGCAGTAACGCACATGAAGGCATGCATGCTACAACTCCAAGATGCATGGCTAGCTGCTAAAGCAGCCTGCCGTTTCGTATGTGCCATGTGGGCCAACACCTAAGCAAACCGAAATGTGAATCTGATTCATTGTTCACTTTTTTGTGTGAACTATTAATAGACGGTTAGTTTTATCAGCATTGTGCAACTCCTGGATAATATAACATTGAATATGCAATGCATTATCGAAATAAAAAATTATAAATGATATGGATATTTCTACTTTCCGTATATAGAGTTCACTTAGGATATAAATCATTAATTCACAACCCTAAACCTCACTATATACCCACCCTTCTCTGCAATATTTAGATTTATATAGGCAATTCATCTTTTTAATTTTTACTAACAAACAGACCTTGAAACTTAAGTACATCTCAATTTTATTTTTTGAAGTTTTTACCGTTTCCTAACAAATAGACAACTCATGTTTGATTTGAGAGTAACATGCATGGGGTGCCCACGAGCTTATGTTTGCATGCGATGTCCGTCGATATGAAGTCCCTTTCTAAAATATTTAGTGGGCCGAGAATCGGTAGCGCATTCACATGCTACCTAAATGCAACGAGATTTAGTACTGTAATACGGATTCGGCCATCTTAACACCATATAATTGATTACTATTTTGTGTGTTTTTTGTACTGGAAATTCACAGCTAGCTAAGACAACTATGAATGATCGGCATTGTCTCAATACCTCTCGTAATAGGAATACTAAGAAGAAAATTACAATATTGTATTGCTAAGGAGATATAAGCATGAAACCTATTAGCAGATCCTGCTATTTAATAAATGGCCACCCATGCAAAAGTTCTTGTGGCATCCTTGTGTGCATAATCATTTGAGCACCGCTTGACAACTTGTATCAGCCTAATTCATATTGGCACCACAACATTTGGCATACAAAATTTTGCCGGTTATAGCCTCGTCGTATTTCATGTGCTGAATGTATTGCCACTTATAGGGCCATCAGTGGTGGTCCCAGTATGAATTAGACTAGTACAAGTTGTTAGCATCATGTGAATGCCATTTCGTTAGCTAGCGGCACAGACACCAATAAAAATATCCAGATTTTTGGAAATGCATATGTGTTGTATACGCGTTCACATGGGAGAAGGTGACGGGGTTTCAAGAACATACGTCTTTGTATCCTCTTGGGTCAGTTTCGACTAAATAGAGAAGACGCTCGAAATCAATTAGTAGAGGACTCAATGTAATTGTGATTATATATGCAATGTTCGTATAGGTAATTGACATGAAAGTGAGGTAATACTTTAATTATCTTCAGTAAGACTCGATACATGAAGATATGTAAATGTCCTATCAGTACCGGTTCCAGAGAAGGCCCATTAGTACCGGTTGGACAACCGGTACTAATTAATCTGTAGTAAAGGACGAACCGGTACTAAAGGGGCTGGAGACCTTTGGTACCGGTTCGTAACACGAACATGTACTAAAGGTTGGCACCATTTTTTTCTCTTTCCGTTTTGTTTTAAAAAATATTCAAAAAAAAATGCCAATTTTTTTATTTGAATTGTTTTAGCACTTAATCGAACTATACACACATTTATCACTAAGCATTCTTAATTTCGCTCTAAATTACTTGTTTCTACTAACACTTACCGGCCCCGCCCCAGCACGCTTAACTTCTTAGTTTCTTCCCTATGAGCTACCTACAGAGAATAGATGCTTACCTAAAAATAGTATCCTATCAATCCCATTAACCCATGGACTATGATATCACAAACATTTATTTTGTGAACCGAAATAATTATTTAAATAAAAAATGAATCATTAATAATAATATTTGAATAAAATATTCTTGAATGCAAATAATAATTAACATATTTGCCTTTTTCGATTTAATATTAAATACTTCATATCAACAAATCCGTATCAAAATTTGACAAATAATATGTCAAAATCGATTAGAAAAATGAGAGAGACCCAAATATGACATCCATATCAACCATAACCTAATTCTTGACAAGGATTCCTCTGTCTTGTGCAGTCGGGGACTCTCACGCTCTAAATGCATGTAAACTCCCTAGAGAGAAGTGGATGCTGATGAAACATGTCACACCCTGGAGTGCAATCTTTGCAATAAAAAACATATAAACTTTTACACACATGTTATGGAACCCATAAACTTGTGGTGGGAACCCGACGCTCTAGAGACCAAGTAAGGTGAAACCCTAGCCTCGCTGAGAAATACCAGGCTTATAAGACTAAAGCCAGTACCGGCATTAAAAAGGGGTAGAAAAATATAACTAGTTTCTTGGTTGTGTTAGGTTAGGCCCTAGGAAGTCACAAGACAAAGGTATATAACCATGATCTTGACAAGTTTCCCTCATGTTTGTCCGATCCGTGACTTTCATGATCTAAGTCATGAAACTCCCTGGAGAGAAGCAGATGCCGGTGAAGCAGGTCACACCCCAGAGTGCAATATTTGCAATAAAAAACCCATAACACACTTTTACACACAAGTGATGGATCCCACTAGCTTGAGGTGGGAACCAGACGCTCTAGAGCCCCACTCCGGTGAAACCCTAGCTCCGTTGTAGAAGAACCAGACTTATACGAGTACAACAGGTAGTTGAGTCAAAATGGGGTAGCAAAGTGTACCTAGTTTCTTGGTTGTGTTAGTCTAGGCCATAGGAACAATACAAAGGTATAACCTAAGTCTTCACAAGTTTCCCTTCGGCTTGTCCAATCTGGGACTTTCATGCTATAAGTCAAGAAACTCCCTAGAGAGCAGTGGATGCCGGTGAAGCGGGTCATACCACAAAGTGCAATCTTTGTCATTCAAAACCCATAGCACACTTG
Organism: Lolium rigidum; assembly: GCF_022539505.1. Classification (NCBI taxonomy): domain Eukaryota; kingdom Viridiplantae; phylum Streptophyta; class Magnoliopsida; order Poales; family Poaceae; genus Lolium; species Lolium rigidum. Next base: position 95,805,281 of record NC_061508.1, read on the forward strand.
CACACACATGTTATGGCACCCCTAGCTTGTGGTGGGATCTCAACGCTCCGGACCCCCTCTCTGATGAAACCCTAGCCCCGTTGGAGAAAAAAGAGGCTTATATGAATAAAGTCGGTATCACATCAAAATGGGGTAGAACATTGTAACTAGTAGCTTTTTTGTATTAGGCTAGGCCCTAGGAAGTCACAAGATAAAGTTATAACGCTAAATCTTCACAATATTCCCTCCGGATTGTCCTATCCGGGACTTTCACGCTTTAAGTTGTGAAAATCCCTAGAGAGTAGTGGATGCCGGTGAAGCGAGTCACAACCAGGAGTGCAATCTTTGCCATCCAAAACTCATAGCACACGTGTACACACATTTTATGGCACCCCTAGATTGTGGTTGTATCCCGATGCTCCGGAGCCCCTCTCCGATGATACCCTATAGCCCCGTTGGAGAAAAACCAGACTTATAGAATACAACTGGTACCAGCGTATAAAAGGGGTAGAAAAGTGTAACTATTTGCTTGCTTGTGCTAGGTTAATCCCTAGGAAGTCACAAGACAAAGGTATATAACCCTTCTCCTGACAAGTTTCCCTCATGTTTGTCTGATCTGGGACTTTCACGCTCCAAGTCATGAAACTCCCTATAGAGAAGTGGATGCCGGTGAAGCAAGTCACCCCCGAAGTGCAATCTTTGCCATCCAATACCTATAACAAATTTTTACACACATGTGATGGAACCCACTAGCTTGTAGTGGGAACACGACTCTCCGGAGCCCCACTCCGGTGAATCCCTAGCCATGTTGGAGAAAACCAGACTTATACGAATACAGACGTGCATCGGAGTCAAAATGGGGTAGCAAAGTGTACCTAGTTTCTTGGTTGTGTTAGGTTAGGCCCTAGGAAGTCACAAGACAAAGGTATAAGCTAAGTCTTCACAAGTTTCCCTCCGCTTGTCCAATCTAGGAATTTCATGCTATAAGTCATGAAACTCCCTAGAGAGAAGTGTATGCCGATAAAGCAGGTCACACCCCGAAGTGCAATCTTTGTTATCCAAAACCCATAGCACACTTGTACGGACATATTAAGACACCCCTTAGCTTGTGGTGGGATACCAACGCTCCAGAGCCCCTCTCCGATGAAACCCTAGCCCCGTTGGAGAAAAACAGGCTTATACAAATAAATCCGGTACCGGCGTCAAAATGGGGTAGAAAAGTGTAACTAGTTGCTTTGTTGTGTTAGTATAGACCCTAGGCGAGTCACAAGACAAAGGTATAACCCCAACTCTTCACAAGATTCCCTCCGGCTTATCCAATCCGGGACTTTCACGCTTTAAGTCATGAAACTCCCTAGAGAGAAGTGGATGCCGCTGAAGCAGGTCACACCCTGGAGTGCAATATTTTCCATCCAAAACCCATTGCACCCTTGTACACACATTTTATGGAGGCCCCTAGCTTGTGGTGGGATACCGATGCTCCGGAGCCCCTCTCCGATGATACCCTATAGCCCCGTCAGAGAAAAACCAAACTTATAGGAAGTGTAATTAGTTGCTTGGTTGTGTTATTTTAGGCCTTAGGAATTCCCAAGACAAATGTATGACCCAACTCTTGACAAGTTTCCCTCATGTTTGTCCGATATGGGATTTTAGGCTATAAGTCATGAAACTCCCTAGAGAGAAGTGGATGACGGTGAAGCAGGTCACACCTGAGAGTGAAATAATAGCCATACAAAATCTATAACACACTTGTACACACATGGTATGACACCCCATAACTTGTGGTGGGATCCCGACAGCTCCGGAGCCCCTCTCCGGTGAAAACCTAGCCCCGATGGAGAAAAACAATCTTATATGACTAATGCCGGTACCGACGTCGAAATGGGGTAGAAAAGTGCAAATATTTACTTGGTTGTGTTAGGGTGGACCCCACAAAGTTCCAAAACAAAATTATACCCCAACTCTTCACAAGATTGCTTCTAATTCGACCGAGGTGGGAGTTTCTAGCTGTAAGTCGAGAAACTCACTAGAGAGAAACTGGTGACGGTGAAGACGCTAACCTCTCGGAGTGAATCTTGGACATCTACAACCCAAAACACACTTGTACCCACTTGGTATGGAACCACATAACTTTTGGTTAGATTCCGACGCTCCGGAGCCCCTCTTCGATGAAACCCTAGTTTGAACATGGAAATTTTTATCCTTGCTCATGGATTTTTTTGAATAATATAGTTTGAACCATGTGTATGATGATGTAGATATACTTCTTCTCTTCGAAACAAGCTAAAGAACATCGAAATATGAGTTTTGATGCAAACGTTTTGCTCAAAATGGTTAGTACTTGTTCATGATACGAACCGGGACTAAAGATGGACCTTTAGTAACGGTTCGTGATACAAACCGGTACTAAAAGATTCGTGACCCTTTAGTCCCGGTTCGTACTAAAGATGAGGTTCGAATGGTACTAAAGGTTGCCGGCGCCTTGGGCAGACGAACCGGTACTAATGTTACATGTAGTACCGATTCGTAAGGGAACCGGTACTAAAGGTCCAATCCTTTAGCCTGTTTTCTACTAGTGCCTATGCGACAAGTACATTGTTGGCAGATCTGTCTTTTCATGAGCATGCAAATGAAGGTGGTTTGGTCCCTCCAATTGTCGACTACTTGGCCAGGACGTGAGTCGAGCCGAAAGGAATAATTTTTGATCAAGTCATTTGCGGTCACAAGCTTACAGTTATCGTGTTGTTAATTATAATTATTGGTCAAGTCATTTGTTGACATCAAATATTTCTTGATGATTCTCCCCGGAATGACCGATACCCCGATAGCCAACCCAATATTCGATGGCCTTAAAATATTCAAGAAATCCATGGGAACATTTTCTAGTTCTTCCTAATTGGATACAACATAGAATAAACTCATTGTCTCCTAAATTTGAGCCATCAAATGTTTCTTTGATTAGATTGTTATATCGTCCGAAGATATCTTAGATTCCTAACTTATTACATCTGATCTAGTAAACCCCTTTTACCTCGTTGGGTTCACATGATTTCTGTATGATTTCAACATAATTGATATTTCTCTGGAATTTTTTCCTCTATAGGTTCTTAAAAATGAAGAATGTCTTTCGAGAACTTGCGTGAGATTTGTGCATTTCTGTATTAAGCTTAGGGGAAATAGCATACATCAGAGAAACAATATTGTAAACATTGGTTCTAATCACATGTGTCCTACCACTTTAGTGTTGGCAAATGAAGTAGAAATTTCTAACACATAGAGCTAGAGATAGCCGAAATCATGACAGACCTTGAGGAAACACTTGGTTGTAACAACATCTCCACCGGTGCCCTCAACATCCGGTGCTTGTCGCCGGCGCATGCTTTGGGAGTGCGGGCAGACGTGCTGCCCTATTGAGAGCGCCCCCCCCCCCCCCCGACACCGGCTTGTTGCAATAGATGGGCTGAAATAAATTTGTGATTAAATTTAAACAAAAGACGACCTTTCGCCTAACTAGGTAGCCACGTCGGCAAGGCCGGTGATCATGCGTTTATATACCAACAAATCAAATGCCTGAAGATGCCTCACGGTCATGCGCGGCCTTGTTGGACGCGAGCGCGATGTCCGCAGTGCCTCCCATGCCGCCTCCTCGATGGCAGTGTTGCACAAGCACTCGTCCTTGTTGGCCTTCAACCTCTTGCTTTTAGTGCACTTCATCTACGTCTAGACGATCTTCGTCGCCGTCCTAGTCTTAGGATCTGGCACCTAGACCTCTTTCGCCTCGGTCTCTTCCACCTCGACTTTTTTCTCCTCGTCATCTTTGTTGTCCACTTCTTCATCCTGAGTGCCGGTCCCCTGGTTGACAGTAGGTTGTGTGCCGTCGCCCCTGATAATTTTGGCCAGGATCTCCAACCCTTGAACCAAATCGTATAGGGTCGAACAAAAAAAAAAGATCATGCAATTTACGATACACACAGACATGTGTGTGCACGTCGATCGTACTATGTTCCCATCGCCATGCATTTCGCCGAACATGAGGCGGTCTGCATATGAACTGTCGCAAAAGAGGTTGCGCCCTCTCCCTCCTGTGCGGTCGACGTCTGGTTCTCGGCCCCTCTATAGGGCCGATGACTCCAAGTACGAGTGATTGAGGTTAAAACTTTGACATTCATCGCTCCGCTCTCACCGAACCCGTGGGGGATCTTTGTTCCTAAACATGGAGTACCAGCCTCTTGGTCGAAAAACGCTGGGTCCATAGGCGAACCACATACCGGCACCATTGAAATTCATAAGCATGGAAGTAGATATTGTGAGGCCGAGGTTTACCTGCTTGATGGCCTGTTTGGCGCGGCGAACTTTACAATCCACCGTCATTGTCGCACGTTGAGCGAGCTCATCCTCTGACTGGGCATCAGTCATATTGGGTGGGCGGCCGCGCGGTTTGTTAGGAGCAGCGCCGCCGCATCCATCCCACCGACCACACTTGTTGGGCGATATCGGTAGGGATCTACGGCAACAATGGGAGATATTCGTCGGCGGGCCGGAAATGGGTGGAAGGATTGCCCGCATGCTAGGGGAGAAGGGAAAGTGATATAGTTGCTGTAGTTTTTACTTGTTGACAGGAATAATCTTCCCATAAGAATTCGACGTGACTTGTGTTGACGTGGTTGCAGACACGCCCGGTAGCGGCTGAACAAACGGGAGCTGAATCGGGGTTGGCGAAAACTTTGGATTAGGCCCATCGGCCAATTTTACCTATAATGCGTGGCCCAGTGGGTGACATTCTGCCAGAGCCCATAATAATCCTACTGGTCGCGTTACTGAGAGCCAGTGGATGCCTAGACAGGTGTCATATTCAGCAAGGTTGGCAGATCCAACTTTTTCAGATGTAGCAGACTCGTGTCTCACAACTGCTGCGAGTACTGTTGCTGGCATGTGGTCTCGTCGCCTCCAATTATGGAAATGACCAGTAGTAAGTGCATGGTTGTCCGTTCTTAAACATTATTCTCCCCACGTAAAGTTGGTGTAGGTAGCCAACGTCGATTCACTGTTCACTAGAGAAGGTGAAGCGGGTTTCATGAACTGTGTATTTCATCAGCTACCGACACAGCCACCAATCAAGATATCCAGATTTGTGGACATGCAGCTGTGTTGTATACATGTTCGAATAGGAGAAGGTGAAGGGGGGTTTCAAGAACATACGTCTTCGTATCATCTTGCGGCAGTTTCAATAAAATAGAGAAGAAGCTAGAAATCAATTAGACAAGGACTCAACCTAATTGTGATTATATACTCAATGTCTGTATAGGTAATTGCCATGAAAGTGAGGTTAATACTTTAAGTATCTTCAGTAAGACTCGGTACATTTTTTTTTTTTAGAAATAGGGACCTGTCCCCGGCCTCTGCATCAAAATGATGCACGCAGCCAGTTTTCATTTAATAAGATAGAAGCAAAATTCCGACGCCTTACAAAGATTTACAAGGATTAACCGGAAGCCACCTGCCTGACGACAATTCTTCATACCTACAAACCTACACTTGATGAAGGGGGCTGTCAAAATCGAAGCCTCATGCCCTGACCTGACACACCAACGCACATCATTTAAACCGGACAAACCGGTCCAACAGATGCAAGGCGACACACGCCGATGCTCCGCTACCGCCGTCTTCCACCGAACCATCTTCCTGAGTAATCGATGCAGTGACCTTGTCAGGCCTGCCGTCGACATCACCACGATGCCAAACAGCACCTCCTCCCTCCTCCCTGCGCGAGTCCAACAACATGCATCTGGCACCGAGACCCTGCCGCACCATGCCGCCGAGAATCGTTGTTGACGATACTGTAGATGTACACCGCTCCGGTTCTTGCCACCTCCATCCGACCACTGCTCCAAAACAATGCCCCCAAGAGGGAAAGCGACATTGGGTGCCGCCATTGTCCAATCCGGAATAACCGGATCTAGGGTTTCCCCCGTAGCAGCGCGAGTGGGAATACGACAGCTGCAAAGATGATGCCTCCAACAAGGTGACGGCGCATAGACACCGTCATCGCCCGCCACGACCGGAGTCGGAGCACGGTTTTCACCGGCAGCAGCGTGTCCCCCCTCGCCGCCGGGACTAGATATGCGATCCGGGATCAAGCACAACTAGTCGGCCGACTACCTCCGACGAAGGAGGAAGCCACCACCACCACGCCCAGGACCGGAGCCCCGGACGTCCTCGTGTTGTAGATCAGCCCAGCACCTGAGCATGGACGAACGAAGGGACGACCGCGCAGCGAGATTGACCCGATTGAGCCCGTCTGGGCCCAGATCGCGCCGCCACCGCCCCTGCAGTCGCCGACCGCCTCCGCCATCAACCCACGCCTGGTCGCCGCCGACCCTACCACCGCCGCCGATCCGCCGGAGAAGGAGTGCCGCCACCCCATCGAACTTGGGCCGAGGTAGACCGCCGACGCCGCCACACCACGGGGGCTTTGCCCTGAGATGGCCCCGGCGACGGCGGCGGAGGGGAGACGGGCGAGGTGGAGCCTGAAGGCGCGCGGCGGGATCCCCCCGGTGCGGCGCGGCGCCGCTGCACGGGAGGGTAGGAGAGGGTTACGGGAGGGTAAGACTCGGTACATGAAGATATGTAAACTGACGACTTACCATGAACTTTTGTTTCAACCGGGATGTATTCTACAGTTTTATGAATTGTAGTGCCTGTGCGACGAGTACACTGTTGGCAGATCTGTCTTTTCATGGCCATGCAAATGAAGGTGGTTTGGTTCCTCCAATTGTCCACTACTCGGCAGAATGTGAGTCAAGTCATTTACGGTCACAAGCTTACTTTTATTGTTTTGTCCATTATAATTATTGGTCAAGTTATTTGATGAGATCAAGTAATTCTTGATGATTTTCCACGGATGCGTATCTACATCTTCTATTTTTGCCAGTTTGAGGGCCGCATTAAGTCTCCAAGTTAATCCTAGAATAAAATCAGTATATCCTAATTATGAACCACCCAAATATTTTATTATCATCCGAATAGTGTAAATATTCTCTCCTTAAGGACCCTTACCCCGATAGAGAAGCCAATATTCGATGGCCTTAAAATATTCAATAAATGCATGGGAATATTTTCTAGTTCTTAATTGGATACAACATAGAGTAAACTCATTGGGTAACTTGATACAACATAGTTTTATTTTTTGGATTTTTTTCCTCTAAAGGTCCTAAAAAATGAAGGATTTCTTCGAGAAATCGCATTAGATTTGTGTGTTTCTGTATTAAGCTTAGGGGAAATAGCGCACATCAGAGATATGATGCCTGGAATATCAAACTGTAACCGGCAACTCCACCCAGTTAAGAGCCACTATGGGAATTAACATTCCACGACACAAACTCTACTATCTAATCACCCCACACATACAATATTCTTCCCAAAGCATCCATTCGTCATAGATGGCCTCGGTGACTCTCCATGCTGGTAAAGTTTGTCCTTCAAACAAATGCGCGATACGCTCCAGCCAGAGTGTCATGATCATCATCATGAGAATGTAATTTGTTGTCTTCTGATCCTTTCGGGACAGATGATGCACAACTAAAGTCCACCCGTCCATGCAGTGGCACCACCGTAGAACACCACTTTTTGTTCTCTCCAAGAAGCGGCAAAGCCGGTTCCTCTACGAACTGGGGCTAAAGGCTACAAAGCCGGAGGCGGGGGCGAGCATAGAATCTCGGGGGTGGGGGTGGGGGCTTTAGCCCTAGTCTGAGCCACCAACCGGGGAAAAGGGGGTGGTGGCTACCATTCGCCTCCCTTTAGTCACGGTTGGTGATACGAACCGGATCTAATAATCCGAACGGTTTGCCTCCCTCGCGTGGTTATGTCGCTTGATCGGGAACTGCTACAGTAACACGGCGCATTTCTTTGTTCATCTCCTGCCTGTATCCTGCCCTCTCTCTACTCTATCTCTTTCATCCCCATCTCCACACCATGGATTCTCCAATCACTCGCTTTGGGGAGGTATCCACACATGGCACGTCCAAGCTTAGTGTCGATCACACCAACGAGAGCGGCGAGATGTCGGGTTTTCTTGCCCAATTGAACGGATTTTTTGAAGGGGCGAAGGACTAAGAGAGGTTCATAGGGATTGATCTTGAGTACATGACTAATCAAAAGGATGTTGTCGTCATCCAACGTTGCTTCAAGAATAATGTCTTGGTCTTCCAATGGCAAGGTACGTAAGTTTTGAGGCTTTTTCTTGATCCATATAGCATAGGTTATGATGAAAATAGCATAGGATATCAACTTGTCCGATCCCCATTTGAATCATATATGTGTGACATATTGGCAAATCCGTGATAGAACATATGACATGTATTTAGGACATATTAACAAATTGCATAGGATAGCAAAATGTTCCCATTTGAATTCTATGTAAAAAATCAATTACTATTTAGTAATGAATTAATTTTCCTTGTTGCATATTGGCAAATCCGTGATAGAACATATGACAATGTTTATTTAGGACATATTGGAAAATTGCATAGGATAGCAAAATGTTCCCATTTGAATTCTATGTGAAAAATCAATTACTATTTAGTAGTGAATTAATTTTCCTTACTGCATATTGGCTATCCGTGATAGAACATATGACGTAGTTTATTTGGGACATATTGGCAAATTGCATACGATAGCAAAATATTCCCATTTGAATTCTATGTGAAAAATCAATTACTATTTAGTAGTGAATTAATTTTCCGTGTTACATATTGGCAAATCCATGATAGAACACATGACAATGTTTATTTTGGACATATTGGCAAATTGCATAGGATAACAAAATGTTCCCATTTGAATTCTATGTGGAAAAACTGTTGGGAATATGCCCTAGAGGCAATCATATATGATGTGATTCCCAATGTATTCACAAAGTTATTTAGCTGTCCTTGTTTGAAGATCTGATATGTATCATTGAATATGTGATTCGGTTGTGGAACTATGTATTCATGTTGTTCATACTAAATTGTCCTTGGTCATTGAGGTTGTGTTGGACACATAACCTAGACTAATGTGAAAGTTGGCTGATGACTCGGTTGCACTTGTCATGGGCATGGTGATGCCATTCCAGCTTACACGGGCTCGGCTAAAGAGTCTAGTGAGTCATACCGACCCAAATTGAGATTCAACAAGGTCGTCATTTGCATGTCTCAATCAATGTTGTCACAGCCCAATACTTGACCTAGTGGAATAATTCAATAATCCAAATTTTTGGGCCAACAAAAACTTTTTCATTACTTGATGTTTTGTTTAATAAACAACTTTGTGGTGTTACCATTAACTTTGCAATGCAAGAAACACAATTACTTTTATAATTGGAAGAGTTTTCCAAAAGGAACCTAGAATTTTCCGCTGAGCTTTCGGAGTTTTCTCCCAGGTTTTAATATGGAACCCTAAGTAATTTTTGTCCAAACTATTGGATCATGCTTGATAATAATGTGAAAGCATTTTCTAACATGAAATAATTCAAGAAAAACACCAACACCACATTTTTGCTAAGGCACTTCCTATGATTTTCTGTAAGAGTTTTCCCTGGAAAACCTTTTCAACTATCCATTTTCAAGCTATTATTTCATGTGGATTAATTATCCAATTATGAAGTTTTTGTGCTTGGATGAGTTCTTTGTTGTGTGGACTTCAAAACTATGACATTGGTTTAAAATTAGAAAATTTATAAACAACCAATGCATGCATGTTTAGATAGCAAGATGATATTCAAAACCATGAAAAGCACTAGAGTAGCTAGGTTTGCTCCAAGTTTTTCCCACCTTAATTATTTTTCACAAGATAATAAAAGTGTGATTATTAAACCTTGTATCAAGGTTAACAATGTCCAACTTGAAAAATCACCATTAGAAATTATTTGTTGCATTTTCCATGCCCCAACTTTTCCTTGAAAATTAAGTAGGCAGAGAGAACCAGAGAAAAATAGCAAGTACCCATCTTCTCAGCATGTTTTCAAGGCCTTGCCGAACTTCAAATTTAAATTAAATGTTTTTTTCTAAAATTAGATATCATGCTTAACGTTTACCATTTTGAAGTGTCGAAATTGGAGTTTATTTGCTACCTCATCCATGCTTGAACATTTGGAGTTAACTGAATTTTCTGAATCTGAATTTGGATAGAAGTTTGAGTGTTGTTCTTATTAAATCTTGTTTGAATGGAGGGATAGGATCATGTCCTAGTCACTCCCCATGGAGGGAGAAAAGTGAGAGCCAGGAAAGGACATTGGAGAGAGAGGGAGTTGATATTTGACCCTTGCCACCCCTTTCTTGCCACCAAGAGCCATCTATGCCCATACCCTTGACCACCACATTGCCTGGTGTGCATTCTACACCAAGATTGACGACATGTGCAACCCATGCCACCCCTTTGCATTGTCAAGGGGCAAGCCATGCCCATGCCTTTGCCTTGCTTGCTAGTGCTCACCCATACCAACCCAAAGACCAACTTGATGCACTCATGGCTATAAATAAACCCAAGACTAGCCATTTCACCACTAGCACCACACCACCCCACTCACTCTACCCAAGCGATCCTTGCTTGCTATCTTGCTCTCTGGGAGTCGTGCGAGAAGGAAACCACCGTTGCCGTCCACCGTGCCGCTCCGCCCGAGCTGCTTGACGTCGCCAATTGGAGCCATGTATCTGTTGCCACCCACCCCTGCACTGCCCCACAACCACACTAGGTGAGCACAACGCCGATCCAGCCCATTATCTCCCGTCTGAGTGGTCTTTTAAGCATTTTGCAAATAGACAGGTCAACCAGTAGCCTAGGAAAATTAGAAATATTGAGTTTTGCCAAACCCTTTTTTACCACCAGTAGCCTACCACTTTCTTAACCAGATCCAAGTGGAAGAATCACTTTTTGATTAATATTTTAGAAATGATAAATGTTTTGGCAAAATGTTTCTGTTAAAGAAAAAGTGGCATGACTTTAAAAATAATGCTTGTAAAATTATGATTCCAACTGATCTGAGTAGCCCTTGTCGATACCTATTAGCAGCAAGTGGTATTGCATGCACTTCGTCTTCTAGAGAAAATGGCATGAATTTTGGTAAAGGACAAGAGAGCATTTCTAGGATTTTTGTAGGTTGTTTGATGATGAATTTTGGAGTAAATCCAATTGGAGATGCTTGTATATATTTAGGACTACCTAATCCTAGCTGGGTTTAATTTATGAAGCCTTTTAGAATATTTGGTGGACAGATATAGATTTGGCATATTTATGTTATTATTATTTCTTGTGTGAATATTATGTGTTGAATTATTTTTGTGCTAGATATATGTTTCATTGCTTGTTTAAGTTGTTTTATCATGTTTTCAACTTGTTACCTTGCAATGCTAGTATACTAGGATTTGCTAACTTAAGTTATGGTGAAATGGAAATAACTATACTAGGTTACTATTATTTATGGTATTTCTTTTAGTCGGAGTTTTGGCATTGTTATAGTAGGAATAGCCTTGTCATTTTTGTAGGTTAATATCTTTAGATTCAGTAGCATGTTGGTACTTATATTTTGAATGCCTTACATATGTTATCTTTCACTTCGTTTGTAGAAAAGTATGAGTGGCTTTGTCTTAGTTACTTAAATGCTATTAATATTTCCCTCATGTGTAGTATTGTTTGGCATAAGTTCAGTAGATGTGTAGCTATAATTTTTATGTTGTTTTCATAAGTCCAGTAGCATTTTGGTAATGTTATGAGTAGTGAATTACCTCTGTTTGGTTGCATCTTTGTGTACACCATAGTATGAGTAGTGCATTACCTCTGTTTATATTGCTTGCTTAGTGATAGACTTATTTGCCCAAAGTAGGACCGGAGTATTTGTGACCTCTTAATGCCTTGGAATGATTAGTGGAACACCCACTAGTTCCATTGCATTTTGGTTAGGGGTGTATTTTCCCTACCATACTCATACTTGCTAGTAGTATTTTTCACTATATGTGTGAGTAGTAATTTTTGCCTTGGGATATTGATTGCTAGAGATTTAATGTGTTATACTTCTTTTAGTAAGTGGTTATACACATGTGTGGCTTGCTAGGAAAGATTCACCTTTGAAGTGTTGGGTGTTTTCTCTAGTAATGACTTTAGTATCACTACTAGTATGTAGGAATTTCTGTTGCCAAGTGATGTCTTGTCATATTAGGTAGAACATTTTTATTATAACAAATGTAGCTTGTTTCCACTTCTATTTTGATAACATGGACTCTCTGGTTGCATTTTAATGATTTGATTGGAATGCATCAATTGTTCCTCCATGCTTGGGTAACAGTATTTCCCTAGCACATTCATAGTGAATATTTTCCTGTCAACATATGTTTGGTAAAATATAAGTATCCTAACAGGTTAGCATGTTTTCATCCTTATTATAGTAACATTGCTTCTTGTTTGCATCTTAGTATTTTGGGTAGTATCCATTACTTATTATGCATACTTGTATAGTAACCATTAATAATAGCATGTTACTAGTACACCTCCACATCACCCAATATTGGTAATATTCTTATCATGTGAGTTGTGTGATTTGAGATGTGTCTGTTATCTTATTACACATGTGTAAACTCAAGGGTTTGTTCAAGTCACTTTTGCAATTGAATCCTCGTTAGTCTTTTTGTGAACCTAGGCATAGTAAATAGCTATCTTATTTATCTGTGATTTGCTTTACTATGGTAGACATTTTGAGTGAACAATTTAGCTTGACTGTTATACCTGTGTTACTATTTTGACTTGGTTGGTTGGATTGTTTATTCAGTTGATTGTGGATAACTTGACTAGTTGATGCATGCTTGCATTATTGTTGCTAACATTGTCCTGATTATCATCATGACAGTGAATGATTTGCTATTAATTTAGTAGTCTCACTCATGTGACCTTAGGTTATTTTAGCTTCTCCATGTGTTGGTATGAGAGTGGTACAACCACTGAGTCCCTAACATTTAGGTTGTGAGATATAGTCCTCCAACCTTAATCATTCTAGAAATTGCATGTGTGCCATGTGTGTCTGTTTGGTGGTTTGTCTCAATTATAATTGAGTGGTTGATTTAGTATGATACTTCTTGTTGAATGCTTTGATTTGCATTATTGTTTGCCTTATTTGTTTCTGAGTGTGTGTCCTTTATTCTTTTTATGACGTTAGAAAACAAAGAAGAAGAAGGAGCCGTAGAGCTTTGTTCCAAGTTCCAGTTCACTCCAAAGCCAGGACACCAAGGAGTTGCCAGGCAAGCCATCCTGATGCTTGCTACTGCACTTATCATTATCTATCATGCATGTTTTTACTTATGAAGCTTTACAAAAAATTGTTTAACAAAACTTGTTTTGATGTGGCTATTACTACTATAGTTATTATAGTAACTATCACATTGCCAATAGTTAAACTTGGTGTTACCAAGCCGATAGCCACCATATGGTATATATACCAACTTAGATGATATTTATGAAGTCCCTAAGTGGACACCCTCAAAAGTGTTTTTGAAAACCAAAGGCTTTAAGGAAAACCCTGGTGGAAAGGAGGACCCTTGTCCACAGGAGGATTGTGAGGAGGATCATTTTTGGAAAGGTGCTTGTTTAAAAAATGACACATAACCTAGTCTTCGCTGGACAACCAAGACTTACTGCCACTTTACCTCAACATGGGCACGGGGCCTGTCTAGAAACTTGTTCTTGTTAGTGTATGTTCTATCTCAATGTGCTATAGGGGTTAAAGTCCCTTGAACCAAAAATGTCGCCAAGTTATGAAACGCGCGACATACAAAGTGTCGGATTAATTTCCTACCGGTTGCAACAGTTTGGTCTCCTGGCTAGGCGCTGATGGATGTCGGAGGGCACACACAAGGCCGGGAGCATAACCCCAATTTAAGAGATAGTCATATACTAGCTTGAACAACGTGGAAGGTTAGGACTGGTTATATGATGATCGCATACTGTGTTGAACAATCCATGGATGATTCCCGCGGATTTTCTGGATCTGGTGGATTGTGTACACCTCTGCAGAGTAAAACTATTCAGAATAGCCGCGTCCTCGGATATGGACGGTTGAATCGCCATGTAGCTAGCATTGTGTCAATCTTTTTAAAAGGGAAGTTTTGAAAGGGGATGATGTAATATGTGTGCCAAATTTATATGTTGTTCATGACTGATCTTTCTGGGATCGTGAATGTATGCATATGAAGGGTCTTGGACTGTTGGTCCGGGGCTCTTACAAATGTAATCCTTAGACCAGAGGTTATCGTACTATTGAGTTTTGGATCACCAACTTAGGTTCTGTCGAACGTTGTTCCGTAACAGGGCAGTCATAAAGGCAGAGTTCGGGTTGACTGAGAATCAAGCCGCGTGATGTGGATAAGCAAGATGGGATTTTCGCATCCGACTGGAGAAATATACTCTCGACCCTCTCTAGTGCTATGATTCGGAAAGCATGTCCATGCGCGACTTGGTTAAGTGTTAACCGAGTCGATGGACTAAGAGTTAGCTAGATGAATCACATATCACAGATCGAGAAGAGAGTTGAACTATTAATGGGATGAAGATTATTTCACCTATAGTTCGACATGGTATATCGTGAGGCATAAGGGACTAAGACGTATGTCATATTGGAAGGTATGTCGTCATGACTCGATGGTACTTGGGAGTCGTCATGTTCTGCTAGGAGCCACTACCGGTCGATCGATTGAGAGTCGTACTCCAATCGTGTCCTAATCGACATGGGCCTGCGGGGTTGCACACTTAAGAGCGGGAGCAAGTACTTTGGTTGGGTTGGACCCGAAACAGGGATGGACTGACAAAGCGAATTGGACTCGCAGATTGGATGGGCCACAAGTGTTGGAGCCCACTTCCACTTTGTATACAAGCAGGGGCGCGGGATGCCCATGGGGCACGGTTTGCCACTTCCATATGTTGGAAACCCTAGCCCACTCAGTCCACCCGTCGCACATAAGCAGTCCGCCGCCGGAGCTCCTCCTCGCATGTGTGGATACCGGTAGAGGTGCTCTACGTTCAGCACTCCAACGATCGCGTGATTGGATCACCTGGATTGGATCGTGGGACGGCACTACATCAAGGCGCTGCATCGATAATCCACAACCGCGTGTCTAGTGGTAATCCTTGTGGCCTTATACCTCGGCTAGATCTTGTGAGTTCGCGTAGAAAGTGTTTGTTTATCTCCTCGTGCCCATACAGTGGTATCACAGTGGTAACTTCTGGTATTAGGCCCTTGATCGCGCATATGTGATATATAGTAGGCATTAGATTGGATCTAGTTGCTGTTTTGGTGGTCGGTCCATGAGATACATAGGTTTTGTACAAGGTTGATTGGATCAATCGTACTCGGGGAAATGGATGATCTGTTTTTCATGATCATACTGCTTAGGTCGTGGAACGACAGACCCCTACCGGTCGGTTTCCGCCATTGGGTATACTGTGACACGTGAATCCAGTTCCGGTAATTGAAGATCAAATAGTTTGGTCGAATCGGAACACGGATCGGATCTGGGTAAAATTGTTTTATCCAATGAAGAAATCCATTATCGGAATGCAGATATGATCTGCGTTTTCCAAAATCGTTGGGCGCTGCCCGCACCTGCGAGGACCGCCATCACCCTGTCATAGCGCCTTAGATGTCGTTGCGAGTTTCACAACGCCGGTAGATATTGTTTCTATGCATAACTTGTTTTTGCAGAATGTTGTGAATGGTATGGCCTATGTGCATGTGATGTGTGTATACCATACGTGCTCTGCATATCACGGTTTTGTCAGCCGGTGGGAGCCTAGGTGTTGTTATTTTATTGTATAACGACATGCGTGTCGACTTCTCCATGTAATTTTATTTTTTACTAGCTAGTGTAGCTTTTTGGAGAAGCTGGATGGCATGCAAGTCGATATGTAAGTCCGCGACATGGAGTAAGGTTGCACGTGACAATAGTTGGCACGAGTCTACTTACAAGCTTTGTGAAGATAGATATCACCATAAAAAGAGCCATACCATTTCACATTATAATTGCTTTATTTGTGTGTTTGTTATTTCTCTGATTTTACCTCTATTAGATAGTTGGTAGATTTTAATCTCTCATAGAAGGTCTAGTCGGTCACCCCGCCAAGTGTTGCACCATCACAAGTCGAGCATTGTTGGTAGTGGGCTCATAATATTGAGGTGCTACTAATTCTTTCCGACTAGGTGGGTTTGAGTCGGACTCGTACAGCGGAAGCACTTGGTAAGCTAGACGAGTCCATGTCACAGCCCAAAACTTAACCTTGTACTGTATTAATACAAGAATCCAAATTTTTGGCCCAACAAAAACTTTTTAATAACATAATGTTTTGTTTAATAAACAACTTTGTGGCGTTACAATTATCTTTTCAATGCAAGTAACACAATTTATTTTATAATTGGAAGAGCTTTCCAAAAAGGAACCCATAGTTTTTCCCTCAGCTTTCAGAGTTTTCTCCCATGTTTTAATATGGGACCCTAAGTAATTTTTGTCCAAACTATTGGATCATGCTTGATAACCATGTAACAACATTTTCTAGCATGGTATCACTGATGTCTACGGGAGCTTCTATTCTTGTAGACAGTGTTGGGCCTCCAAGAGCAGAGGTTTGTAGAACAGCAGCAAGTTTCCCTTAAGTGGATCACCCAAGGTTTATCGAACTCAGGGAGGAAGAGGTGAAAGATATCCCTCTCATGCAACCCTGCAACCACAAAGCAAGAAGTATCTTGTGTCCCCAACACACCTAATAGGTGCACTAGTTCGGCGAAGAGATAGTGAAATACAGGTGGTATGAATAAGTAGTAGCAACGGCACCAGAAAAGTGCTTTGCCCAGGACAGTAAACAAGCAGTAGTAACGCAGTAAAACAGTAAACAAGCAGCGATAGCAGTATTTAGGAACAAGGCCTAGGGATTAGACTTTCACTAGTGGACACTCTCAACATTGATCACATAACAGAACAGATAAATGCATACTCTACACTCTTGTTGGATGATAAACACATTGCGTAGGATTACACGAACCCTCAATGCCGGAGTTAACAAGCTCCACAATAATGCTCATATTTTAGTAACCTTTAGTGTAAGATAGATCAAAAGACTAAACCAAGTACTAACATAGCATGCACACTATCACCTTCATGCATATGTAGGAGGGATAGATCACATCAATATTATCATAGCAATAGTTAACTTTGCAATCTACAAGAGATCATGATCATAGCATAAACCAAGTACTAACACGGTGCACACACTGTCACCTTTGCACACGTGCAGGAGGAATAAAACTACTTTAATAACATTGCTAGAGTAGCACATAGATAAATTGTGATACCAACACATTGCAATCATAAAGAGATATAAATAAGCACCTCACTATGCCATTCAACAGTGAATAAGTATTCGTGAAATATAGCCTAAGAGACCCACACGGTGCACACACTCGTCACCTTTACACACGTGGGACAAGGAGTCTCCGGAGATCACATAAGTAAAACTCACTTGACTAGCATAGTGACATCTAGATTACAAGCATCATCATATGAATCTCAATCATGTAAGGCAGCTCATGAGATTATTGTATTGAAGTACATAGGAGAGAGATGAACCACATAGCTACCGGTACAGCCCCGAGCCTCGATTGAGAACTACTCCCTCCTCATGGGAGCAGCAGCGGTGTCGAAGATGGCGGTGGAGATGGCAGCGGTGTCGATGGAGAAGCCTTCCGGGGGCACTTCCCCGCTCCGGCAGGGTGCCGGAACAGAGACTCCTGTCCCCCAGATCTTGGCTTCGCGATGGCGGCGGCTCTGGAAGGTTTTCCGTATCGTGGTTTTTCGCCTCAGGGGTTTCGCGACGGA
Source organism: Lolium rigidum (assembly GCF_022539505.1). Taxonomy (NCBI): domain Eukaryota; kingdom Viridiplantae; phylum Streptophyta; class Magnoliopsida; order Poales; family Poaceae; genus Lolium; species Lolium rigidum. Next base: position 95,823,139 of record NC_061508.1, read on the forward strand.
GGCTTTATATAGGCGAAGAGGCGGCGCATGAAGGTCGAAGGGGTGGCCACACCATATGGCGGCGCGGCCAGGGCCTGGGCCGCGCCGGCCTATGGTCCAGGGGCCCGATGCCCCCCTCCGGTCCTTCCCGGTGTTCCGGATGCTTCCGGTGAAAATAGGAACCCGGGTCTTCGTTTCGTCCAATTCCGAGAATATTTCGTTACTAGGATTTACGAAACCAAAAACAGCATGAAAACAGAACCGGCACTTCGGCATCTTGTTAATAGGTTAGTTCCAGAAAATGCACGAATATGACATAAAGTGTGCATAAAACATGTAGATAACATCAATAATGTGGCATGGAACATAAGAAATTATTGATACGTCGGAGACGTATCAAGCATCCCCAAGCTTAGTTCTGCTCGTCCCGAGCAGGTAAAACGATAACAAAGATAATTTCTGAAGTGACATGCCATCATAAACTTGATCATATTGTAAACATATGTAATGAATGCATCGATCAAAACAATGGTAATGACATGAGTAAACAACTGAATCATAAAGCAATGACTTTTCATGAATAGCACTTTCAAGACAGGCATCAATAAGTCTTGCATAAGAGTTAACTCATAAAGCAATAATTTAAAGTAAAGACATTGAAGCAACACAAAGGAATATTAAGTTTCAGCGGTTGCTTTCAACTTATAACATGTATATCTCATGGATAATTGTCAACATAGAGTAATATAACAAGTACAATATGCAAGTATGTAGGAATCAATGCACAGTTCACACAAATGTTTGCTTCTTGAGGTGGAGAGAGATAGGTGAACTGACTCAACATAAAAAGTAAAAGAAAGGTCCTTCAAAGAGGAAAAGCATCGATTGCTATATTTGTGCTAGAGCTTTGGTTTTTGAAAACATAAAGAGAGCATAAAAGTAAAATTTTGAGAGGTGTTTGTTGTTGTCAACGAATGGTAGTGGGCACTCTAACTACCTCATCAACCAGACTTTCAAGAGCGGCTCCCATGAAGGACGTTATCTCTACCAGCAAGGTAGATCATCCCTCTTCTCTTTTGTTTACAAATGTACTTTAGTTTAGTTTTTCTTTATTTATGGATGACACTCCTCCCAACCTTTTGCTTACACAAGCCATGGCTAACCGAAATCCTCGGGTGCCTTCCAACAATCACATACCATGAAGGAGTGTCTATTTGCAAAATTAAGTTGCTTACTGATGAATAAAAGCAAAACATGTGAAGAGAATTATTAATGCAAGTTAATTAATCGGGGCTGGGAACCCCATTGCCAGCTCTTTTTCAAAATTATTGGATAAGCGGATGAAGCCACTAGTCCATTATGAAAGTCTTTCAGAAGTAAATGACAAGATCGAAAGATAAAACACCACATACTTCCTCATGAGCTATAAAACATTGACACAAATCAGAGGTGATAAATTTTGAATTATTTAAAGGTAGCACTCAAGCAATTTACTTTGGAATGGCGGAGAAATACCATGTAGTAGGTAGGTATGGTGGACACAAATGGCATAGTGGTTGGCTCAAGGATTTTGGATGCATGAGAAGTATTCCCTCTCGATACAAGGTTTAGGCTAGCAAGGCTATTTGAAACAAACACAAGGATGAACCGGTGCAGCAAAACTCACATAAAAGACATATTGAAAACATTATAAGACTCTACACCGTCTTCCTTGTTGTTCAAAACTCAATACTAGAAATTATCTAGACTTTAGAGAGACCAATTATGCAAACCAAATTTTAGCAAGCTCTTTGTATTTCTTCATTAATGGGTGCAAAGTATATGATGCAAGAGCTTAAACATGAGCACAACAATTGCCAAGTATCACATTATCCAAGACATTATAGCAATTTACTACATGTATCATTTTCCAATTCCAACCATATAACAAATTAACGAAGAAGAAACTTCGCCATGAATACTATGAGTAGAGCCTAAGGACATACTTGTCCATATGCTACAGCGGAGCGTGTCTCTCTCCCATAAAGTGAATGCTAGGATCCATTTTATTCAAACAAAACAAAAAACAAAAACAAACCGACGCTCCAAGCAAAGTACATAAGATGTGACGGAATAAAAATATAGTTTCAGGGGAGGAACCCGATAATGTTGTCGATGAAGAAGGGGATGCCTTGGGCATCCCCAAGCTTAGACGCTTGAGTCTTCTTAGAATATGCAGGGGTGAACCACCGGGGCATCCCCAAGCTTAGAGCTTTCACTCTTCTTGATCATAGTATATCATACTCCTCTCTTGATCCTTGAAAACTTCCTCCACACCAAACTCGAAACAACTCATTAGAGGGTTAGTGCATAATAAAAATTAACATGTTCAGAGGTGACACAATCATTCTTAACACTTCTGGACATTGCATAAAGCTACTGGACATTAATGGATCAAAGAAATTCATCCAACATAGCAAAAGAGGCAATGCGAAATAAAAGGCAGAATCTGTCAAAACAGAACAGTCCGTAAAGATGGATTTTATTAGGCCACCAGACTTGCTCAAATGAAAATGCTCAAATTGAATGAAAGTTGCGTACATATCTGAGGATCACTCACGTAAATTGGCTTAATTTTCTGAGTTACCTACAGAGAATTAGACCCAGATTCGTGACAGCAAAGAAATCTGGAACTGCGCAGTAATCCAAATCTAGTACTTACTTTACTATCAAAGACTTTACTTGGCACAACAAAACACAAAACTACGATAAGGAGAGGTTGCTACAGTAGTAAACAACTTCCAAGACACAAATATAAAACAAAGTACTGTAGCAAAATAACACATGGGTTATCTCCCAAGAAGTTGTTTCTTTATAGCCGTTAAGATGGGCTCAGCAGTTTTAATGATGCACTCGCAAAAGATAGTATGTGAAGCAAAAGAGAGCATCAAGAGGCAAATTCAAAACATATTTAAGTCTAACATGCTTCCTATGCAGAGGCATCTTGTACACAAATGAATTCATGAAGATCAAAGTGACAATCATAAGAGGATAAAACAAAAGTAGCTTCAAGATTCTCAACATAAAGAGGGGAAACTTAATATTATTGAAATGCATATAACCATATTTCCCTCTCTCATAATAACTTTCAGTAGCATCATTGATGAAATCCACAATATACCCATCACTTAAAACATTCTTATCATGGTTCATATGCATAGAAGTATCATTAAATTTGGCATAAGAAGAGTTATTCTCATTAATAGTAATTGGAGTAAGATTATTATCAAGAATTTGAACATGGTAAACAAATTGCATATTAAGGGAATTGTTTTTAGTAATCCAATCATGACTATGACAAGTTTCATAAGGATAGTTAGAACCTATATCATAGCATTCTTTATAATAATCATCGAGAGATCGGGGGCACATTGTCATCATAGGAAATAGAATAGTTATCTTTCACGATCGGTTTATCCGTGTCCACACCATCATTGTTATTAGAAGGAGATGTATCAAGAACATAATGACCAGTAGCTAAAGGATTTTCAAACACCTCTTCCCCAAGCTTAGAGCTTTCTATATCATTATGGGAGGAAGCATGGATAGTAATCGACACTATGGCAATTATTATCATCATTTTCGAATTAGTTTCCCGGAGATTTGTAATATCAAAAGTAGTGTGCTCATTCAAATCATGATCGCTAATGTATGTAAAGGGCATAGGAAGATCATCGTATTCAGATTCATTGTCACAATAATCATTAGGAGCAACATACTTACGGTTACCTAGCGTTATCTCATTCACGCGGGGATACGCCGTTACCTCTTTCTTTTTATTCTCCTTCTTCTTCTTCTTCTTCGTTCCCTTCTTCTTCTTCTTCTCTTCCTTCTCCTCGTTCCCTTCTTTAGGAGGAAGAGGTTTGAAGGGTGGCTTGTCCGCATAACCTGATTTACTTTCAGAAACAATAGAAGAAACTTGGGAGGATCCCTCCTTTTCATTAATTAGTTGAAAACACACAGCGGTCCTATCATATTTTTGGCAAGGTGTCATCTTCTAAAATATTTTGTATGTAAGTATTTGTATGGCTATTATCAATGCAATAAGAAAAACACCCATGAAGGACATCATCAATATCAAGATCACTCATATGTAACAAAGAGATTTTTCTCGACAGTTCTTCACACCCCAAAAATAAAGTAAGTTCATCATGCTGATTAGGAGTAATTTCATCATCACAATACAAATTTGCAGCACTCATTGGGTTCAAATTATTATTGGAGGAGCATTGAAAATTAAAATGACCCACTTCATGGCAAACTTCACAAATAAAAGGATAGAGGGAACAAACTACTTTACCAAGATCATCTAGAGCCCTAAACCACTTTCTAGTTTTTTCATTAGCATGATGGATACAATATTCATCTTTGATTTGATTAATTCCACAAGGTCTATGTATTCCACAAAAATTAACATGCTTATAGGAAATAACATTCTTAGGAGTTTGAGCATGCTCATTACAATAATTAACAACAATTTCATTCTTCATGCAAGCCTCTTTAAAAGGTTCATGATACTTATCAAAATTATTTTTAGGCAATTCAAAATGAGAAGCAAAGGCTTTATAAAGATTTGCAGCAACTTCAGAGTCAAGACCATAAGTAGCACTAATATTTCGAAATTTATCGGTATCCATAAAAGTTTCAATGCATTCATAATCATAATTTATACCTGACTCTTTACCTTTGTCGTTCTCCCAATCTTCAGCGTTCTCCTTAATCCGATCAAGAAGGTCCATTTTAAACTCTTCTTTGTTGCGCGTGAATGATCCAGAACAAGTAGCATCCAGCAAGGTCTTATCTTGAAAAGAAAGTCTTGCATATAAATTATCAATGATGATATTACTTGGAAGCTCATGATTGGGGCATTTGAGCATTAAAGACTTCAATCTCTCCCATGCTTGGGCAATACTCTCTCCATCATGAGGCCAGAAATTATATATTCGGTTTCGGTCTTTGTGAATTTCACTTGGAGGATAGAATTTAGAATAAAATAGAGGCACAATATCCTTCCAATCAAGAGAATGCTCATCTTTTAGCAGTTTATGCCAATGCGCCGCTTTACCAGACAACGACATAGAGAATAATTTCTTCTTCACTTCATCCATAGAGATACCTGCACACTTGAATAACCCGCATAATTCATGCAAAAACAGTAAATGATCTCCAGGATGCACAGTTCCATCCCCTTCATAGCGGTTATCCATAACACGTTCAATAATTTTCATAGGTATTTTATATGGGATACTTTTAGTAGGTGCATTTAAAATATCACAAGCATCATTAGAGTTATCGCATATGGGAGATAAAGTGTTATCGTAGCAAATTTTCTCACCTGAAGATGGGAAGCTAAAAAGATCACAAAAACTAGCTTCCCCAAGCTTAGACTTCTCCATAGCATTAGCAGTAATCGCATTCATACTAATAACATCGCTACTAGCATGGGAATAAGGTTCCATTGGTTTTTTAATGTTTGCACCAAACAATTCTAAATCAGGAAAAAGATTAAAAAGCTCACTAAATTTTTTGTTGTTTTCCATTATGCCTAACTAGTGAAAATAAAAACAAGAAACAAAAAGATGCAATTGCAGGATTTAAAGGAAATAGCTTCGAGCACACACACAATGGCGCCAGAAAAGTACTGTTACCTGGAACCGGAGTATGAGCGCCTTTTTACCTTTCCTCCGCGGCAACGGCGCCAGAAAAGTGCTTGATGTCTACGGGAGCTTCTATTCTTGTAGACAGTGTTGGGCCTCCAAGAGCAGAGGTTTGTAGAACAGCAGCAAGTTTCCCTTAAGTGGATCACCCAAGGTTTATCGAACTCGGGGAGGAAGAGGTCAAAGATATCCCTCTCATGCAACCCCGCAACCACAAAGCAAGAAGTCTCTTGTGTCCCCAACACACCTAATAGGTGCACTAGTTCGGCGAAGAGATAGTGAAATACAGGTGGTATGAATAAGTAGTAGCAACGGCACCAGAAAAGTGCTTTGCCCGGGACGAGTAAACAAGCAGTAGTAACGCAGCGATAGTAACGCAGTAGAAACAGTAAACAAGCAGCGATAGCGATATTTAGGAACAAGGCCTAGGGATTAGACTTTCACTAGTGGACACTCTCAACATTGATCACATAACAGAATAGATAAATGCATACTCTACACTCTTGTTGGATGATGAACACATTGCGTAGGATTACACGAACCCTCAATGCCGGAGTTAACAAGCTCCACAATAATGCTCATATTTTAGTAACCTTTAGTGTAAGATAGATCAAAAGACTAAACCAAGTACTAACATAGCATGCACACTGTCACCTTCATGCATATGTAGGAGGGATAGATCACATCAATATTATCATAGCAATAGTTAACTTCGCAATCTACAAGAGATCATGATCATAGCATAAACCAAGTACTAACACGGTGCACACACTGTCACCTTTGCACACGTGCAGGAGGAATAAAACTACTTTAATAACATTGCTAGAGTAGCACATAGATAAATTGTGATACCAACACATTGCAATCATAAAGAGATATAAATAAGCACCTCACTATGCCATTCAACAGTGAATAAGTATTCCGTGAAATATAGCCTAAGAGACCCACACGGTGCACACACCGTCACCTTTACACACGTGGGACAAGGAGTCTCCGGAGATCACATAAGTAAAACTCACTTGACTAGCATAGTGACATCTAGATTACAAGCATCATCATATGAATCTCAATCATGTAAGGCAGCTCATGAGATTATTGTATTGAAGTACATAGGAGAGAGATGAACCACATAGCTACCGGTATAGCCCCGAGCCTCGATGGAGAACTACTCCCTCCTCATGGGAGCAGCAGCGGTGTCGAAGATGGCGGTGGAGATGGCAGCGGTGTCGATGGAGAAGCCTTCCGGGGGCACTTCCCCGCTCCGGCAGGGTGCCGGAACAGAGACTCCTGTCCCCCAGATCTTGGCTTCGCGATGGCGGCGGCTCTGGAAGGTTTTCCGTATCGTGGTTTTTCGCCTCAGGGGTTTCGCGACGGAGGCTTTATATAGGCGAAGAGGCGGCGCAGGAAGGTCGAAGGGGTGGCCACACCATATGGCGGCGCGGCCAGGGCCTGGGCCGCGCCGGCCTATGGTCTGGGGGCCCAGTGCCCCCCCTGGTCCTTCCCGGTGTTCCGGATGCTTCCGGTGAAAATAGGAACCCGGGTCTTCGATTTCGTCCAATTCCGAGAATATTTCGTTACTAGGATTTCTGAAACCAAAAACAGCAGAAAACAGGAACCGGCACTTCGGCATCTTGTTAATAGGTTAGTTCCGTAAAATGCACGAATATGACATAAAGTGTGCATAAAACATGTAGATAACATCAATAATGTGGCATGGAACATAAGAAATTATCGATACGTCGGAGACGTATCAATCACTCAATAAAAACACCAACACAATATTTTTGCTAAAGCATTTCCTAGGTTTTTCTATTAGAGTTTTTCCCTGGAAACCCTTATCAACAAGCCATTTTTCCACCAATTATTTCATGTGGGATTATTATCCAATTGTGGAGTTTTTGTGCCTGGATGAATTCTTTGTTGTCTGTACTTCAAAACTACGATATTGGTTTAAATTTAGAAAAATTATAAACAACCAATGCATGCATGTTTAGATAGCAAGATGATAATTAAAGGCACGAAAAACACTAGAGTAGCTGTGTTTCCTCCAAGTTTTTCCCACCTTAATTATTTTTCACAAGATAATAAAGGTGTGTTTCTGAAACCTTGTATCATGATTAAGAATGTACGACCTGAAAACTCACCGTTGTATTTTATTTGCTATGTCTGCCATACTCCAACTTTTCCTTGAAAATAAGATAGACAAGAGAGAACCGTGAGAAAAACAGAAAGTACCTATCTTTTCAGCATTGTTTCAAGGCCATGTACATTTTGAAAATCATACTAAATTGATGTTTCTGAAACTATATATCATGGTTAACAATCTCCAATTTGAATTTTCCAAATTGGAGTTCATTTGCTTGGTCAACCATGCTTGCGCTTTTCATGTGTTCTGTCTGTTCCAATACTTGTGGCTGTCTAGAAATTCGGAATTTTCTGAACTTTTTCTTGGACATATGTTTTCCTTCTTGGTTTGTTTGTTTGTTGGTATAATTGAGTGGGGATCATGTCCTAGTCATCGCCCCATGTCTCCACTTGTTGTTCCATGCTTTGGATACCTCTTTGCTTAGCCTTGAAGAGAAAGGAGAGGAGGGCAAGTTGAGACCAATAGGAGATAGGGGAAATTGGAAACCCATACCTTTGACCACCCCTCTTGCCATAGGTGCCTTCCACACCAAAACTTGACCCTTGTGCTAGCCCATTCCACCCTTTGCTTGCCACCAAGAGCCATCTATGCCCATACCCTTGACCACCACTTGGCCTTGTGTGCCTTCTACACCAAGGCTCACCCCATGTGCAAGCCCATGCTCAATCACCCATGCCTTTGCCTTGCTAGTCCATGCCAAGCCAAGGCATGCATATCCAAACCTTGGCCTATACGGCTCTTGTGCTCAAACCGTCTCACCACTAGCGCCACACCACCCCACTCACTCTCCCCAACCCATCCTTGCTTGCTAGCTTGCTCTCGGGAGTTGTGCGAGAAGGAAACCACCGGTGCCGGCGCCGTTGCCGCCTCCTACGACCGCCGAGACGCCATCGCCCGTGGTTGCTCCCACAGCCGCCGCGTGCACCGCATGCCTCGCCCCACCTCCCTGCGTCGACCCCGCATCATGACCACCGAGCCTTGTCGCTCCTAGGTGAGCCACCACATCGCCGCACGCTGGTGTTCGTCCGTGCGTGCGCAGTGAGAGAGGAGAGGAGAGGAGAGGAGAGTGATGCACCCGCACTGTCGATCGCGCGATCGACGGATGCCTTCAAACCCCGCCATTCCCCCGTGCGTGTGTCCCTTGGTCCTCCCCAGCGCTTGCTTGGCCGTGTCGCTGTGAACCTAGCCCGTTAAGCTTTTGCTGTGTGAACTTTAATCTTTTTGCATACTGACAGAAAACAACACTATAGTTTTTGGCCTAGGAAAAATAGGAAAATTGGGTGTTTTGCCAAACTAAAATTATAGCTAGTAGCCTAACCTTTTCTTAACCAGATCCCGTTGGTATATCTAGGTTTTGACCTTTATTTTTGCCATAGTAATTCCTTTGGCGTAATGTGTCCGTTAAATGTAAACGGACATAACTTTAAATCTAGGAACCCAAATGAAGTGAATCCAACTATTTTGAAAATCCATTCACATTACCTTTCAGTAGGAATTAGCGTTGCATGCACGGGGTCTTTCTATTTGAAATGACATGTGTTTTGGTAAACCTACTGTGAGCATTTCTAGGGTTTTTGTAGAATGTTTAAAAACGATTTTTGAAGAAAAGGCCTAGTCGGTCGCCTCGCCAAGCGCTGCACCATCACAAGTCTGACATTGTTGGTAGTGGGCTCATAAAATTGAGGTGCTGCCAATTCTTTCCGACTAGGTGGGCTTGAGCCGGACTCTTACAAGTCGGAAGCACTTGGTAAGCTAGATGAGTCAAACACAACGGTTGTGGGGATCGGGCGAGGAAGGTCGGGACCCGGGCATGTGATGCCACCCGACTAACGAGAGTCGTATGAGATGCGATAGGCAAGGTGTTGCCTACCTAGATCACTTGGCGGCCGAGCGGTGATGCTAAAGCTCACTAGTCGTTTTGCTTATTTAGGATCCCGAATCCCTTAGTAACCATCTGAGAGATGTTGGTTCTAGTGGGAGCATAAGTATTAAAGCGTTTAATATTCCTGCTCTTTTATGAATACATGTCTTTACTGTTTTTTTGCATATTTTCTGTTGTAGATCAATGGCACCTAGCAACCTTCCACATTTCACTAGTAGGAAAACCCTTATAGGCAAAGCTTAGTTCTGTGGCGCACCAAAATAAATGCGCCACAGAAAGATTTTTTGTGGCGCACGAGGAAGAATGCGCCACAAAAATAAGCTATTTTTGTGGCGCACTACCGTGCCGTGCGCCACAGAAATTATGTGGGGCCCACATCCTGCCACCACCAATAATTAGTGTAGGTATTTCTGTGGCGCACATGACTTGCCGCGCCACGGAAATAAGTGTTTCGTGGCGCACCTGCTCCGGTGCGCCACGAGCAGTAGTTGATTCCGTGGCGCACTTGTGCTGGTGCGCCCACGAAATAGCGCCTTCTATAACCACCCGTACCCCCTCCCCCCGCCCGTACTTCTTCCTCCTCCACCCCTCTTCCTCTCCCTCGCGCGCCGCCGCCCGTACTTCTTCCTCCTCCACCCCTCTTCCTCTCCCTCGCGCGCCGCCGCCCGTACTTCCTCGTCCACCCCTCTTCCTCTCCCTCGCGCGCCGCTGCCTTCCATGGTGAGCGTGGCTGTCGTCGTCGCCGCCGCCGCCTCCTTCCTCCGCGAGGGCCGCATGCCGCCACGCTCCACCCATCCCCGCCACCAGCAGCACAAGCCGCCGCGGCGTGGAGGAGGAGGGCGGCCGCCGCATGGAGGAGGAGGGGCCGGCTCCGCGTCAAGGAGGAGGAGCCGCCGCCCTCGCCATCATCGTCGACCTCCTCGTCCACCCCTACCCGGCCCCTCCCTCTTCCTCTACCCGGCCGCTCCTCCAACAAGCATCGTCGGTGAGCTCCACCTCTCCCCTCCCCTCCCTCTTCCTCTCCCGTGCGGGCACAAAGTGCTCGACGAAATTACTTTGTCGGATTGAGTGATATGGCTACTGCTTGTTTGCTCTCCAAATTACCAAGTGATATGGCTACTGCTTGTTTGCTCTCCAAATTACTTTGTCGGATTTAAATGTCCTCTCTGGATCATTTGCAATAGTCTGGTGCACTGTTAATTATGCATTTCATTTATCTGGTTAGTTTAACTTGATTGATTAGATAAATGAGATGAACTGCTGAGCAGTAATGATCTCATGGATGGACTGGATGTAGCTAGAGGGTTGCCAATCATTGATTGGGTACCCTAGCTCATGCCGAGCCCTATTGGGTTATGATGCGATGGCTTAGTGAATGTTCCTATGGGTTTGAGGTAGCCCCGACGGCCTTTATGTTGTCCAAGGGTGGCTCCCCTTATCGTGGTCTGTTGTTGTGACTCTCTCATGCTATCCGGTTGATCCATGACTAGATTACCGGTAGCTTTTGCTCGTTGAAAACAAAATAGACATTTAAATGTCTATATTCTCGATGGTATAACTAGCCGTGTGGTGCTAGGTGAGTTTGGATGGCTAGTTAGGGATTAATCCATGTTGGATTTCTCTCGGTAGTGTCACCATACTGACATACCAATGTTCCCTTGGTGATTTCCTTCCGGCTGATCTTCGGTTTGCTTCCACCAAATGGCTTAGTAGCCAGATGATGATACAAACCGGGTATTCTACCCATTTTGGCCTCGGCAAGCATGTGGTGACTCAACGGCCTGTGTGTCTTGTTGGGCATGCACACCGCCTGGTGAGCTGTTTGGCTGTGTGTGTGTGTGTAGCCTGGCTTGGGACTTGGGTTGACTCCAATATTAAAAATGTCTCCCAAATATGGAGACAAACATTTTAACATTACCCCAATGATCTTCAAATGTTTTGCATGCTCTGTTAGGCCTTAATTGATGCCTTATGATCCAAATTACTATATTATTGGATTGAGTGATATGGCTACTCGCTTGTTTGCTCTCCAAATTACCAAGTGATGAATATATAATCCCTTTGGAGCATCTGCCCCATGCTATATATGTGTATTTGACCATGCTTATGATGGATTTCTTTTAAGGACTCTAGCTAGATTAGAGGGGAAAAAGTTGCTTGCTTTGTTGCCTATGATAATGGATCATAAAATGTTTCCCTTTGTCCCCTGGTTGCCTCCTTAATTGATGCCTTATGATCCAAATTACTATATTATTGGATTGAGTGATATGGCTACTTGCTTGTTTGCTCTCCAAATTACCAAGTGATGAATATATAATCCCTTTGGAGCATCCGCCCCATGCTATATATGTGTATTTGACCATGCTTATGATGGATTTCTTTTAAGGACTCTAGCTAGATTAGAGGGGAAAAAGTTGCTGCTTTGTTGCCTATGATAATGGATCATAAAATGTTTCCCTTTGTCCCCTGGTTGCCTCCTTAATTGATGCCTTATGATCCAAATTACTATATTATTGGATTGAGTGATATGGCTACTTGCTTGTTTGCTCTCCAAATTACCAAGTGATGAATATATAATCCCTTTGGAGCATCTGCCCCATGCTATATATATGTGTATTTGACCATGCTTATGATGGATTTCTTTTAAGGACTCTAGCTAGATTAGAGGGGAAAAGTTGCTTGCTTTGTTGCCTATGATAATGGATCATCAAATGTTTCCCTTTGTCCCTGGTTGCCTCCTTAATTGATGCCTTATGATCCAAATGACCCAAGTCCCTTGCATGATCCCATTTGTCCCTAATGTTGCTTAAGATGAATAAATTCCCTCTAATCACCATTTGGAGATCAAGACTAGTTCTTGATTTCCATTAGCTAGACTCCAATATTAAAAATGTCTCCCAAATATGGAGACAAACATTTTAACATTACCCCAAGTGATTTACTTGTCGATGATTAGATGGTTGGTCGATCACTCGTACACTCGGGGGTGGAGCAAGTGAGGCTTGGTGTGATGGCACAAATATCAATATCTTGTGCATCCTACCTGGCCTCACTTACTCCATCTCTCGGATGTTAATATTTGTTTCGACCAACAAAGTATGAGGCATTCCATTTAGTTGATACCACTTGGCTCTTTCTTCCATTTTAGTGCCGATGATTAGAATGTTCGGTCAATCTGTACACTCCGGGGTGTCGCTAGTGAGCCTGGTGTGATGGCACAAATATCAATCTCTTGTGCATCCTACCCGGCCTCACTAACGCCATCCCGGGATGTTCATATTTGTTTCGACCAACAAAGTATGAGGCATTCCATTTAGTTCATACTAGCTACTTCTTAATTGCATTGGCCTTTCTTCCATTTTAGTGCCGATGATTAGAATGTTTGGTCACCTATACGCCGCAATATACTTTGTAGACGAGCCCCCTTTCCACGGCCGCCGTTCCAGTGAACGAGTCCTTGATGAGACAACAACGCCGACATGCCTCTCCGGCGCAGCACCACTTTTCTTCTCTCGCCGTCCAGTACGTGAACGAGTCCTTAATGCCAAGACGGTGCCGGCCTCCCTAGCATCATGCCGACCCCGTTGTCGCGCTTCGGGCCGTGTCGATCATGCGCCTGCACTCTTCGCCTTCTTGTCCGGTGAACTAATAGACTAATCGTTGGAATAAGGAAGCCGATGACGGCCGATCGCAATTTAATCTTGCGACCAGGCTGTCATCGGTTTCCTTATTCCAACGATCAGCCTATTGGTTCACCGGGCAGAAGGCGAGCGATGCGGGCGCGGGACACACGGCTTGAAGCGCGGCAACACGGCCCGGCATAATGCTGGGCAGGCCGGCACGGTCTTTGCATCAAGGACTCGTTCAGCTGGACAGCGAGGGACCGGCGTGGTTCTGCGCCGGAGATGCGGATCGGCGATGTTGTGTCGTCAAGCACCCGTTGACGAACGCCGACCGAGGAAAGGGGCCCTTCTGCAAAGTATTTGTGTTGACCAACAATGTATGAGGCACATATTCTATTTTGTCATTCCATTTGCTTTGAGATTTTCAAAATGCCGATGATTAAAATGTTTGGTCACCGTACACTTGGGGGTGGCGTAAGTGAGCCTGGTAAGATAGCACAAATATCAATCTCTTGTGCATCCTACCGGCCTCGCTTACCCCATCCCTAAATGTTAATATTTGTGTTGACCAACAATGTATGAGGCACTTATTCCATTTTGTCATTCCATTTGCTTTGAGATTTTCAAAATGCCGATGATTAAAATGTTTGGTCACCGTACACTTGGGGGTGGCGTAAGTGAGCCTGGTAAGATAGCACAAATATCAATCTCTTGTGCATCGGACTTGGTCTCACCGACGCCATCTCTAAATGTTAATATTTGTGTTGACCAACAATGTATGAGGCACTTATTCCATTTTGTCATTCCATTTGCTTTGACATTTTCAAAATGCCGATGATTAAAATGTTTGGTCACCGTACACTCGGGGCGGCGTAAGTGAGCCTGGTAAGATAGCACAAATATCAATCTCTTGTGCATCGGACTTGGTCTCACTTACACCGTCCTCGAATGTTAATATTTGTGTTGACCAACAATGTATGAGGCATTTATTCCATTTCTCTTGTGCATCGGATACTTGTTGGTCTCACTTTCTTCCATTTTCATCATAGTAGGAAGCTGGATGGAAGGACCCCGATGCAAGCGAGCCTGGTGGGTAGAGATGACGGAGCAAAGGAGGAACCGGATGAAGACTACTTTGTATCTCGAAATTGTGAATTTTGTATGAATTAAGAGTTGTATGCAAAACATTTGACACTTGCCACTATATATGTATCTCGATCGGGCTCTAAGTAATGTGATGATGATGTCTATGTTATATCCGTGCAATGTACATGATATTTATATTATATCTGAATGTTGCTTGTATATAACATGTGTATCTGTATTGTGTATCCGTATTGCTGTGTATAAAGCTGTATATGTATACCGGGCAGCACAAAATCGTGTATAATACAAGCAAATTCTGTAGGCGCACTAAGAAGCAATTCTGTGGCGCACCCTTTTCCGTGGCGCACCTAAGAACAAGTGCGCCACGAAACCTATTTTTGTGGCGCACAATCGGGTGCGTCACGAAAGCTTTATTTTTGTGGCGACGTTTCTGTGGCGCACCACCCGTGCGCCACAGAATCAAATTTTCGTGCGCCACTGATGAGGCTTTTCCTACTAGTGTTTGTCCACTTTCGCATTGAGGTCAATCATAGAGAAAGATAAACTTAATGGAACTAACTTCACCAACTGGTATCATAATTTGAGGATAGTCCTCAAGGTAGAAAAGAAGGACCATGTTCTATACACTCCACTTCCAGATGAGCGTGATGATAATGCGACTGTCGCAGCCACGAATGCCTACTGTAAGAATTTGGATGAGTCTACGGAAATTAGGTGCCTTATGCTTGCACACATGGAACCGGACTTGCAGCAGCAGTTCAAGAATGTTGAGGCCTACGATATGATAGAAAGCCTCAAAAGTATGTTCCAGGCTCAGGCAAAGACAGAGAGGTATCAAGTCTCTCAAGCTTTTCCTGGCTGCAAGCTTAAGGACGGCGATCCACTGAGTCCACACATGATCAAGATGACTGGTTACGTGCAGTCTTTGGATAGGCTAGGCTTCCCAATAAGCGAAGAGTTTGCTACTGACATAATTCTGAACTCTCTTCCTAGTGCGTATGGTCCGTTCATTTCAAACTACCACATGCATGGTATGGATAAGAAGCTCACTGAATTATATGGGATGCTCAAGACGGCAGAAGCTGGTCTCAAGAAAGGCACCAGTCAAGTGTTGATGGTGCAGAATAAGGCTAAGTTCAAGAAGAGTTCTTGGACTATGAAGAAGAAGTCTAAGTCAGGAGGCAAAACTCAGGACTGTGTCCCGAGTGCTGCCTCAGGGACTAAGCCGTCTCCTGCAGTTGGATCCACTTGCTTCTATTGCAACACGGATGGGCACGGGAAGAGGAACTGCAGCAAGTATTTGGCTAACAAAGCCAACAGTGGAAGTGGGACTTCTAACTCAGGTACGCTTGTTTGTAATGTTATAGACATTTATCTTGCTGATGCACCTAACAGTTCATGGGTATATGATACCGGATCAGTAATTCACATCTGCAACTCGTTGCAGGGGCTGGTAAGAACTAGGAGCATGGCAAGAGGTGAGGTTGATATTCGAGTCGGCAACAAGGCGAGAGTCGCTGCATTGGAAGTCGACACGATGCAACTTCATTTACCTTCAGGATTCTTAATGGAGTTGAATAATTGTTATTATGTTCCAGTGCTTAGTCAAAACATTATTTCTGCCTCATGTTTAATGAGACAAGGTTATGAGTCGAATATTAAGAATAATGGTTGTTCTTTATATTTGAAAGATATGTTTCACAGCTTTGCACCCTCCAGGACGGGTTATTTATTTTGAATCTTGATAGTGAATCAGTCTATAACATAAATGTGAAAAGGTTAAAACCAAATGATCTGAATATGACTTACTTTTGGCACTGTCGGCTTGGTCATATAAGTTGGAAGCGCATGAAGAAGCTCCATGATGATGAAATTTTAACATCGTTCGAGTTGGAGTCGTTCGAGACATGTGAGTCTTGCCTACTTGGCAAAACGACCAAGACGCCTTTTGCAAGGAGTTGTGAAAGGGCATCCAACTTGTTGGAACAAATACATAGTGATGTATGTGGCCCAATGAGAACGACAGCCAGAGGTGGTTCTGAGTACTTCATTACCTTCACTGATGATTTAAGTAGGTATGGCTATGTCTACTTAATGAAACACAAGTCGGAAGCCTTTGAGAAATTCAAGGAATTCCGGAATGAGGTACAAAATCAACTCGGCAAGAAAATAAAGTTTCTACGGTCGGACCATGGAGGCGAGTATATGAGCCATGAGTTTGATGACCATCTAAAGAGTTGTAGAATAGTTCCTCAGCTCACTCCGCCGGGTACTCCGCAGAGGAATGGTGTATCGGAACGGAGGAATCGTACCTTGTTGGACATGGTTCGATCAATGATGAGTTGAACATATCTACCTTTGTCATTTTGGGGATATTGTCTAGAAACTGCAGCGTTCACACTAAACAGAGTACCATCAAAATCAGTAGAGAAGACCCCGCATGAGATGTGGACTAGCAAAAGGCCGAGTTTGTCTTTTCTTAAGATTTGGGGCTGTGAAGCATTTGTTAAGTGACTTCAGTCGGACAAGCTCACGGCCAAGTCAGATAAGTGTATTTTCGTGGGGCATCCGAGGGAAACCTTAGGATACTACTTCTACAACCGAGAAGAGGGCAAAGTGTTTGTCCCTCGGAACGGTGTCTTCCTTGAGAAAGAGTTTCTCAGTCGGGAGTCGACAGGAGCACGGTGCAACTCGAAGAAATTCGAGAGAAACCAGCTAGGGGCGATTCGGGGAAGGCCTTGGAGGCTGAACTGGTCGTGGTACCTATGCCGGTAATGACGACTCGAACTCGAAGAAATTCTAGAGGAACTAGCTAGGGGCGATTCAGGGAAGGCCTTGGAGGCTGAACCGGTCGTGGTACCTATGCCGGTAACAACACCTGAACCGCGAAGATATGCAAGATTGCAGAGTGCTCGTGATGTATTACTGTTGGACAGTGATGAGCCAACAACTTATTCAGAAGCGATGGTGGGATCTGATTCTGAGTCATGGCTTGGAGCCATGAGATCCGAGTTAAAGTCCATGGATGAAAATCAAGTTTGGAACTTGGTTGATTTGCCAGACGGTGCAAGACCCGTCGAGTGCAAATGGGTCTTTAAGAAGAAAAATGACATGGATGGAAATGTTTCTGTCTATAAAGCACGGCTTGTCGCGAAGGGAATCCGACAGGTTCAAGGAGTTGTCTATGACGAGACCTTCTCGCCCGTAGAGATGCTTAAGTCGGTTCGGATCATGTTAGCTCTAGTAGCCTATTTCGACTATGAGATATGGCAGATGGATGTCAAGACGTCCTTCCTCAATGGAAATTTAACTACGGACGTGTATATGATATAGACCGAAGGTTTTGTCGATCCGGCTAACGCTGACAAGGTATGCAAACTTCAGAAATCCATTTATGGGCTGAAGCAAGCATATCGAGGTTGGAAGATTCGCTTTGATGAGGTAGTCAAATCGTTTGGCTTCATCAAGAGTGATCATGATTCTTGTTTATACAAGAAGTTTATTGGGAGAAAAGTAAATTTTCTAATCTTATATGTGGATGACATATTACTGATGGGAAATGATGTCCTGATGTTGCAAGAAACCAAAGAATCATTGGAAAGGAGTTTCCCAATGAAGGATTTGGGTGAGGCAAATTACATACTAGGAATCAGGATCTATAGAGATAGATCTAGGCGGCTCATTAGATTGAGTCAGAGTACATATTTGGACAAACTGTTGAAGAGATTCAACATGGAATCGTCTAAGAAGGGGTTCTTACCGATGTCCCATGGTGTAAAACTTAGCAAGACTCAGTGTCCTTCGACAACTGATGAGCGAAGTCGTATGAGTGCGATCCCGTATGCTTCGGCACTCGGATCCATCATGTATGCCATGATTTGTACTAGGCCTGATGTTTCCTATCCTGTAAGTATGATGAGAAGATACCAGGCTAACCCTGGCCAAAGCCACTGGGTAGCAGTTAAAAACATCCTTAAGTACTTGAGAAGGACTAAGGATATGTTCCTAGTTTATGGAGGTGAGGATGACCTCAGTGTAAGGGGTTACATGGATGCGAGTTATCTCACTGACTCAGATGATTCTCGTTCGCAATCTGGATATGTGTTCATGATGAACGGAGGGGCTATGAGCTGGAAGAGTCCCAAGCAAGATACTAGGTCTGCGTCTACAATAGAGGCTGAGTATATTGTTGCCTCGGAGGCAGCAAAGGAAGCTGTTTGGATCAGGAACCTCCTGATGGATCTTGGTGTGGTTCAGGGTGCGTCCAATTCATTGGACATATACTGTGACAACAATGGTGCTATCGCACAAGCCAATGGACCTAGACAATACCAGAAGAACAAACATATACTCATGCGTTACCATCTTATTCGCCAGTTCGTCGAACAAGGTGATATCAAGTTATGCAAGGTACACACGGATGCAAACATTGCAGATCTGTTGACAAAGGCGCTACCACGGCCTAAGCATGAGGCGCACATGAGAGGTATGGGCATTAGATGGATGGACATATGATGTCGAGATGATTGACTCTAGGGCAATCATGTATGATGTGATTCCCATTCTACTCATAAATATTATTAAGTTGTCATTGTTTGAACATCTGATATGTATCATTTAATATGTGATTCGATTGTGAACTATGTATTTATGTTGTTCATACTTAATTGTCCTTGGTCATTGAGGTTGTGTTGGACACACAACCTAGACTAATGTGATAGTTGGCCGATGACTCGGTTCCTCTTTTCATGGGCATGGTGATGCCATTACAGCCTACACGCACTCAGCCTAAAGAGTTTAGCGAGTCGGACCGACCCATATTTAGATGCAACGATTAAATTGTCATTTGCATGTCTTAATCCTGAGGTTATCACACTATTCAAGTTGTGGATCACCAACTTAGGTTCTGTCAAACGTTGTTCCATAACAGGGCAGTCATAAAGGCAGAGTTCGGGTTGACTGAGAATCAAGCTGCGCGATGTGGATAGCCAAGATGGGATTTTGCCCCACCGAATGGACAGATATTCTCTGGGCCCTCTCGAGTGATATGATTCAGGAAGCATGGCCATGCGCGACATGGTTAAGTGTTAACCGGGTCGATGGACTAAGAGTTAGTCGGATGAATCACATATCACAGATCGAGAAAAGAGTTGAACTATTAAAGGGATGCCGATTATTTCGTCTATAGTTCGACAAGGTATATCGTGAGGCAAAAGGGACTAAGACATATGTCACATTGGAAGGTATGTCGTCATGACTGGATGGTACTTGGGAGTCGGTATGTTCTGCTAGGAGCCGCTACCGATTGATCGATTGAGAGTTGGACTCCAGTCGTGTCCAAGTCGCCATGGGCCTGCGGGGTCGCACACTTAAGAGCGGGAGCAATTATTTTTGTCGGGTTGGACCCGAACAAGAAATGGACTGAAAAGTGAGTTGGACTCACGGAGTGGATGGGCCTCAAGTCTTGGAGCCCACTTCCACTCGGTATATAAGCAGGGTGCGGGAAGCCCAAAGGGCACGTTTTCCCACTCTCATGCGTTGAGAACCCTAGCCCCCATTCGGTCCAGCCGTCGCACCGGACTTAGCAGATCCGCCGCGGAGCTCCTCCTCACACATATGGATTCCGGCAGAGGTGCTATACGTTCAGCACTTTAATGATCGCGGGATTGGATCAGCTGGATTGGATCGTGGGACGACACTGCATCAAGGCGCTGCATGGATAATCCGCAACTGCGCGTCTAGTGGTAATCCTCATGGCCTTCTACCTAGGCTAGATCTTGGGTGCACCGCGTAGGAAAAGTTTTTGTTTATCTCTACGCGCCCCAACAACACTTACTCATGAGAGTCTTACCTTGTTCCTGAACTCTCCTAATAACACCACAGAGAAGAAGTTTGCTTATGTTGAGAAATACTTATGTGGTTTGCAATTATCTTTAGTTCCATATCTTCGTTGCAACCATGATATTAAACTTAATAGTGATAACTATTTTGAAAGGGAAAGCATGCTAATGAATGCCTTGGTAGTTATAATGATGCTATTTATATGAAAACATGCATGCTTTAAATGGTTACAATAATATATTTGCTTCTAGTAAGTGCAACTATTATTGAAGAGGAGGTGATAAGAGCCCTCTATATGTTACTAATAATCATATGATGCAAGTAAATGTTGTTAATACACATTGGGAAACTTCTATTTATGGTGTTTCATTTATATGGAAAATTCCAATGCATAGAAAGAAAATAAGACTTCGTTGGTTATTACTTATGTGTTTTGTTTTTCTCTCTACTAAGTTTCAACTTGATTATTATCTTCATTGGTGTGAGAACACTATGGGATCCTTGTATTATTCTTGGAAGAAAATTTTCTCCGAACCACAGGGGCTTGTATGGAACACTTCCCTAGGATGAAAGGCACAACTTTTAAGCTCCCTCATGAGCTTCACCTTAGATGAATATCAAGTAAGTAAAACCCTAGCTATATGGCTATAAAGAAAGCGATTTACGGGAGGCAACCCGGTTTTGTTTTGGCTTTTTCTATGTGTCCTCTTGCTGTAATAAGAGATTGTTTTCTTAGTTTATGTAATATCCCAGGTAATGGGGTTACAAAAATAGAGGACACAGATGTGTGCATTGCATTCATGCATAGAAAATCTGGGGAATTTTCGCGCTTTAAAGTAAAACAGTCACAAGAATCGAAGTTTCACTTGACCTTGGTGGAATTGAAGTAGCTCATCAAGTCAAGCGCTATAAACCTCAATGTGACTTTGTCAAGACCTTGTTTTGGGTAGAGAGGATTTGATCTAAGGGGTTAGATCAAATAGAACTAATAATCAACACAACACCACTTTACTTAATGATCAATTGCTTGATCTTATAACATATCATAATATGGTAATCCTTACCATAACATTTGAACATACATCTCTTTGGAAATCAAGTAACAATAAATGGAGAAACCATTCTTCACTTATCTTTTCCATGTCTTAAACAAATCCTTGATCCTACCATGAACCTCATGGTATTCATTCTACTCTAATCTTGGAAGCAAGACAAGAAGATCCACTCTGAAATAGATATTCTTCCCCATTCCAAGTTATTACACATTAAACATAGAGATGTGAGAGTTCTATTATAATTATTAGAGAAGAAATAACAAACCTTGAGCTAAACCCTGGATATACATCCAAGTATTCAAATTATCATCTTCAAGAGGAACCCTAGAATATTATTCAAGTCCTTCCCAAATGAGAGAGAGACCAACCATACTAAATCTAGCTTTACCTATTTAAGAATCAATGTTTAACTTTGAACTAGAGTATTAGGTAAACCATTTCACCTTGAAGTGGTGAGATCACCAAATACCAAGTGGAATAAGACTATATCCATGACTTAGTGAAATAAGGAGTGGAATAAACCAACTAAGATAAACACTTGAATCTTTGGCTCAGTAACCTAAATAAATATTAGGAGTACACCATAAACCCTAGAATAACTATTCTAAAATGAGAAAGCTCAAACCATGGTGTTATACTCAAGATAATTGAGACAACCATAGCCATGTCCACCCAAGAAACTATAAGGGAGAAATTATGTTTAGTTAATCTAGACAATGCTTGATCATGGAAGTGAGAACCCATTTAATAAGAGGTCCTTAGGAAGCCAAACCTTGATCATTATAAATTGAGTAATGATCATAAACCCTAAGAACTTGAGGTAAAGATATCAAGAACAAGATGATCATATATAATATATGATCATGCTTTGGAGATATGTAAGGATAAGTTAAACCCTACTAGTATAAGCAGATTCCCTTTCCACATGAAATTATAGGGAGATCACTAGTAAGAAACTCTAGACTTATATCCCAACCTTAACTTGTGAATCACTTGGTGATCATAAGTACAATTCTATCACATCTACATTCCACTTATCTTTCATTACAGAACCACAAGAAAACCTTTAGAATAAAACTCCATACTTAATATGGTGAGAAACCATACATCCATATGACCAAAGTTAACTATAAAAAGAACTATCACTAATGTAGTTTCTTTAATGTTAAATTGGGGATAATAATAAAAGTTAATTGGGAGAAGATAAAACTAATTCTCTAGTCCTTAGTAATTAAAGGAGAACAGAAACAACTAAGCAAGTAACCATATTACAATGGTTAGGGAGATTAAACCCTAGCCAATGCACTATGGTGTCATTCCATATCTACAACCTAGCATCATATCTCAACCCTAGTTTATGCATCACTTGGGTGATCACAACTATAAACCTAGTTCACATTTGAGTTCCAAACCTTGTGTCATTAGGTAAATATCATTAGAACTCTAGTGAGGCATATTAATAAACTCTTATGCTTCATTTATAAAACCTGAGAAAAACCCTTGTGATACATCTTCTAATTAAAACCCATGTGTGGTGAATAACCACTCATACCAACCACTGATCTATATAATTAAGACCCAAACTTGAGGAGAGTAATATCTACTCTAGATAGTTCAAATTGTTAATAGACCATAACACAAATGCTAATGAATATGGGTTATCATCAAACCTAAAAAAATCTTACTAAAATGTTGCTCACATGAAACTAACATGCAAGTGATTAATTCCTCAAATAGGAACTAAGACATAATAACAACTTCAGAAACACCTTGAGATGAAGGTATCAACTCTTATATTTCTAAATTGAATAGGAATTCATAATAGAAAAGGAAATTATTGTGAAAATATGAACTCATGTCTATTTGCTATTTTGAATAAGTTCACAAATATGCAAATAATCTAGTATAAAATATGAATTCAAATAGAATAGTGAAACAATAGTTATTATACTAAATCTTGAATGGATTAGCATATTTACAAATATCTGCAAATGGAAATAAATTCAAATATGAGTTAACATAGAAAATATACAAAAGGAGAAATAAAAACAAGAGAAAAAATGAGGGAAATACCCACCTGGCCGTGTAGCCCATGAAGAAGCCCAGCGAGTAGCCTGCAGAGCAGCCCAACACCATCACCACGAAGACGGCCCAGCCCAGCCCACGTACCGTTTCGCCTGGATAAGATCGAAGCCGAAGTCATCGTCTTCGTCTTCGCCATCGACGACGCGCGGAGGACGCCGGCGCGATGAGGAGAGCCACGTCCGGCCGTCGTTGCTGACCACTCTCTCTCAACGACGACCGCCGGACATCGTATAAATACGAGGAGGAAACCCAGAGCTTCTCTCTTCTTCTTTTCGTCGCCATGACCGAAACCCTAGCCGCCAGCAACCTTAGCAATCCACCGCTCCCGACCACCACGGAGCCCGCCGTTGAGCTCTGGAGGAGCGCTTCGACGCCCTTAGTCATCTGGTGCAGCCACAAGTCAAGGGGGCTCGGTGGAGGGAAATTTAGCCGTTCCCTTTCGCGGTGCCGCGAGAGAAATTGCGACCGCCTCGTCGCTACCGACCACGATCAACTCCGGCGACCAGCTAGCAAGCATCAGGGTAAGATTTCTCGTCGGTAGGTGCTAGTCTTGCGTCCCAATTCGCTCCGTAGCGCTTTACCGACGTGAGCCGCCGTTCACTGCCGCTGTTCGAGCTCGCCGGGTTACTCCGGTGACCTTTTGCTGGGGGCGCCACCACCAAGTGGTTCGCCTTGGCGAGCACTATCCAACGCGCCTCTGCACGTCCCCGCGGGAGTCCGGGAGAGCCGGCGCCGTCGTCGATCACCTCGCAGGCCACCGTGAGCTATGCCACGTAGTAGGCCACGGTGGCACCTGACGTGGAGCTAGCCCCACCAGTCAGTGGCTGCGTGGGTAAACTAGCTGAGTAGGTTTAGTTTTTTCTCATTTTAATTTAAATCCAACAATTACTGCAACTTCATTTAATTATAGAAAATTCATAAACACTCAAAAAAAATAATATAAGATATCCAAATTCTTATAAAGATAAACTCTACCCAATAAAAATATAAAATGAAATTTTTATTTTTTAATAAAAATTTAATTGTTTTATACTTGTTATTTAAGCCTTATTTATTAATTCTAAATTCAACTAAAATTCCATAATTAGGAAAACTTTCCAAATTAAATAATGACCAGTAAATAAATAAAGAAAACATTAAAACTAATTTTCTTTATTTTGTTAACTTAGTAAATCATTATTAAAGAGAATTAAACTCTAATTAATAATTACCTAATTATTAATTGTTTAAAATAATAAAATGCCAAATTCAATATTATTTTTATTCCCAAATTATTATAACTTCAACTTTAAATTGAAGTTATCAATCATAGAATTATTAGGGTAATTAGAAAACCCTAGTTCCATATGGTAGGAAAACAGGAATTCATCATTTCATGTGAAACCCTAAAACCCTAATTCAATTAGGAACCTTAGCTCCACTACTTCATATGAACCCTAAATTATTCCCAAACATAAACCCTAAGTAACAGGTGATCATGTTACTTCATTAGTAACCATAGATTCATATTTAGCAACTAAATGCCTGTTCAAATCCACATAACATATGGGAACCCTATCACAACTAATTAGCATCCCATGTGTTCATCTTAATCAACCCTAGTTCCTATCACAAGGATCTCATCCTTAATTAACCTTAACTAGCATCACACCATTGTGATGAGCTCCAATATCATCTATACCCAATATTTATCATTATATCCCATGCCCACTAAACCCTATTAGTGTAAGATAATGATTAAACACCCTACTTAGGAAACCACCATTCCTTACTTAGTGAATCCAATAACAAAACCTAGACAACCTCAACCTTAATTGTTATACTTCTTATTATATAGAAGTATGTTCTTCAAAAGTTATTCTTTTGAAGAAAATAAAGAATCATCATCAACCCTGCTTATAAGGACATATAAACCCTAGCTAGCTATCACCAATAAGATAAACCAATCTTGATAGCAACCTTGTATGAATAATTGCTTAGAATGCCCAGGCTTAACTCAACCTTACAAGCCCTAGGTGTTGATGAATCCAATCTTGTTTGGATCCATCTAATACTTACTCCAGAAACTATTTGGAACCATAATAAACTATAGAAACCCACAAACCCAATTATCATACTTGTTCTTTGTTAAAGAACATGTTTTTCAAAAGTTATTCTTTTGAATTATATAATAAGTAATCATCAACCATGCCAGTGTAGTGCTTAAAACCAACCACTATTCATTACATGTTAAGTTTATACCAAATGTTACAGTTGTGTGCTATTAATCTTATTGTTACTATATATTGCATCACCTGTTCATGATACCATGTAACCACACATGAATAAGAACCTTGTCTGTAAATCACTCTAAAAGTGCAACACACCCTAAACAAATCATTTCAATTCACTAATCCTAAATCATCGGATTAGGTCACGCTTAGAGCGATTGCATCTCATTATTATGCATTATTGCATCCTTGCCAATATTTTAAACATCGTCCTTACCGGACGATGATGCTATTTCAGAAGTTGGAGTTACTACGTATCGAAGACCTTGTCTGCATAATCTTGCAGTCAAGAAAGGCAAGTTCATCACTTGCTCGTGTCATTTGAGTATTTCTATCAAATTACTTGCAAAGTATTATGATTATCACTATTGCACAAAAATCAAAACCACTACTTTCATAACTATGAATATGACTAAGTGGTGGGCAATGGAACCATGGATTGTGTTGATATGGTGGAGGTTCCATTGCACGGGTTTATATCCATCTAGGATTAAACAACAAATGTCGCCAGTGATTCTTGTGCCGTAATACCCGTGTTAACCATAAGATCCGGAGTGGGACGGAGTAGTCAAAAGTGTTTCCACCTCTCGTTCATCAACGGATGCGCTTTACCGTAGTACACTTGTAATCCAAGGGCGGCAAGCGGTGAGGCCGGGGAGTCCTAAGTCCCCACGGCATAGTCCGTAGTACACTTGTCGCTCGAAGGAGCAAGATGGTGAGGCTGGGGAGTCCTAAGTCCCCACGGTATTGCGGTCTAGGATGGGTTGCAGCCACCGGCGTAGGAGTGTATGGTAGAGCCCGAGCATCGTTGTCGTGGTCGGGGTCCACCTTGAAATCTACAGGAATAATGGGACCGACGTGGACCCAGGGTCGGCGCATGCAACAAAGGGTGGGTGTTCGAGGTAGCGGAGGAACATGATTGGCTAGACCTTATACCGGGCCTCACACCAAAGGAAGTGTGGACGAGCTGCGCGCTCGGTTGGCACCAAGGTTAAGATCTCTTATGGGTAAAGCAACACACCTCTGCAGAGTGTAATGAACCGTGACCTGTCACTCCCTGTTCCGGGATATGGAACTGCGAACGCTGTCGGAAAGGAGCTCCATGAAGTTCTAGTAAACCGGTGAAGGCTGACGGACATAGTTCTTCTGAATAAAAGCAACCTTTTGGAAGAAATGGTTATGAAAACTTGCATTGGTATTAGACTCTCTGGTCTAATGCCGTAGCTAGTGCATTAAACACCTCTTTCCTATAATGAACTTGTTGAGTACGCTCGTACTCATCTCACTCTTAAATCCCCTGCTTAGATATGGAGGCCATTAAGGAGGATCTCCGATACAACTCAAAGGCCGAGGAGTCAACAACTACTTCAAGAGACAGGACCATGTCGGAAGAGTCATATACCACATCCACTAGGGAGAAAACTTAGATTAAGCAGTAGAAGGGAACTAGCTCCCTAAACCTAGCTCCTATTTAGCTAGAATCTATTCATAGCCTCAGTAGTTAGTTAAATACTCTACAAATAGAGTTCGTGTTAGGATTAGACTACGAGTCGTTCTTCTGGAGTTTATTTGCAGTTTTACCTCATTGTAAAGTAGGAGGCTGTGATGGATCTGTTGTAAAGAGTCAGTGTTGTAATTCTATAGACATGGCTTGGACCCGCATATGTTTCTGTTGTACCACTCTGAGCGATATAATACTGAGTGAAACGGTGTTTCATTGGTGTTATATCAGACTTGCATACTACACCATGCAGTGGTATGCCGGGTCACCACAGTTGGTATCAGAGCAAATGCTTTGACCCTAGGATTAAAACCTTTTAAAGGAGACCTATAGGATTGGTAGTGTCTATAGGAAGTTATCTTAGGTGAACCAAATTTTTTTTATGACTTGAGATGGATATTCACTTGAGAATAATCCTGACACACTTGAGTCAATATTTCTTACCTATATTTCCTAAGTAATGTTAGTTAGATAATCTCAAATTATGTAGGATACTCTTAAGACCCTAAAATAATTATGAGTAGACCACAGTTGGTATACAATACATGGTAGTCCAAAGAGAGGATACAACCATAAGGAAGCTATCCTATTGGAAGATGTGTACCAACATATGTTAGGATTAAGTAAGAGTTATCCAGATCTGTAATAGAAGTAATATCAAGTGAGGAAGATAACTAAGATATCCTAATAAAAGGTGTATACCAAGACAAGTAATAGGGTAAGTAAAATTCATCTGAACTTGTGAAACAATTGATAGTAAGTGATAACTATGAGTCATATGAGGTAGTATAGACCATGATGAGTCAATCATGGGAGATAAGGAAGAGAGATATGAATAAAATATGATTACTTACATGGTAGAGTTGTTAATCATATATGATTCACCTGAGAATCATTATGTGATGGAATAGAACATTATAAGTATTTTGGAGGAGTACAATAAGAAGCCAAATGCTAAACAATAGTGCAAGAATTATGTTCCAAAAAAAAAAAACATGGGAACTGTGTCAAGAACATTAGGTCCATAGCCTTACGATACAATAACTTGGAAGTATAGGAGCTATATTCCAATAGTTATGTGTCTAGAATAGTGATGTTAGAACCAGACATATCATTGAAGTAGTCCTCAACAAAATGGAAGATAAGTAGTACTTCCAGAGAAAATTAGGTTAACCACAACTATCCTAGACCACTTTGTTTCAAGCTTATCTCATTGCAAATGTGCAATTAAGGTAAAGGTTGAAACAAATAGTAGAATCCCATATATTCGTGCTAAGTATCACGATATAAACCTATCGTATGTGGTGTTATATACTACACATCTCAGCCTGATGTTTAGAGATGTCTTACTCAACTAGTATATTCGAGGCTTATGATGGTGTGTATTATATGCACAAAGCTGAATCTTCTTGGATTTTATTGGATTTTCATTGTTTGACTAGATCCATACATGAAGTTTGACGTTGATATGCAAATGCATGTTGCAATATCAAGTCCTTACTTGATGCTATAGATCTAGAGGGTAATGGTAAACGTGTGAGGAAGTGACGAACTCTGAAGATCTTAAAGACAAGATGAAGGTTCATCAGAAAAAGGAAGTAAAGTTGTGGGAAGTAACCACAATACTCTCAAGGAAGTACAATCAGAAACTCATGCTTACCGCAACCGAGGAGTACTTTAGTACATAAGAAGCATGCAGGTAAGAAATAGAATGATTATGGTGAAGCTCAAGCAGATCCATAGTCAACATAGAAGAGGGAATGCATGGGAAATCACTTAGGATACTATAATCATAGTGTTAGCTAGTGGTTTTTCTTGCAAAATAAACCCTGAATGAAGGAAGGTGATATATGAAATCATAGCAGACATAAGAAGACCATAGTTGATAGCAGAAGACCACAATTGGTATAATATCAATACTGTGAGATAAAGCAGAAGATGACTCGTTCAGTTGATCAAGAACCTATAATAGAATCCATTTATAGATATCAAATAGCCACAGTTGGTATAATAAACCACAGTTGGTATCAGTTGGTATTACAAATAGTTCACGATTTAATTAGTTGTAACAAAAGTTTGTGAACAAATAAAAATCTTGTCAGCCAAATAGCTAGATCTATAAACATTTAGTCAAAAGATTCACATTGGATGTCCACAATTGAGTGGATACACCACAAAGTTCTTCGCAAAACCTTCGAGGAATATAAGTTATAAACAAGACCTATACCAATATTCTAATCATAAGTTTAATAGTTGGAAGAAAAGGAGTTGAAGACCTTAAGCAAACTCTAAGGGGTAGAGTAAAGATTGAGTTGGATGTACAGTAACTCAATACTTTAAGATATATAGAAGAAGAAGGTCTGAACTGAGAGGAAGTTCGATCTTATTTTCATAAGATTGTTGAACACTACTTTCAGAATAATGTCAGACCAGAAGCCGAGGTTTATACCTCGAGGAAGTAAGAAGATGACTATAACTTGAGTAAGTGAGTAATATTTACTCAGAAATACGATAACTCAAGTAAACTTAGGTAAATGAAGTTGGACGAAGAAAATATCGTAGAACAAATACAAGCACAAGATGGCCCAAAGAATGAAGGAGCTTGACCATACCAAAATTAAAGTCTATTTGAAGGATTCCTTTCATGGAACCTAAATAACCCAAAATAGTTATAGGTATCAACTGTAAACCATGATTGGATGGACTAAATGAGTCTAATCTATTCTTAGGAAAATAAACCATCACGACCATTCCATGTTAAGTACCTTACCAAGTACCATTATTGCACTTTTGGTAGTAAGGGAAAACAAAGACCTATTTTATCAAATAGGAGAATGTTATCCAATTAGTCCTCAATAAAGACTGCCAGGACAAGAAGAAGTCCCAATCATTGAATCGTCAATGAGATAGGAAACAAGATTATAATAGTTGGAAGAAATCAATGAATCAAAGTAAGAGCCATGGTTCAGAGACAAATATTATTAGATTCCAGAGTCAAATCATAGAACTGGAGAAAGAAACTAATGTTCAGAGACAAACCCTAATGGATTCCAGGAAGAATCTGGACAAGGGATGTATTCAATTATATCCAGTGAGATCACTACGGAGTTCTAGAAAAAAATTGGAGTCTGCATAAGTCAGAACCACACTTCGGAAACGTGAGAGAGATCAAACTTCGAGGACGAAGTTTAGTTTAAGGGGTAGAGACTGTAATATCCCAGGTAATGGGGTTACAAAAATAGAGGACACAGATGTGTGCATTGCATTCATGCATAGAAAATCTGGGAATTTTCGCGCTTTAAAGTAAAACAGTCACAATGAATCGAAGTTTCACTTGACCTTGGTGGAATTGAAGTAGCTCATCAAGTCAAGCGCTATAAACCTCAATGTGACTTTGTCAAGACCTTGTTTTGGGTAGAGAGGATTTGATCTAAGGGGTTAGATCAAATAGAACTAATAATCAACACAACACCACTTTACTTAATGATCAATTGCTTGATCTTATAACATATCATAATATGGTAATCCTTACCATAACATTTGAACATACATCTCTTTGGAAATCAAGTAACAATAAATGGAGAAACCATTCTTCACTTATCTTTTCCATGTCTTAAACAAATCCTTGATCCTACCATGAACCTCATGGTATTCATTCTACTCTAATCTTGGAAGCAAGACAAGAAGATCCACTCCAGAAATAGATATTCTTCCCCATTCCAAGTTATTACACATTAAACCTAGAGATGTGAGAGTTCTATTATAATTATTAGAGAAGCAATAACAAACCTTGAGCTAAACCCTGGATATACATCCAAGTATTCAAATTATCATCTTCAAGAGGAACCCTAGAATATTATTCAAGTCCTTCCCAAATGAGAGAGAGACCAACCATACTAAATCTAGCTTTACCTATTTAAGAATCAATGTTTAACTTTGAACTAGAGTATTAGGTAAACCATTTCACCTTGAAGTGGTGAGATCACCAAATACCAAGTGGAATAAGACTATATCCATGACTTAGTGAAATAAGGAGTGGAATAAACCAACTAAGATAAACACTTGAATCTTTGGCTCAGTAACCTAAATAAATATTAGGAGTACACCATAAACCCTAGAATAACTATTCTAAAATGAGAAAGCTCAAACCATGGTGTTATACTCAAGATAATTGAGACAACCATAGCCATGTCCACCCAAGAAACTATAAGGGAGAAATTATGTTTAGTTAATCTAGACAATGCTTGATCATGGAAGTGAGAACCCATTTAATAAGAGGTCCTTAGGAAGCCAAACCTTGATCATTATAAATTGAGTAATGATCATAAACCCTAAGAACTTGAGGTAAAGATATCAAGAACAAGATGATCATATATAATATATGATCATGCTTTGGAGATATGTAAGGATAAGTTAAACCCTACTAGTATAAGCAGATTCCCTTTCCACATGAAATTATAGGGAGATCACTAGTAAGAAACTCTAGACTTATATCCCAACCTTAACTTGTGAATCACTTGGTGATCATAAGTACAATTCTATCACATCTACATTCCACTTATCTTTCATTACGGAACCACAAGAAAACCTTTAGAATAAAACTCCATACTTAATATGGTGAGAAACCATACATCCATATGACCAAAGTTAACTATAAAAAGAACTATCACTAATGTAGTTTCTTTAATGTTAAATTGGGGATAATAATAAAAGTTAATTGGGAGAAGATAAAACTAATTCTCTAGTCCTTAGTAATTAAAGGAGAACAGAAACAACTAAGCAAGTAACCATATTACAATGGTTAGGGGAGATTAAACCCTAGCCAATGCACTATGGTGTCATTCCATATCTACAACCTAGCATCATATCTCAACCCTAGTTTATGCATCACTTGGGTGATCACAACTATAAACCTAGTTCACATTTGAGTTCCAAACCATGTGTCATTAGGTAAATATCATTAGAACTCTAGTGAGGCATATTAATAAAATCTTATGCTTCATTTATAAAACCTGAGAATAACCCTTGTGATACATCTTCTAATTAAAACCCATGTGTGGTGAATAACCACTCATACCAACCACTGATCTATATAATTAAGACCCAAACTTGAGGAGAGTAATATCTACTCTAGATAGTTCAAAGTGTTAATAGACCATAACACAAATGCTAATGAATATGGGTTATCATCAAACCTAAAAAAATCTTACTAAAATGTTGCTCACATGAAACTAACATGCAAGTGATTAATTCCTCAAATAGGAACTAAGACATAATAACAACTTCAGAAACACCTTGAGATGAAGGTATCAACTCTTATATTTCTAAATTGAATAGGAATTCATAATAGAAAAGGAAATTATTGTGAAAATATGAACTCATGTCTATTTGCTATTTTGAATAAGTTCACAAATATGCAAATAATCTAGTATAAAATATGAATTCAAATAGAATAGTGAAACAATAGTTATTATACTAAATCTTGAATGGATTAGCATATTTACAAATATCTGCAAATGGAAATAAATTCAAATATGAGTTAACATAGAAAATATACAAAAGGAGAAATAAAAACAGAGAAAAAAATGAGGGAAATACCCACCTGGCCGTGTAGCCCATGAAGAAGCCCAGCAGTAGCCTGCAGAGCAGCCCAACACCATCACCACGAAGACGGCCCAGCCCAGCCCACGTACCGTTTCGCCTGGATAAGATCGAAGCCGAAGTCATCGTCTTCGTCTTCGCCATCGACGACGCGCGGGAGGACGCCAGCGCGATGAGGAGAGCCACGTCCCGGCCGCCGTTGCTGACCACTCTCTCTCAACGACGACCGCCGGACATCGTATAAATACGAGGAGGAAACCCAGAGCTTCTCTCTTCTTCTTTTCGTCGCCATGACCGAAACCCTAGCCGCCAGCAACCTTAGCAATCCACCGCTCCCGACCACCACGGAGCCCGCCGTTGAGCTCTGGAGGAGCGCTTCGACGCCCTTAGTCATCTGGTGGAGCCACAAGACAAGGGGAGCTCGGTGGAGGGGAAATTTAGCCGTTCCCTTTCGCGGTGCCGCGAGAGAAATTGCGACCGCCTCGTCGCTACCGACCACGATCAACTCCGGCGACCAGCTAGCAAGCATCAGGGTAAGATTTCTCGTCGGTAGGTGCTAGTCTTGCGTCCCAATTCGCTCCGTAGCGCTTTACCGACGTGAGCCGCCGTTCACTGCCGCTGTTCGAGCTCGCCGGGGTTACTCCGGTGACCTTTTGCTGGGGGCGCCACCACCAAGTGGTTCGCCTTGGCGAGCACTACCCAACGCGCCTCTGCACGTCCCCGCGGGAGTCCGGGAGAGCCGGCGCCGTCGTCGATCACCTCGCAGGCCACCGTGAGCTATGCCACGTAGTAGGCCACGGTGGCACCTGACGTGGAGCTAGCCCCACCAGTCAGTGACTGCGTGGGTGAACTAGTCGAGTAGGTTTAGTTTTTCTCATTTTAATTTAAATCCAACAATTACCGCAACTTCATTTAATTATAGAAAATTCATAAACACTCAAAAAAAATAATATAAGATATCCAAATTCTTATAAAGATAA
This sequence comes from Lolium rigidum, assembly GCF_022539505.1. Classification (NCBI taxonomy): domain Eukaryota; kingdom Viridiplantae; phylum Streptophyta; class Magnoliopsida; order Poales; family Poaceae; genus Lolium; species Lolium rigidum. Next base: position 95,856,905 of record NC_061508.1, read on the forward strand.
ACTCTACCCAATAAAAATATAAAATGAAATTTTTATTTTTTAATAAAAATTTAATTGTTTTATACTTGTTATTTAAGCCTTATTTATTAATTCTAAATTCAACTAAAATTCCATAATTAGGAAAACTTTCCAAATTAAATAATGACCAGTAAATAAATAAAGAAAACATTAAAACTAATTTTCTTTATTTTGTTAACTTAGTAAATCATTATTAAAGAGAATTAAACTCTAATTAATAATTACCTAATTATTAATTGTTTAAAATAATAAAATGCCAAATTCAATATTATTTTTATTCCCAAATTATTATAACTTCAACTTTAAATTGAAGTTATCAATCATAGAATTATTAGGGTAATTAGAAAACCCTAGTTCCATATGGTAGGAAAACAGGAATTCATCATTTCATGTGAAACCCTAAAACCCTAATTCAATTAGGAACCTTAGCTCCACTACTTCATATGAACCCTAAATTATTCCCAAACATAAACCCTAAGTAACAGGTGATCATGTTACTTCATTAGTAACCATAGATTCATATTTAGCAACTAAATGCCTGTTCAAATCCACATAACATATGGGAACCCTATCACAACTAATTAGCATCCCATGTGTTCATCTTAATCAACCCTAGTTCCTATCACAAGGATCTCATCCTTAATTAACCTTAACTAGCATCACACCATTGTGATGAGCTCCAATATCATCTATACCCAATATTTATCATTATATCCCATGCCCACTAAACCCTATTAGTGTAAGATAATGATTAAACACCCTACTTAGGAAACCACCATTCCTTACTTAGTGAATCCAATAACAAAACCTAGACAACCTCAACCTTAATTGTTATACTTCTTATTATATAGAAGTATGTTCTTCAAAAGTTATTCTTTTGAAGAAAATAAAGAATCATCATCAACCCCGCTTATAAGGACATATAAACCCTAGCTAGCTATCACCAATAAGATAAACCAATCTTGATAGCAACCTTGTATGAATAATTGCTTAGAATGCCCAGGCTTAACTCAACCTTACAAGCCCTAGGTGTTGATGAATCCAATCTTGTTTGGATCCATCTACTACTTACTCCATAAGCAGTAGAAACCATAATAAACCCTAGAACCCCACAACCCTAATTATCATACTTGTTCTTTATTAAAGAACATGTTCTTCAAAAGTTATTCTTTTGAAGTATATAATAATTAATCATTAACCATGCCATGTAGTGTTAAAACCAACCACTATTCATTACATGTTAAGTTTATACCAAATGTTACAGTTGTGTGCTATTAATCTTATTGTTACTATATATTGCATCACCTGTTCATGATACCATGTAACCACACATGAATAAGAACCTTGTTTGTAAATCACTCTAAAAGTGCAACACACCCTAAACAAATCATTTCAATTCACTAATCCTAAATCATCGGATTAGGTCACGCTTAGAGCGATTGCATCTCATTATTATGCATTATTGCATCCTTGCCAATATTTTAAACATCGTCCTTACCGGACGATGATGCTATTTCAGAAGTTGGAGTTACTACGTATCGAAGACCTTGTCTGCATAATCTTGCGAGTCAAGAAAGGCAAGTTCATCACTTGCTCATGTCATTTGAGTATTTCTATCAAATTACTTGCAAAGTATTATGATTATCACTATTGCACAAAAATCAAAACCACTACTTTCATAACTATGAATATGACTAAGTGGTGGGCAATGGAACCATGGATTGTGTTGATATGGTGGAGGTTCCATTGCACGGGTTTATATCCATCTAGGATTAAACAACAAATGTCGCCAGTGATTCTTGTGCCGTAATACCCGTGTTAACCATAAGATCCGGAGTGGGACGCGAGTAGTCAAAAGTGTTTCCACCTCTCGTTCATCAACGGATGCGCTTTACCGTAGTACACTTGTAATCCAAGGGGGCAAGCCGGGTGAGGCTCGGGGAGTCCTAAGTCCCCACGGCATAGTCCGTAGTACACTTGTCGCCCGAAGGAGCAAGATGGTGAGGCCGGGGAGTCCTAAGTCCCCACGGTATTGCGGTCTAGGATGGGTTGCAGCCACCGGCGTAGGAGTGTATGGTAGAGCCCAAGCATCGTTGTCGTGGTCGGGGTCCACCTTGAAATCTACAGGAATAATGGGACCGACGTGGACCCGTGGTCGGCGCATGCAACAAAGGGTGGGTGTTCGAGGTAGCGGAGGAACATGATTGGCTAGACCTTATACCGGGCCTCACACCAAAGGAAGTGTGGACGAGCTCGCGGCTCGGTTGGCACCAAGGTTAAGATCTCTTATGGGTAAAGCAACACACCTCTGCAGAGTGTAATGAACCGTGACCTGTCACTCCCTGTTCCGGATATGGAACTGCGAACGCTACCGGAAAGGAGCTCCATGAAGTTCTAGTAAACCGGTGAAGGCTGACGGACATAGTTCTTCTGAATAAAAGCAACCTTTTGGAAGAAATGGTTATGAAAACTTGCATTGGTATTAGACTCTCTGGTCTAATGCCGTAGCTAGTGCATTAAACACCTCTTTCCTATAATGAACTTGTTGAGTACGGTCGTACTCATCCCACTCTTAAATCCCCTGCTTAGATATGGAGGCCATTAAGGAGGATCTCCAGTACAACTCGAAGACCGAGGAGTCAACAACTACTTCAAGGAACAGAAACCTGCCGGAAGAGTCATATACCACATCCACCATGGAGAAAACCTAGATTAAGCAAGAGAAGGGAACTAGCTTCCTAAACCTAGCTCCTATTTAGCTAGAATCTATTCATAGCCTCGGTAGCTAGTTAAATACTCTACAAATAGAGTTCGTGTTAGGATTAGACTACGAGTCGTTCTTCCGGAGTTTATTTGCAGCTTTACCTCATTGTAAAGTAGGAGGCTGTGTGGATCTGTTGTAAAGAGTCTGTGTTGTAATTCTATAGACATGTCTTGGACCCGCATATGTTTCTGTTGTACCACTCTGAGCGATATAATACGAGTGAAACGGTGTTTCATTGGTGTTATATCAGACTTGCATACTACACCATGCAGTGGTATGCCGGGTCACCACAGTTTACTTTCTGGAATTTTCAATAAACTGCCAAGTTTACCAATTTTGGATTGAAATAGTTGCCTATCATAATAGAAAATTTTATTCCTGCATGAAGTCTCTGTGTTGTTCGATTTTTATAATTATTATGTAACTCCGATGGAGTTGAGATTTTAAGGAAAGCTGTAACTTTTCATCCTCTATATGCCTGATTGTTTACGATTTTTTATGATGAGTCTAAGTTGGGTAGAAAAAATACGTTTTGCTGCTCCTATTTTTCTGGACAGATTCTGTCCCATATTGTTTTATGCATAGTTTGAAGTTTTGAGTTGAATCTTTTTTATCCAATTGAGTTTATGAATAGGCATATGACTTTATACACTCCCTGGACATTTATATATGCTTTGGTCCATGGTTAATATGCAGCAAGAAATATGTTTCTTTATCTCTACTAATGTCACCCCATAGAAAAGAAATGGGAGAAACAGTGTTTTGAAGTTTTTTCACATGGATTGGAGAAGATGCACCGTGAGTTATCCAAGTATGGTGAAAACCATAATCTTGGGAATGTGGAGAACATCCCCTTACACACTCTCGGTCTGCACACGTCTAACTCCTATTTTTCATTTGAAATACTTTATCGTTAAACTTGGAGCGTCTTTTATATGCTTTTGTTTTAGTTTTGATTTTTTTTGTGAGACCACCACACCATATCTTATGTATAAGAAATCTACTGGAGTTATTGGTTGAAACGTGTTGCATACTTGTATTATATTGGGGAAAGGGATGTCTAAGTTAATTTTTATTGAAACATATAGTTGCATGATTTATGAGCTTGTTACAAGTGTAATAATTTGCAAATGCTTTATCATGAGTTATATTTTATTCATGTTATGGTTCTGTTATGTTACTTTACTTGGTGTAACATGAATAAGTTAGTTCTATGGACTCTCATGCATGCATCTAGATGGTCAAAATTTCACCCTTTGCTAGCCCAAAAATTTCCAACAAGCATAAACTTGTTTCCAGCACCTTCAACCCAAGTTTTTCATGTGAGTCCACCATATCTACCTGTTAATTCCAAGTATGTTCAGTATGTTTATTTGGGTTATCTATGTTTCCAAATGAAATTATTTATTTAATTTATTATGATGGTAAAAGTTGGTTGAATAGCTCTCACAAACTTGATGCACATTTTTATTATCATAGTACTAATTAAACTTGACCCATTGTGATTAATATTATGATGCTAGTGGCTTGATAAATGCTTTAAGTTGGAAGTTAGCCCATATGTGCTGTCACATGCAAAGCTTTCAACATGCTCATTTACTTATATAAGTTGATATCATGTACTTTTGAGTATGGATGCCTATCATGTTTGAAATAACGTGGGAATAGAGTAAGTTTAAATGAGTTAGTGTAAATGGTTAGAGAGAAGCCTGGGCCGCTAATCTAAGCCATGCCTAATAATGGTGGAAATTTACTTACATTCTTTGATCTATCTATATGCACCCCCTCCTTTGAATAGACAAAAGAAAGAGAAAAACAAAGAGTTGTGGTAAGAGAAAAGGGGTGTTGAGGTTGCTCGTATGTTTGTTTGTCTTGTTGTTTTGATGTGGGCTTGATCCATATCATGGGACAAGAGGTACCCCGGTTGAGTCTCTTTACGATGCCATTATTACTTACAATGATATCTAAACTTGTTTTATTTCCCAAGTTGAGTATTCATGGTGTAGGTACGTGTATTCAAGGGGCATGAGACATCCAACTTTTTCTTAATCAAGCACACTAGCTCATAATTGCTTTCACTTTAACTTTAATCATTCAAGATGCTATGATAGGGGAATGATAGCTTGACACCAAGTATTACCATTGCAATGAATAACTAAAGTAGAAGATTTTGCAGGATAGATGAAACTTATGCATGTTTTTACCTGTACTCATTTGTCTTCTCAAAGTATCTACTTTTATATTTAGTTTTCCATCATTACTCTATGACCAATATAGGATGTTCTTACTTATCATATTGCATACATGTGGTCCATACTACTATCCTTTATGTTACACTTTGTGAATTATCATTAAACATCCTTACATGGAATATTTGATATCACTTGATAAATTGTTTTGCACATTGCTACTGTTTTGAATAAGAATCATATGACTTTATGTAGTCGTAGCAATCATCTTATATATCCTTGTTAGTATTACATTGCGAAGTCCATCTTAGTTTAATCACTTCCATACTCGAGGACGAGTATGAGTTAAGCTTGGGGATGTTGATGCATGTAAAATGTATGGATGAACTTTGCACTATAATCCTTGTTTTCCAATCATATTTGCATCATATAAATGTTATATTATTGTTATTTAATGATATTTGGAAAGTAATAATGATTATCCCTATTTTTGGAACTAACTCTGCTTAGTCAGATTACCCCGTATTTTTCCTTTCGTATTTTAGGGGCCTTAATGACGTCATAATGACCTGCAAAATTATGAGCGTCAATATTTGGAAGGAAGAAGACTTGGGGGCGAAGGAAGTGAATAAGCGGAGACCCAAGGGCCAAATTTACCACCTATCTTGGGCCTCGACGCTCCGCTGTCGTCGATCTTTTCTCCACCGACCTAGTCGTGACCTAAAAACGACTATAAAAATATTCCCCCAACGTTCTCTGGAGGAGGCGCCGCCGAAACACAGAAACACCAAAACATATATCTGAAGCTACGTATTGGAGGGGGAAAACTCTGGCGGGGTGCTGTCAGGGTGGTCTCCATCTTCTCCAACGTCTCCACCATCGTCACCATGATGAAGGGGGAGTAGTCCACCCCCTGGACCTTGGAGTAGTCCATATGATGTGCCTTGCATAAGTATGGATCTATCTGTGTAATTCCTATAGTGGATATTATGGTATGAGATGATATTTGTTATGCATTTACCATTGTGTTGGATCTTTTATGACTTGTCATACTTGGAGATATTCTATGATGCATGTGATGGTTTGATTTATGCATAATGCCTTGTTTATCCATGTCACGAGGTGAGTGACACCACCCAGTGTAGATAGATGAAAGAGATGTGGTCATGCACACAAAATATGAATCATTGCACTAGTGTTTAGAATATTGTCCATTAAGAAGTATGATGTATGTGGGTACAGGATGGCCGATGTGACATAGGCATAGGTATTGCGTGACACAGTACCGCCTAACATCCTTTATCTGGGGGTAAAAAGGAAGAAGTGTAATGTGGGAGTGACAGCAAACCACGCTAGCCTTACGAGGGTGACCTAGCAACACAAATGATTATTTTCTTTCAACTATGTGTTTTAGGACATGTAGCCATCATAGAAGTTTACCATTAAAGCATGACAATTGCGTGTACTTTTTATCTATAACATGATAATCACCATAGATGGGAGAGAGAGAGAGGATTGAGTGAACCCATGAACCCATGTCCATTGTTCCTATAAGAGAAAACCTTTGTCTTGTCCTCTTTCATTGAAGAGGATTGGGACACTTTTACATTCTTGTTTTGTTACATTAAACTTCCATCCATTAAATCAACCATCTTGTTCTTTAAACTTGTTTAGTGCGTAATCATCTAAAACTTGTGACACTTTAGTTGTACGGAATAGATAAATTTTCCTTCTTGCTCCTGCGGATCGATACCGTACTTCCACATTGAGAGGTACTACAGTGATCCCCTGCTCTTGGGGGTTATCAGTGGGAGAAGACCCCATTTCACCGCAAAAACATTGAGTATGCAGCCATAGAAGCATTCGTTTCATACGTGTAGTACCGCTTGATTCGACTCGTGAACCATGGGCAGCGTCACGTTGTACCACAAGAAGCTGATGATGATTCGGATGACTAATGTTTGCATGGGCGAACACTTTTATATATCTCTATGATGTAGTGCTTTATATATCTCTATGATGTAGTACTTTACATATCTCTATGATGTAGTACTTTATATATCCGTGATAGAACATATGACATAGTTTATTTAGTAGGTTATTGTTATGATTATTAGTGACCTTATATACTGTTATGACTCTATGATGTAGCACTTTATATATCTTTATGACGGGGGTTGCGTTTTGGCTCCCGGGTGCAAATGCACCCGGTTTTTAAAATGCATTTTGACCAAATTTTCAAATGTCCAAAAAAATCCAAAATTATATTGCCACATAGGTCTTGACATTCTTTATGGTCATGAAGTTGTTTCACAGGAATACGACATTTTTTGTGGCCTATGCAAAAAAGACAAATTTTGGTGCTACAAACAAACATTTCATGTGACATTTTTTTGTCTTTTTTACACAAGCCAAAAAAGATGTCTAATCTTGGTGCAACTACTTTGTGAAAACATGGAATGTAAAGATGTATGTCCTAAATTTTGGTTGGGACTTTTCCGTAGATTGGTTTTTTAATACCGGGTGCATATGCACCCGGGTTCCGTTTGGAATTTCCGTCTCTGTGATGTACTACTTTATATATCTCTATGATGTCGTGCTGGTCTTCTGTGACCGGGAGAGTACTTTTATGGCCACATCCATGGCATATTTTGTTCAAATGTGCCCATATTGTTGTAAAAAATTCAAAATGATGTCAGACCTTCGCGTGGTGTCATTATATATGTCCTAGTATCCACCAAAAATAATAAACTTGGAATACGATAGTTATTTTGTAAAGTGTTCACATAAATGAGCTATCTTCTACGAAGAGTCTTGGCTTTTGGGCCAGATGACATGTGTTATGGCCACATCCATGGCATACTTTGGTTAAATGTGCCCATATTGTACAGGAACATGTATCTTAGAAGCACGGACAATGTTGACGAAGAAAGATTTCCTTTTCATTGCACAAAAAAACATTTTCCATTTTCCGGGTGCAAAAAATGGGTTTTTTGTGAAGCACCAACCAAAAATATGTTGCAAACCTTGAGAACTACATTTTTTGAAAATACTAGACATGTTATATGCACAAATAACCAAACTCTTTCCCCTTAAAATGTTTCCATCCACCTCTTTTAAAAAAACACAAGTTGTAGCCGATTCAGTTGAAAACAAGTCAAATTTCAACTACAGGTGCCTCGTAGTTTGCATATGATTTTTTGAAAAAAAAATCATTTTTAGGTACACAAATACTTATTTCATTAGAGATACACCAAGAGTTTCTCAATACTCAGCCCCTAGCTACGAACGGTCATGCCAACCGTCTTGACTTTCTTTTAAAATCAGCATAGAAAATTCCAAAATATTCAGAAAAATTCAAAATGATGTAAGACCTTCGACTGGTGTCATTATATATGTCCTAATATCCACCAAAAATAATAAACTTGGAATACGATAGTTATATTGGAAAGGTGCTCATGGAAATGAGCTATCTTGTTAGAAGAGTCTTGACTTTCGAGCCAAATGATGGGTGTTATGGCCACAACCATGGCTTAGTTTGTTTAAATGTTCCCATATTGTACACAAAAATGCATCTTAGAAGCACAAACAATGTTGTCGAAGAAAGTTTACCTTTTTATTGCACAAAATAACCATTTTCCTTTTTTCGGATGCGAAAAAAGGTTTTTTTGTGAAGCACCAACCACAAATATGTTGCAAAATTTGAGAACTACATTTAAAAAAATATTAGACCATGTTATATGCACAAATTTTAATAAACACAAGTTGTTGCTGATTCAGCTAGAAACACGTCAAATTTGACCTAGATGTGCCTCGCAGTTTGCTCATGATTTTTGGGAAAAAACATTTTTAGTTACACAACTACCTATTTAATTAGAGATACACCTACCTACGAACGGTCATGACCTCAGAATTCATAGAACTTCGTACATCGTAAGTGAATTCTTATAAGGGTTTTTATATTTTTTTTTGACTTAGTTTTAACCAAGAAACATGAGGCATGATGAATAAGATGACATGGAAGTCATATTTGGATTCCTCTCATTTTCCTACTCGATTTAGACATATTAGTTGTAAAATTCCAATTTATAGATTTAAAGATATGAATTATTCCATATTAAATAGATAAAGATAAAATTAAATTAAATTCATTTTATTAATATTTATTTACGATTATTATTACTTAATTATTTTAGTTTGTTCAAATATTTATTTAGAATTTAAACAATAAATAAGTATGACATTGTGAGCAAGAGGTTAATATATCAGTAAGTTGTGTCTGCGTACTTGGAAGCTACTTGGTAAGAACTTAAAAATTAAGCGTGCTCAGGGTGGAGGAATGTGAGAATGAGTGACCGAGCGGGAAGTTTGACCATAGGTATGCACTTTGACTTGAGAATAGGGGAGAATAGAGATTAAACTGTCAAATAATTAAAATAATCAAAATTCAAGAAATAATTTGAAACAATGAAAAAAATAAAGTATTCAAAATTCAAAAAAACTGTAATTTCTTTTTGATTTTTTTTTTGATTTTCTGCTCAAACCAGCCAAAACGAAAACACCCCAAAACGCTGTGGCGGCAGAAAACATCCCAAAACGCTTCCGCGGCAGAGAACCTTTAGCCCCGGTTGGTATTACGGACCAGGGCTAAAGCTCGTGTGCGAGCTTACTGGACAACGCCCACGTGGGGCACCCAAAGGCCCTTACCAATCGGGACAATAGGCATGTTCTCCACTAGTATGGACACACAAAGTCACACAGAGCTTTTGATTAAACCTACTCCACACCTCATGGGCAAATATGCACTAGTAGAGAACAAGCCTTACATTCGGGATATTTGTCCTGCACGTGGCACTGGGCGGGACACAAGATCGAGCCACATCGCCCTGAAAGCGCCAAAGTGTACGACACTCTTTGGTCCCGGCTCGTTAGGGACCAATAGTCCCGGTTGGTAATACAGGTCGGGATTAAAGAGTTATGCGGACCGTTGCGGCATGGTGACACCCTTTCCTCCCGGTCCAAGTTATAGGCCGGGACCAATAAGTGTTCAAACGCTGGTCCTCGAGCTCCCGTGCTGGTCTTTGATCACAAGGGAATGAAGAACACTTAATTGGTTTTGGAAGTTGATCAACCAATTTGAATGGATTTCAGAAGTTGAAACTTGGACGGCGCCTAATTAACACGGCCATCCCCTCATCTCCTCTGCTAGCTCTATATAAAGAGAGATGAAGTGCCAATTTCAAATGCACCATATCCTCTCCCTCTCTCTCTAATATCTTCGTCTCTCAAATCCACTCGCGAATCGCTGCCGCGCGCCATGGAGCTGCCCGAGGACCGAACTGAATGTCGGGTGTATCACTAAAAGGACAACGACGTTGACATGAACTTCTAGGTCGTGTTCACTCTCCGCGCGTCAACCGTGGAGAGATGGATCCGCGACGTCAAGAGGCGCTACCTCGATGCTGCACCGATGAAGATCGTCGGCCTCGACTATGAGTTCACCGACGCCGCTGCGGGGATGCAGCGTGCCACCGTCGTGCAACTGTCTGTGGCCACCGACACGTTGGCGTTCCACATTTGCCACGCTGATCGGGTGTTGGAGGCCCTCCGTGACTTTTTGATGGATACATCCATCAAATTATGTGGCGCGGCTATCCACAACGATCAGCTATGTTGCGGCCTTACGGAATTCATATTCCGTCTGTCGTCGACCTTCATAAGGTCCTTCAACCTAACCCACATAGCCATAATCTTCTGAGTCTCTATGATCTAGCCAATTTTACTATTGGCACAAATCTTCTAAAGAAGAAGAAGGTCGAGAAGCTGAAGAAGGGAGAAGAGGACCACAGATTTGGTTGGGGCAACTTTCCATTGAGCTATTTTGGCATCATGTATGCCGCTCGCGATTCTCGCCTAGGATATGAGATTGCTAGGGTGTGTCTCGGTGTTATCTGATCGTAGTCCCAATGTGACAATCTAGAACGTCTGACCAATAATTGTAATATGTGAGACGTTTGATTGAAATAAAAAATTATTGTGATCTTTGGATTTATTTTGCCCCCTTGTTTTCCCTATATAATATTGTTTTTAATTGTTATGTTTGAGTTTACTAGCATGCATAAGTTATGTTTTCTGTGTTATATTTAAAAATTCATAAGTTTTTAAAAACTGTTCAAATTGAAATTGAAATTGAAGCATATTTCCCACGTTCCACGTTGGAATAATTATTTTATAAATAGAAAATAGAATTGGAATATTTATTCAAATTAAAACACTTTTCATGTTTAAAGTTTTCTCAAATTCGTAAGTATTTTAAAAATGTTCAAAGTCAAATTGAATTGGAAATGGAACAGAAATTTCCAACGTTGGCGCCCTTTCGGGATCTTGAGTCGTGGCATGTACCACAGGCCGCAACTAAACTCTTGCGCGCGCGTGCTTTCCCGAAACCTCCCCACCCCCTTTTGTCCCGGACCGTGGCGCCAGCTCGCGACTAAAGACCCCCATTTAGTTGAAAATAGGTCAAATTTAAACTACAGGTGCCTCATAGTTTGAATATGATTTTTGAAAAAATATATTATTTTTAGGTACACAAATACTTATTTCATTAGAGATACACCAAGAGTTTCTAAATATCCAGTCCCTAGCTACGAACTGTCATGCCAACCGTCTTGACTTTCTTTTGAAATCAGCATAGAAAATTCCAAAATATTCAGAAAAATTCAAAATAATGTAATACCTTCGCGTGGTGTCATTATATATGTCCTAGTATCCACCAAAAATAATAAACTTGGAATACAATAGTTATATTGGAAAGGTGTTCATAGAAATGAGCTATCTTGTACGAAGAGTCTTGACTTTAGAGCCAAATGACGGGTGTTATGGCCACATCCATGGCTTAGTTTGTTTAAATGTGCCCATATTGTACACAAACATGCATCTTATAAGCATAAACAATGTTGTCGAAGAAAGTTTACCTTTTAATTGCACAAAATAACCATTTTCCATTTTTCGGGTGCGGAAAAAGTTTTTTTTGTGAAGCAACAACCACAAATATGTTGCAAAACTTGAGAACTACATTTAAAAAAAAAACATACTAGACCATGTTATATGCTCAAATAACCAAATTCTTGCTACTGAAAAGGTTTCCATCCACCTCTTTTAGTAAACACAAGTTGTTGCTGATTCAGCTAGAAACACGTCAAATTTGAACTACATGTGCCTCGTAGTTTGCTCATGATTTTTAGCAAAACTTATTTGTAATTACACAGCTACCTATTTCATCAGAGATACACCTAGAGTTTCTCAATATTCAACCCCAACCTATGAACGGTCATGACCTCAAAAGTCATAGAACTTCGTACATAGTAAGTGAATTCTAAGAAGGGTTTTTAGATTTTTTGACTTAGTTATAAACAAGAAACATGAGGCATGATGAATAAGATGACATGGAAGTCATATTTGGATTTCTCTCATTTTCCTACTCGATTTAGACATATTAGTTGTAAAATTCCAATTTATAGATTTAAAGATATGAATTATTCCATATTAATTAGATAAAGATAAAATTAAATTAAATTCATTTTATTAATATTTATTTAAGATTATTATTACTTAATTATTTTAGTTTGTTCAAATATTTATTTTGAATTTAAACAATAAATAAGTATGACATCGTGAGCAAGAGGTTAATATGCTTGATATGATAGTAATATCAGTAAGCTGTGTCTGCGTACTTGGAAGCTACTTGGTAAGAACATAAAAATTAAGCATGCTCAGGGTGGAGTAATGTGAGAATGAGTGACCGAGCGGGAAGTTTGGCCACAGGTATACACTTTGACTTGAGAATATGGGTGAATAGAGATTAAAATGTCAAATAATTAAAATACTCGAAATTAAATAAATAATTTGAAAAGGTGAAAAAATTAAACTATTCAAAATTCAGAAAAAGTTGTATTTCTTTATGAAAAAAATGATTTTATGCTAAAAACAGAGAACCTTTAGCCCCGGACCGGGGCTAAATGTCGCCTGCCAACTTGCTGGACAGCGCCCACGTAGGGCACCCAAAGGCCCTTACAAACCAAGATAATAGGCATGTTCTCCACTAGTGTGGACACGCAAAGTCACAGAGTGCTTTTGATTAAACCTACTCCACTGTAGCATCCTACCTTTTGATAATGATTGAACACCTGTGTAACCTGCTATTCCTGGGATCACTGATAGCATACACATGACAAAATGAAATATTCATTGCAATAGCATCAAGTCTACAACGATGATCCATTGGGTAATCAAATAAAATAGTCTTACAAACTGCATAGTCACATTGACTAGCTTAAATGAACAAAGTACCAAAGCAAACAAAGCGGAAATAAAGTAGCAATGAGCCTCCATTATCTTCATGTGCCACAGGCAGACATGTTTGATTGTAAGCTCAAGATCCTAATCAATTACTCCTCGTCCCGAATGACCTGCACATTTGAATATGCAGCCCCACAAGTGGAGGTCAGTACAATTTAATGTACTGGCAAGTGACACTATGGTGGATATAAATGTAAAGTCTATTAGTAAATGAATATTTGGCTAGTGGAGTCTAGGATATTTGCATAAAGCCAGTTTTGTCATATCATTTGTAAATCATTTTAAATCATTATAGAAAGCCATCATGGGTTGACAGCCATGAAATTTAATAATGTCGTCAGAGGTTGGCAGCTCTGAAGTTTAACAAAGGGGGCATAGAGGGGTTGACAGCCATGTGCACCTAAAAGAGATTGCTAACAAATTTTAATTCATTCAGAAAAGGTGAGGAGTTTCTTCAGCTCAATCCCTGCCTAGAAGCTAAACTTGTCCATAACTGGGGACACGGCTAAGATCTTAGATTTAACTCTCGAGAGGGTGTGCACTTTCACCTTAAGACTCAATTACCCAAACATCCTATACACACTGGGTGCATTTGGGGAAGAAGAAATTGAGACAAGACCTCACCCATACCAGCCAGACTTGATCCTCCTACAATTCTGCTACCACCCATCGATCGACACCAAGATGACCCCCCACAACCTACTCATTCTTGGCGAGCTCATATTACCTCAAGGCTGCACCGGAAGCTAACTAAAACAGAGAAGTCCTACAAATTTATTTGTTCCTAGGTGGCGATCCACATTCATTCAACCACCGGGCAAGGTGCAATCCACCCTGGTGATTCATTAAGGTTGTTAATTTTCCAAGTTTAAGAATCAATACAACCAAAATGAATAGCAGCAGTTATTGGAGGTGAACAAGTACAGCTAAGTCTATACCTAATAGGTTTTCAGGATGGCTACACACTACTGGGTATTCTAGCCTAGCATATACTTGAGAAAACGAAAATCACCTATCATGCATACTAGTTTGAAATCACTAAGAGAATATAGAAAAATAAGGGGAGTATGGTGTATCACTTGCCTTGAACAGAGCAACCGAGAACAAGCACAACAATCACGATAGTTGAAATGCTCCTCTTCAAATTCTAAACAAAATAAATAACACCAAAATAAACATACATTCAATAAAAGCATTACAAAAATATGTATGCATGCATGAATGCAACCACATTAAATCACAACAAGTTAATATGATTGGATATGATGAAATTTTATCATATTATGTTTATTTAGTTGATGTGTGGCTCTGGTCAAAATTTAAATGAATTTATTATTAAGTTATTAATTTTTCTGATAATTAACTAGTACTTTAAACCCATTTAAAATCAAAAGCAATTTTAATGTTTCTGTAAAAATCATGTTTTGATGTCTATGGATGAGAGGACAACAATAGCAAGCCAACAAAATTGGATTCATTTAAAAAATGAATTATAGAATTTGAATTATGGCCAGAATACTGAATTTGACAAAATTCAACTTAGAAATTTTGTGCACGATTCAAGTTTGAAATGTTTTGATTCTAAAATGTTCTACAAGTTATAAGGAATCCAGAGACTACAAAAACTTTAAATTTGGACTTGTAGAAAAATAATAAAAAATCTTTTAGTGTTAAAAATCTAGTTTACCAATTTTAAATTTACTCCAAAAATTATAACAAAACCTACAAAATATTTCCTTATATTTGTGTAGAGAATTTCATTAACAATCCATTGATACCAAATTCATAATTTTTGGAGTTGTATTTATTTTTCTATGAATTTTCAAAGTTGGTAGATCAATCTGTGGTTTAAATTGAATTTAAAAATCAAATTTGACTCAATTTGACTCGGATGCTGACTGGGATGCCACATCACCGCATCTGATTGGCTGGGGGTGTGCCCGCGTGGACTGGTTGATTGAGGGTGGTCAAGGGCCGGACCTGGCCATCATATCAAGATCCAACGGCCAGGTAATATTGACCAAGGTCAAAATGGCCAGAGCTCGCCGGAGCTCACCGGAGACGGGCGGCGCCGGGCTCACAAAGGGAAAACATGGGCTTTGGGAAGCGGGGAGGCTCATCGGAGGTTCGTGGCGTCGAGGCGAAGTCAATGGCGAAGCATGGCGCGACGGAGCTTCCTGGCGTGGACAGAATCGCTCGCCGGAGTCGCGCCCGCGGACGGTGGAAGCGGCTGCTCGCCGCGGTGGCTCTGTAGAGGAAGCGTGGGCATGAGACTGCGCCAGGGGGTGCGCGACAGAGAGGGAAAGCGAGGGGAAGAATCGAGAGTGGCTGGGGCTCACCGGAGCGGCCGCAATCGGCAGGGAACGGCGTCGGGGCAGCGGGGTTCGGCGAGGAAATTACACGGCCTGGCGGCGCGATAGTGAGAGGTCAGAGAGGGTAAAGGTAGCCAGGAGTGCGGGCTTTAGAGGGGTGGCGGCTGCGAGCGGAGGCGGAGGCGGGTTAGTGGGCACGGACGCCGAGAGGCGCTCGGCAGTTTCGGGCGCCGTTGGTGTGGGGAGGAGATGACAGGTTGGGTCCTGCGTCGTCGGGAGAGAGAGGGTGGGCGATAGGTGGGCCGGCAGGAGAGAGGGAGCGCGCGCGTGGCCGCGCACGGGCCGGTGGGGCTGAGAGAGAGAGTGAGGGCTGGCCCAAGTAGGTGGTCTCTTTTTTTGTTCCTGTTTTTTTCTTTTCTGTTTTTCTTCCCTTTTCCTTTCTTTTTCCATTCTTTTATTTTCTAGTTTAATACAATTAATAAATGGCCTTCCAAATACATAGTTTAAAAACAGAGAACAAAATAAGTAACTAAACCCACTATTTTAATAATTGGTTTGAATTTTGTTGATAATTCATTTTGGCAACTTTAAATTAGAAAATAATATGAATAAAAATGCTTTGCATAAAAACAAAAGAAAAGACTTATGTTTTTGGAACCTTTTAAATGTATTACCATTTGAATCATATTCATTTGATGGAACCTTTTAAACGGGGCGGGACAAAAGATCCGGCCACATCGCCCCGAAAGCGCCGAAGTGTACGACACTCTTTGATCCCGGCTCGTTAGGGACTAATAGTCCCGGCAGATAATACAGTCCGGGATTAAAGAGTTATGCGGACCGTTGCGGCCTCGTGACACCCTTTCGTCCCGGTCCAAGTTACAGACCGGGACCAATATGTGTTCAAACGCTGGTCCTCGAGCTCCCGCGCTGGTCTTTGATCACACGGGAATGAAGAACACTTAATTGGTTTTGCAAGTTGATCAACCAATTTGAATGGATTTCAGAAGTTGAAACTTGGACGGCGCCTAATTAACACGGCCAGCCCCTCATCTCCTCTGCTAGCTCTATATAAAGAGAGCTTAAGTGCCATTTTTCAAATGTACCATATCCTCTCCCTCTCTCTCTAATATCTTCGTCTCTCAAATCCACTCGCGAATCACTGACGCGCGCCATGGAGCTGCCCGAGGACCGAACTCAATGCCGGGTGTATCACTACAAGGACGATGACGTTGACATGAACTTCCAGGTCGTGGTCACTCTCCGCGGGTCAACCGTGGCGATATGGATCCACGACGTCAAGACGCGCTACCTCGATGCTGCACCGATGAAGATCGTTGGCCTCGACTGCGAATTCACCGACGCCGCAGTGGGGATGCAGCGTGTCGCCGTCCTGCAACTGTCTGTGGCCACCGACACGTTGGTGTTCCACATTTGCCACGCTGATCGGGTGTCGGAGGCCCTCCGTGACTTCTTGATGGACACAACCATCAAATTCTACGGTGCGGCTATCCACAACGATCAGCATATGTTGCGACCTTACGGAATTCATATTCCGTCCGTCGTCGACCTCCAGAAGGTCCTTCAACCTAACCCACATAGCCATAATCTTCTGAGTCTTTATGATCTAGCCAATTTTACTATTGGCACAAATCTTCCAAAGAAGGAAAAGGGCGAGAAGCTGAAGAAGGGAGAAGAGGACCTCAGATTTGGTTGGGGCAACTTTCCATTGAGCTATTTTCGCATCATGTATGCCTATCGCGATGCTTGCCTAGGATATGAGATTGCTAGCTAGGGTGTGTCGCGGTGCTATGTGATCGTAGTCCCAATGTGACGATCTAGATCGTCTAAACAATAATTATCATATGTGAGACGTTTAATTGAAATAAAAAATTATTGTGATCTTTGGATTCATTTTGCCCCCATGTTTTCCTATATAATATAGTTTTTAATTGTTATGTTTGAGTTTACTAACATGCATAGGTTATGTATCCAGTGTTATATTTAAAAATTCATAAGTTTTTTAAAAATGTTCAAATTGAAATTGAAGCATATTTCCCATGTTCCACGTTGGAATAATTATTTTATAAAATAGAAAATATAATTGGAATATTTATTCAAATTGAAACACTTTTCATGTTTAAAGTTTTCTCAAATTCGTAAGTATTAGAAAAATGTTCAAAGTCAAATTGAAATTCGAAATGGAACAGAAATTTCCAACGTTGGAGCCCTTTCGGGATCTTTAGTCGAGGCGCGTACCACAGGCCGCGACTAAAGGCTTGCGCGCGTGCGCTTTCCCCGAAACCTCCCCACCCCCTATGACCCGGACCGTGGCACCAGCCGCAAATAAAGACCCCCCTTTAGTCCCGGCTCGTTGTACCATCTGTGACAAAAGGGTGGGTGGCTATATCAATCGCGGGCGGGGGCATAGGCCACGACACTCAGGAGGCCAAAACGAGATCGACGCCGTCAGGCTGCCCGACCTCCTCGCCGTCGCCGTTCGCACTCGCCGCCGGTCCGCGTCGCCGTCCTCCACGCGCGCCGACCGTGCTCCTCCTCGACCTCTCATGCCGCCGCCACTGCCACGCGCACCCACGCGCCACCGCCGCCCCGCACTGTCGACCTCCTCTCCGGAGTTGGAAATAATTAGGTATTTTTTTAGCTTAGTATTTTAGGTATTATTTGTTAGTATTTTAGGAATTAATTAGGTATTTTAGCTTACAAAGATTAGCTTAAAGTGATTTTTTTTTATAAATTTTATCTTAGAAATTTTAACTTAGAAATTTTAGCTTAGAAAATTTTAACTTAGTATTTTATCTTAGTATTTTTATTACTAGCTTAGAAATTTTAGATTAATTGTAAATTTAGCTTAGGTTTTTTTAGTTAGAAATTTTAGCTTAGATATTTTAACTTAGAAATTTTAGCTTAGAAAATTTTATCTTACTATTTTTATTACTAGCTTAGAAATATTAGATTAATAGTAATTTTAGTTTAGAAATTTTAGAGTAATTTTAGCTTAGAAATTTTAGATTAATTTTAGCTTAGAGATTTTAGTGCAAATATTTTAGGTATTTCTGCATTTTTAGTTGCATAGAATTTTGTTATGTTTAAAAATATTTTGTTGCAAATATTTCTACACCCTCCTATACTGACAGCCACCCTCCTTATGCGACCTCCGTCTCTTCGGGTGTCTGAGCTATCCGAACTAGTCTACCACGACGCCGCACAAGCTCGTCCCTCGCTCCACGGTGTGTGTGTTCCTTGGTTACCCTCCCTCTCACGGCGGATATAGATGTCTAGACTTGTCTTCTCGCCACGTCATCATATCCCATCACGTCGTTTTTTACAAAAATACTTTTCCCTTTGCCGCCACCGGCACCGATCAGTCTCCGGACGATATGGACTTTCTCCTGGACTTGGCCTCCACGGAGCCCACACCCACAGTCGCCGCGCCCCTAGCGGGCCAGCCCAGCCCACCATGCATGGCTCGGCGCCTATGCCCCCGACGTCGATAACCGACACACCCGCCTCAACAGCGCTGCCGCCCCCGTCTGCGTCCTCTGGCCATCAACCCTCCCCACCACCTGCCCCTCCTCGTGGATCTCGCGGTAGCACCGCCTCCGCCACCAACACCCACATCATGCTCACTCGCGCCAAGAACGGTATTGTTTCGTCCCATTGACAAACTCAATCTCTCGGCCGAACACTCTTCCATATCTACTATCCCCAAAACCTATCGCTCCGCTCTTCGAGAACCTCTTTGTGCCGCCATGTCCGAGGAGTAGGATGCTCTTCTTCGTAACCATACTTGGTCTCTTGTTCCTCGTCCTATTGGTGCTAGTGTTGTTTCAGTGGAATTGGATTTTCAAGCACAAGTTTGGCACCGATGGTGGTCTTGCTCGGTACAAGGCCGGGTAGGTGGTCCGTGGTTTCTCGCAGCAGCCTAGTATTGACTATGATGTGACTTTCGGTCATGTCGTCAAGCCGGCTACGATCCACATCGTGCTCATCATCGCCATCTCACATGCTTGGACGGTTCATCGACTCGGACGTCAAGAACGCCTTCCTCCATGGCAATATCGACGAGGTGGTTCACATTGAGCAGCCGACCGGCCACATCGACCCCGTGCGTCCTTAGCACGTCCGGCTCGCTCCGAAGTCCCTCTACGGACTCAGCGGACGCTCTACGCGTGGTACCAACGGCTCGCTCATCGACTCGGCTTCGTGGCTTCCCGGAGCGACGTGTCTCCGTTCGTGCTTCGGCGCGATACCGAGATAGCCTAGCCGACGACATCATCCTCACCGCATCCAGGCACGGGCTCCTAAAATACATCACCGACCAACCTCAGCGCGAGTTCTCCATGACCGATCTCGGGGACTTGTCCTATTTCCTCGGGATCTCGGTCTCTCGCTCCGCTTCGGGGATGCTTCTCTCGCAATGCTAGTATGCCATCGACCTTCTTCGGTGCGCTACCTTACGCTCACCCGTCCTGACATTGCCCTTGTTGTCCAGCAAACGTGCCTCTACATGCACGCTCCTAGGGAACCTCACCTCAACCTCGTCAAGTGGATCCTTTGCTACGTCACCTCAACCTCATCAAGTGGATCCTTCGTTATGTCCGTGGCACCCTCGACCACGGACTTCAGCTCCACTCCACGTCGGACGCCTCCCTCATTGCCTACTCCGACGCGGATTGGGTCGGCTGCTCTGACAGCTGATGCTCCACTTCTGGCTACCTCCAAACGGCAGGCCACGGTGTCCTGCTCCAGTGCCGAGGCTTCGACAACTTCTTCTTGAGCTTTAGCGTCCTCTCCTGTCTTCTGCGACCGTTGCTTTTTGTGATAATGGCGGTGATATTTACATGGCATGTAACCCGGTCCGGCATCGCCGCATGAAGCACATCGAGATCGATATCCACTTTGTTTGTGAGAAGGTGTCTCTCGGTTAGATTCGGGTTCTTCACGTGTCGTCCTCGCAGCAGTTTGCCGATATCATGACGAAGGGCTTACCGTCTGAGCTCTTTGAGGTTACCGACGCACGAACTGCAGGATGTTAAAGTAAGATTTTGTATAGCTATTCGCACGCGTATTCCGTTTGTCTTCACTCAAATCCTTTTCACGCTTATACGAATGTATATGCGCACAACCTGGCAAGAGGTTCAGTTAATTTATCTATTGGCCGGCATGTGTGGTTCCAGTCCCCTCCTGATGGGGTCTGTATACAGGGCACTAATATGCCTTCCGAGAGCCACACCCATCCTCAAAGAGCTCTAATATGCCACTTCCTTTACCACTATATAAAGGGCTGTCCATGCACCGAGAGCCACACCCATCCATCGCTAGCTATGGGTGCAGGCAGCCCTATGCAGTCCGTGCTAGTGGCCGCCGGTGTTAAGGACAGGAAGGTGTTGGCCTTCCGGCGCTCCGTGGAGGGCGTCCCTGGCCTCATGCGCTCCATCGCCGCCTCCGGCGTGTGCAGCGCATTCCACGTCCTTGACCTCGGCAGGATCATCGACCTGCACAACCGCTGGCTCCCCGGCGTGCGCCCCTACTACGCTGTCAAGTGCAACCCGGAGCCGGCACTGCTTGGCGCGCTCGCCGCCCTGGGCACCGGCTTCGACTGCGCCAGCCGCGTCGAGATCCAGGCCGTTGTCGCGCTCGGGGTCCATCCCAGCCGCATCGTGTACGCTAACCCGTGCAAGCCTGAGGAGCACCTCAAGTACGCGTCCCAGGTGGGTGTCAACCTCACCACCTACGACTCCGTGGAGGAGGTGGCCAAGGTGAAGCGCTGCCATCCCAGCTGCGAGCTCCTCCTACGCATCAAGGGCCCCGAAAACAGCCACGCCAAGGTCGACCTCGGCACCAAGTACGGCGCTCACGCCGACGAGGTGGTCCCGCTCCTACGCGCCGCGCAGCGCGTGGGCCTTGCCGTGGCCGGCGTCTCCTTCCACGTCGGGAGCGGCGGATCGCGCACCGACGTGTACAGCGGCGCCATCCAGGCGGCGCGAGCGGCGTTCGACGCGGCCGCCGCGCTTGGCATGCCGCCCATGCGCGTGCTCGACATCGGCGGTGGGTTCGTTGCGGGCGCAGCATTCGACGAGGCCGCCCGTGTCATCCGCGGCGCCATAGAGCAGCGCTTCGGCGACCTCCCCCGCGTGGAGGTCATCGGCGAGCCGGGCCGGTACTTCGCCGAGACGGCATTCACGCTCGCCGCGCGCGTCATAGGGAAGCGCACGCGCGGAGACCTGCGGGAGTACTGGATCGACGACGGCGTCTACGGCTCCCTCAACTGCATCCGCATGGACGACTACGTGCCGCGGCCGAAGCCGCTCACCGTACGGTGCCACGGCGAGAAGACGTTCGCGTCCACGGTGTTTGGGCCAACGTGCGACTCCCTCGACACGGTGGTCACCGGATACCAGCTGCCGGAGATGAGCGTGGGGGAGTGGCTCGTGTTCGACGACATGGGCGCCTACACCACCGGCTCCGGCACCAACTTCAACGGCTTCCGTACCTCGGACATCAACACAATCCTGGCCTACTCTATATAGTAAGGACATGAAAACTCTTTATTCTGCACCCGGGTCGGTTCGATCGAACCAGGCCACATCCGTCTCCGTCTACCTAATGTTTTTTTTTCCTTCTTTTACATCGACCGTTTCTTATTCCACGACTATAGGAGCTAGCCCACCTGCTAATCGTGCCCGGCCGGCGGTTCTGGAAGCGACCGGCTACCGCTGGGATTGCAGCTGCAGCCGGGGATTGCTACTGGATATTAACTTTTTTATGGATATTCAGAAATTCTCCTTGTGGTTACAATACCTTTTCAGAATCCTTGTTTATGGCTAATGAGTAATACTTTTTCAGGATTCTAACAAGAAATCGATGGCCGTAAGAAATAAACTTGGCGACGAATAGCAAGTATCTAAAGGCTGTCAGTGTTTAGCCTAAGGTGAGCTAAAGCCTGAATTCAGAAATAGCTAGCTCGCTCCCCTCAAAAGAATAAGTAGCTAGCTCTCATACAAATGTGTATTTAGATCATCTGGCAAAATACTAGTTTATGGTTGGCTTTTGAGGTGTTCCAGTTTGAAATAAGAGTGTAATCTTTGCTTCTCGTAATTACAAGTGTCTAGTATAAATTCCCTTGTCTCATATGTACGGGAGTGGTGTTTTGGAACATGGGAGCATATGCTCCTTATATTTTGATATGCATCTTACACATATTTTAAATTTCAAAAAAATTGAAACAGAAAATTCGCACGTACATCTTCACGTGCTACGCGCTCACAAAGTCGTTTCATAAAAATGAACTTATCATGTGACGTGTGTAAAAAAGACAAAATTCAGTGCTGAAAACAATGCTTTTCACCGGATAAGTTTTTTCTTTTTTACATAGGCCACAAAAAATATTATTTTTTCGTGAAACTTGACACATACACATATATTATGGAGATGTACATGTAGAATTTTTTATCAAAATTTTTCCACAGTTCAAAATATATTTTGTTGGTAGAGGGAGCATACGCACTCAGGAGCCGAATTGAATTTCCGCATATGTACAACCTATAGTATCTCTATTCAGCTGACAGGATGACTGTCATTATTGTGATTATTCAGTAGGGTGCATGAGTACTTTATTTTTTCTTGTTTGATGCTCTCTGGAGCAATTCTTGTTGCTACTGGTTTCGAGTTAGATTTATTTCAGTCATAGTGATGTATGTGGATACTGACTCGGGGTTATAAATAAATGAAAAGGCCGCACAATACTCATGTCAAGTGGCTTAGATGGTAGGACGAGATATTTAATCTCAGTTGGTTTTATTTGACAATAATATAACCTGATGCTGTTTTCAGAGATCATGACAATAAATGAGAGACTTGGTCATTTATTTGGTCACAGCACTAGTACATTTTTCTAATTAATTCTTCATGTAGCACATATGGACAGCGCACCTTCCGGCTACTGGTATATAGATAAATGAAAACCTACATGAGCTGCTCAGGAATAACTCCATAATCTTCCTTGAGGTAATTTGGCCTCAGTCAAGCACTCAGTTCTTATGTCAAGTGGCGTGTATG
This sequence comes from Lolium rigidum, assembly GCF_022539505.1. Lineage (NCBI taxonomy): Eukaryota > Viridiplantae > Streptophyta > Magnoliopsida > Poales > Poaceae > Lolium > Lolium rigidum. The sequence goes on from NC_061508.1 coordinate 95,880,625, forward strand.
ATAGGATGAGAGAATTAAGCTGACTCGCCCCTTGTTCCATCCCACCTTCTCGGCCTGGTTCATAGCACCCAAAGCGTTGTATTTTTTTTTCTTTTACCTCGACGGTTCAATTTATTCAACTGTGATATAAATATTTAGGTACACACCAAAATGACTCGAATCACCAAATATTTTATTCAGTCCTTGATGAACCAGGAAGTGATATACTTTTCATGCGAGCTTATGATTTACTTAGTACATCCATGGTAGTACATCTATGGTGGTACAACTTTTTGCTGTCCGGTTTTAAGTCCGGATGATAACTTAAACCCTCGCAAATTCCCCTAATCATTTGATATCAAGTCATACGAGTAATATGTTTATCAAGGCTTCCGTCCTTCATATACTCGAAGCAGAGCGCTCTAGCATTGTCTATGTTGTGTTTCATAACAGTAGCCAACTAACCGAATGATGATGCTTGACCTTATTAAGTTTAGAAATTCTTGTGCCCTCGATATTTTGCATGTTATAAAGCTTCTTCACAGCAATCTCTTCTCTGTTATAAACTCCCTGCTAGTTAAAAAACCATGTTAAAATGGAGCACGGGTTTATATCTAGTGATACTATCACACCGTACCTTGTAATCCTCCCCATACCTATTATGCGACATCTAAACAGAAGAATGACATTATACACAAAGCAATACACGAGAATCGTACCTTGTAAACTTCACCGTTATCTCCATGATTATAACACCAAGACTGTATATGTCTGACTTGAATGATATTAGTCTAGACACATAAAATTCTGGTGCCAAATATCCCCTGTATAAATATATATAGTACCTAATAAATCAATGGGGGAAAAAGGGAACTGACGTTCAATCACACATACCAGAAGAAGCGTTTTCCAGAAAACTTACATTGTTCCAAACGGTTTTGAAGAGATCACCGTACTTTGCTTTTCACCGAAGCATCTCGAGATACCAAAATCCGCAATTTTCGGCATCATATTCTCGTCTAGCGGTACATTTGCAGGCTTCAGATCAACCAAACGATGTGTTTTCTCCATGGAAGTCCCTGAGAAGGATCTACAAAAACGAGAGAGAAAGAAAGTTGTTCTTGGTGAGATATCTTCCATACGATTCTAGAATCGAAACTTTCACTTTGGAATCGTAAGTGAGGTTGTTTACGGTGGCAAATTCATATGTCTCTTAATTAATCCAGCAGATGAAACAAGCTTTATAGGGGAGAAGCAGAGCTCTCAGAATCCTTTGAATTAAAGAGATATATTCCTGTAGGAAAACATTTGCAAGAAGTGGAGTTCTCAGAAATCCCCATGGGATTTACTGGGGATGATTGGCCCAAATTAACTCCAAAGCACATCCTAAACACGATGGAGGAGCTAGGCCCTGTGGCTAAAACTAGCAATTATCCATCCATCAGTATGTAATCGAGAAGCATAGAAATTTTCCTGGAGATGGTAATTACCTGGAGAATCCATGCTGAGGAGAAGCTCCATATCCTGTCTGCCGAGTCGTGTGTGGAGGAGGAAGGGGATTCGTGCTCTGTCTCTATCCTGTGGTGAGAATGAGATCTAGATCTAGATCCAGCGCCCAGCCCAGGTACTATATAATAGAGACGTGTGGAGTGGTGGGATCCAGATGCAGAACCAACCCTAATGGTGAGTGATTAAGACTCCTAATCGTGATTAAGACTCCATGTGGGCCGGCTCTCTCTGGTGTCTTGATGCAAGTTGCAGCCGAAACACTGTAAACGATGGTAACTTGGTTCAGGCATCATGTGAGCCGGCTCTCTCTGGTGTCGTATGCCATGGACCATCTGCAAGAAAATGGTACTGAGTCAATTTTGTTGACACAATTCATAGGTACCGTCAGGCTTTGGGTATATCTACAAGATTTCATAGGTGCGCAAGCATGGCAACTAGGCATATTATTAATTTTAGAGTTAATTTTATTATTGAATGAACGAATGTATATGTACATGAAGCTGAGAATCGTCAAGTGTGAAAGTTTGACACTGGACCTGAATATCGTGGCAGAACTTCCACGTTGAGAAACGAGCGCAAATGAATAACTGATACTCCCTCTGATCCCGAAAAATTGTCTCTAGAAATGACACTAGTGGAAAACGCACCTAATATCCGGTGCCCCTCCCCCCTTTCGCCCCGGCCCCGCCACGGCCCGGTGCAAAAGGCCGCAGCGCTGGGGCTGGGGCGAGCAGAGGGCCTCGTGGGGGACCTTTTGCCCGGTTGGTAACACCAACCGGGGTAAAAGGGTACCCTTTTACCCCGGTTGGTGTTACCAACCGGGGCAAAAGGCCCCCCACTATATATAAAGGCTGCAGCCCACCCCTCTCCTCATTCCATCTCACTTTGGAGAACATAGAAGGTGTGAGGGGGTGGTGTGTGCTTTTTTTCCCCTCCTATGCACTAGAAGTGTTTGATGAAATGCCCGACACACCATTTTAGATTCCATACTTAATTAAATAAGTTTTGTTCCTAGTCTTTCCTCCTCGGTCGAGGTACCGACTTTATCCTTTCCTCTGTCGATGTAACATTAGCCATTTCTCTATTTATGATGTTTGGTACCTAGGTAGGTGATAATTATATAATGCAGATGAACCGGCAATGGATGTACGCTGACCGATGCTCTACCGAGTTCATGAAAGGTGTGGGTTATTTTCTCGAGGTGGCCCGGGCAAACAAACGGAATAATTTTATGTGTTGTCCATGTGATGTATGTCGGAATCAGAAAGAACACTCTTCGCACAAAGTCATCCACTTCCACCTGTATCGGTCCGGTTTCATGCCCGGCTATAATTGTTGGACCAAGCACGGAGAAAGAGGGGTTATGATGGAAGACAACGAAGAAGAAGAAGAGAATGATGACAACTATCATGATATGTTCTCTGAATACGGTGCTGGTACTGGTATGGAAGATAACGATGAAGTAGAAGCAGAAGACCGGACACCAGATCAGCCCATCGATGATCTGGGTCAGGCCATCACGGATGCTAAGACAGAATGCGAGATTGAAAAGGTGAGGGTGAAGTTCGACCAGATGTTAAATGATTACAAGACATTGTTGTATCCAAATTGTGAAGATGGGCAGAAAAAGCTTGGTAGCACATTGGAATTACTGCAATGGAAGGCCGAGAACGGTGTGACTGACAGCACATTTACAAAGTTGCTGCAGATAGTGAAGAAGCAGCTTCCTAGAAACAATGAATTGCCCGACAGTACATACCAAGCAAAGAAGCTTGTCTGTCCCTTAGGATTAGATGTGGAGAAGATACATGCCTGCATTAATGACTGTATTCTATACCGCGGTGAGAAGTACGAGAATTTGGAACAATGCCCAGTATGCACTGCATTGCGGTATAAGATCAGATCTGAAGACCCTGGCAATGTTGAGGGTGAGCGGCCCAGGAAGAGGGTTCCTGCAAAGGTGATGTGGTATGCTCCTATAATTCCACGGTTGAAACGTTTGTTCAGAAACAAAGAGCATGCCAAACTGTTGCGATGGCACATGGAAGACCGTAAGAAAGACGAGATGTTGAGACACCCCGCTGATGGGGCGCAGTGGAGAAAAATCGAGAGAAAGTTCGCGCGCTTTGCAGGTGACGCAAGGAACTTATGGTTTGGTCTAAGTACTGATGGCATGAATCCTTTTGGGGAGCAAAGCTGCAGCCACAGCACCTGGCCTGTGACTCTATGTATCTATAACCTTCCTCCTTGGTTGTGCATGAAGCGCAAGTTTATTTAGATGCCGGTGTTAATCCAAGGCCCGAGGCAACCAGGCAACGACATCGATGTGTACCTAAGGCCATTAGTTGATGAACTTTTACAGTTGTGGGACTTAAAAGGTGTCCGTGCGTGGGACGAGCACGCGGAAGAGGAATTTGACCTACGAGCGCTGTTGTTCGTAACCATCAACGATTGGCCTGCTCTTAGTAACATTTCAGGACATACAAACAAGGGATACAATGCATGCACACATTGTTTAGATGACACTGAAAGTATATATCTGGATAAGAGTAAGAAGGTTGTGTACCTCGGGTATAGTCGTTTCCTTCCGCGGAAGCATCCCTTAAGTAAACCGGGCAATCATTTCAACGGTGAGGAAGATACCCGGGAGACGCCTCTTCTCCGACCTGGTGATGATGTATTTGATATGGTGAAGGATTTGAAAGTAATATTTGGAAAGGGTCCTGGCAGTCAACCTATTCCGAATGGCCCTGATAAGCGCGCACCCATGTGGAAGAAGAAATCTATATTTTGGGATCTACCCTATTGGAAAGTCCTAGATGTCCGCTCAGCGATCGACGTGATGCACCTGACGAAGAATCTCTGCGTGAATCTGCTAGGCTTCTTTGGCTTGTATGGGAAGTCAAAAGATACATCTGAAGCACGGGAGGACCAGCAACACACGAAAGGTCGAGACGGCAAGAATCCTGAATGGTTTCAAGGTGGTGCTGCCAGCTACGCTCTTACCAAAGAAGAGAAGGAAATCTTTTTTGAAGCACTAAGTAGTATCAAGGTCCCGTCTGGCTTCTCGTCGAATATAAAGGGAATAATAAATGTGGCGGAGAAAAAATTTCAAAAGCTGAAGTCTCATGACTGCCACGTGCTTATGACGCAATTGCTTCCGATTGCGTTGAGGGGGATTCTACCGGAAAATGTTCGACTACCCATTGTAAAGCTATGTGCATTCCTCAATGCAATTTCTCAGAAGATAATCAATCCAGAAAGTCTACCAGCGTTACAAACTGATGTGGTCCAATGTCTTGTCAGCTTTGAGTTGGTGTACCCACCATCCTTCTTCAACATTATGACGCACCTCCTAGTTCACCTAGTCAAAGAGATTCAGATTCTGGGTCCTGTGTTTCTACACAATATGTTCCCCTTTGAGAGGTTCATGGGAGTCTTAAAGAAATATGTTCATAACCGTGCTAGGCCAGAAGGAAGCATCTCGAAGGGTTATGGAACAGAGGAGGTCATTGAGTTCTGTGTTGACTTTATTCCAGACCTTAAGTCGATTGGTGTTCCCGAATCGCGACATGAGGGGAGAATTAGTGGAAAAGGCACGCTAGGAAGGAAAGCAAAGATATTTATGGACGAACATTCTTTCACTAAAGCACACTACACAGTTTTACAAATGTCAACATTGGTGGCTCCGTATATCGAGGAACATAAGAATATTATACGGTCCAAAAACCCAGGGCTATCTGAATCCTTGATTAATGATAAACACATGGATAGTTTCAGCGCCTGGTTACAAACAGAACTCATGAATAACGACGAAGTTGGAGATGAGCTGTACTTGTTGGCTAGGTCACCATCTTCGACTGTACTGACTTTCCAAGGGTACGAGATAAATGGGAATACATTTTACACGATCGCACAAGACAAAAAGAGCACCAACCAAAACAGTGGTGTTCGTTTCGATGCAACCGGGTACAATGGGCAAAAGGAGACATATTATGGTTACATAGAGGACATATGGGAACTTGACTATGGACCTAATTTTAAGGTCCCTCTGTTTCGGTGCCAATGGGTCAAGATGACAGCAGTAAAGGTAGATCAGCAGTACGGAATGACAACAGTGGATCTCAACAATCTTGGGTACAGAAATGAACCATTCGTCCTAGCCAAAGATGTTGCTCAAGTTTTCTATGTGAAGGACTGATACGTCTCCGACGTATCGATAATTTCTTATGTTCTTGTTGACTGCCAAAACCCACCGGCGGGCAGCGGCCTTGTCAACACCGTAGAGCCGGGAAGAGCCTAGAGCTGCGGCTGGCTGAGACCCCTCCGAGCGACGGCCCGCAATGCTCTTCTGGTCACACGCGGCGATGCGAAGTGCAAGGGCGTGCCACCTGACCTATACCTGGCCGGAAGGTGATGGGGATGCCTCGCTTAGTTTCCTGCGCAGGGCATACATGTAAACGTTAAATACGAGCCTCGATCGGCTCTCAGGTTATCCTGTGAATCGGCTCAAAGAGCCGATCCACCCATGATTCGTACGGGGTGCACGAATACTTGGCGGTCCTGCTTGATCAAGATAGAGCTAATTAGATCTACGACGATTTAGGGTTTTCACCGCATAATCGGATCATCCTACTCCAGGTTGGGCCTCGCGGCCACGCAAGGTGCTCGTAAGCCGATCCTAAACAAGGCCTAAAAACCAACATGAAGTTGATCCTCGGAACATCCTGTTTAGGACTTGCGAACGCCACCCTACGTGCCACTTGGATCCTCCCCTTTGTAAGGCCTAACTATTGCGAGATATTAAACTAATCCTTGTAGAACAAGGAGCAATCGTAATG
>NC_061508.1:95887053-96062684 GCF_022539505.1 Lolium rigidum
GTGGAGATACGGGACATACCAAGTGTCGGATTAATTTCCTACCGGTTGCATCAAGCTGGGTCTCACGACGTGGCGGTGTGCGACACGTTGCCGGGAGAACAAACCCGGATGAAGAGATAGTTACATCCTAGCTAGATCATAGTGGAAGGTCGGGACTAGGGGTCCGATGTTCACATGTGGTTGTGAACGGTCCGTGGATTATTCCGGCGGATCGTCCGGATGCTGGTGGATTTGTGCAACCTCTGCGAGAGTAAAAACTATTTCGAATAGCCGCGTCCTCGGATATGGACAGTTGAAAGGCCATGTAGCTAGTATTGTGTCAATCTTTTATCAAAACAAAGTTTTGCGAAAGGAAGTGTGCCTGAGAGGTACTCGATGATGAAAGTTTGTACCTGCGAGGTACGGAGATGGGAAAGATGGATGCTGATTACAAGGATGTTTTCAAAGGAAAGTTTTCAAATAAAACTTTGCCAAAACCTCTGGATAAAAGGATATCCACGAGAGAAACTATATTATTTTGAAGTATTTTTCTCAATAGAGATATAGATAGGTTGATCAACCATGATACCTCTTCTATCTATCATGGGTAGCGAACCACTAAAGTATAGCCTACCCATTCCACCATATATGAGCATATTGCATTTTAAGCATCGTTCTTGATGACTTGCTGAGTACATTCAAATGTACTCACGTTTGGTTTTCAACCCTGGTATTTACTTACCAGACTATGAGGAGGAGGCCCCGGAGGAGTACTATGATGATGGCTCTGCGAACTAAGACGTCTCCCGGTCAGCAGCCTGTAGGTTAAGGCGTGACTTGGGCTATATCACCTTGTGTTTCCGCTGTGTTTTCAATAATGCTAGCCCTGCGTGGCAGCAACTTAAGACTTGGTCATGCGACCATTTATGTAAGACTCTAATATTCGTGTAATGGATGATGTTATCACGTATGCCAACTATTATATGTTGTTCACGGTCGGTGTTCGGGATCGTGAATGTATGCATATAGGGTGACCCTGGACCGCTAATCCGGGGGCACTACAGTTCTTCTCATGTGGGTTCAACTGACGGGAAGCATAAGCGACAACTTGGCGATCCTGCATTAGAATCGCGCCAAGCCCTAGAAGAGATGCATCACAGAAGATTTGGAATGGTTTGGTGGTATCTGGACCAACGAGAACTGGAGTGGAAGTGAGTTTAGCTTTTAGGAGGTTGAAGCTCTCATCACATTGTGGAGACCAGACGAACTTCTTGTCCTTCTTTGTAAGGTCTGTGAGAGGTTTGGAAATCTTTGAGAAATTTTCGACAAAGCGTCGGTAATAACTAGCCAAACCAAGAAAGCTTCTGACTTGCTTGACCGTTCTAGGAGGTTCCCATTCAACGATGGCCTTAACCTTTTCCGGATCAATAGCTATGCCTTTGGCAGATATGACATGACCAAGATAGGTTACTTCAGAAATCCAGAACTCACACTTGGAGAACTTGGCATAGAGGCGATGTTCGCTAAGTTTCATGAGGATGAGGCGAAGGTGTTCCTCATGCTCTTTTTCAGACTTGGAGTAGACAAGGATATCATCAAGATAGATCACAACGAACTTGTCGAGGTATACATGGAAAACGAGTTCATGAGACGAGAGAAAGTCGCCGGTGCATTGGTGAGACCAAAGGACATGATGGTGTACTCATAGAGACCGTACCGAGTTGTGAAAGCTGTTTTTGGAATATCCTCCTTTCTAATCTTGATCCGATGGTAGCCCATTCTCAAGTCCAACTTGGAGAATACAGAGGCTCCGACTAGCCGATCAAAGAGATCTTCTATGTGACATCTTAGGATTTAAACGGCGTTGATGTTCAATAAGCGACGAGTTACAAACCTGTAATTCGCGCAATGGGGGCTTGATATGGTGGGACCTTTGGAGAGATCCACTCCTGGGGGCACACCCATCTATTAGTCGCGGTGGATAAATTCACAAAGTGGATAGAAGCGGTTCCTATCGGATCTCAAGCCGCAAAAACAGCGACACACTTCCTCAAGACTATAATCAAGCTGCTTTGGATTTCCCCATAGCATCATCACGGATAACGGGTCAAACTTCATTGCGGCGGAGACAAAGAAATTCTGTCGAGAGAAAGGGATCACCCTCAGCTTTGCATCAGTCGCCCATCCACATACCAACGGTCAAGTCGAACGGGCTAATGGTCTAATTATGGGTGGAGTCAAGAAAAGGCTAGAAGCCCGACTAAAAAGCGCAGCAGGACATTGGGTTGAGGAACTACCATCGGTATTATGGAGCTTAAGAACAACGCCCAATCGATCGACGGGATACACACCGTTCTTCATGGTGTATGGAGCGAGAGGCAATTTTACCATCGGATGTACGTTTCAGCGCGCCTCGAGTCATTGCATATTCAGAACAAGCCTCCAATGAAGCTCTGGCCCAAGATATGGATGCACTCGATGAAGCTAGAGACATTGCGCTCGCCGGATCTGCTGTCTATCAGCGAGAATCTCCGGAATTATCACTCGCGACGGATATGAAGCAGATCCTTCGAGGAGGGCGATCTAGTCCTTCGACTAAAACAAAAAGTTCATCGCAAACTCGAATCTCCCTGGGAAGGGCCATACATCATCCATGAAGTTATCCGAGGAGGCTCGTATCGACTACGCGACCCTAAAACAGGGGGAGTTTACTCCAATCCCCGGAACGTCGCTCAACTTCGCAAGTTCTACGCATAGGACATATTTTATCTCGCAATAAGGCTTTCGGCCATACAGTGTATTCACGCTTTGCTTGCTATCAGGCCTTCGGCCTAGAAATAAAGAAAATTTGCCTCAAGTTGATTCTTAACTCCTACTTTTCCGTAACATGCTTCGAATAAATATCACCCGACACTCGGGGGCTATGTCGATACAGCATAATCATACTCGCTTTCGAAACCAAATTCACTCGACACTCGATCGATGGTTCACAAGCGATACACTGGGACATATACATGCTTTGGTAAACAATTACTCGAAACTCGAGTGTTAGTATCAATACAGCATAAACATTTCTACAAAGTTCTTGAAAATATAATCTTTACACAAATTACGCTTCAACTAAGCATCACGCCTTGGTTCACGAAGCAACTTCATAGTCTCATCGATTGAGAAATCGACAATCTTATTGGCTGATTCTTCTACGGCAGCATAATGAGATGAAAGCTCAACTTTGTTGTCCGCAGTCACGGGTAGCTTATGAAGATCCTTGAAGGAAAAGACGGTTGACGAACTCTCACGAAAGCTAGGGCAATGGTCGCACCTCCAACCAGTTGGTGACGCACACATCTCTTCAGATTGTCGGTCGAAGAAAAGAGCCTAAGCAATTGGCTCGGTCGAGTTATCGGAGCATTGAGAGGATACATGGCTTCTCTTACAGCCATCGAGACTCTCGGCATCGATCAACGAAAGACACGACCTGATTTACTCGGGCCTGCAGGTGATGCTAAGATAAACCCTTTTCTTCGATCAGACCGGAAGCTGGCTATGTGACGGCTACCATGACCGGAACCAGCCGCCACTTTTCCTTCGACCCATTGCCTCTCTGTATTGGCGTGGGGCTCTATACCTACAAGAATGAAGAGTTGGAAATTCCGTATCAATCGAAGCATCCGAATAAAGAGATGACTCGGGGGCTTACAGAATAAATCCTCGGTGACTCGGCCCAACTCCTCAATAATAAAATCTTCCCGCTCCGCGGCTAATCTGCTTTTTGACGAAGCTATATCAGCAAGTCCTTGCACATGCTTTAGCCTTTGTTCGAGAGCAGCTACTTTGGAGCGAAGGGAGTTGATGGTATCTCGCGCCGACTTTATTGATTCTAGCAAAGGCCAACATATCAACGGTGGAAGTAGCGACCGATGGAGCAACATCGGTCGAAACAACCTGCAAGCGATTGAAGGATAATATCTCGAGTTATCATCAATGATGACTCGAACAAGGAGCATATTGAAAAACAACAAATTTTGAAAACTCCCATCGGGAGCACATTGCAGTCGAAATATTAAAAGGAGTTCCAAAATAAACATCAAGCAAAAGCTCAGAAGAGCTAGTTTATTACAACGGCAAACATCACACGATAAAAGTCTATGGAGCAACAGACGTGGAAGCACCGGCGAAGTTTTGGCGAAGCGATCTTGATCAGAGTCTTGGCTAGAAGATCAGCTAGTTTTCCTGAGCGTTCGGCATAGTTTTTCAACGATACCTTCTTGCCATCAGGCTGCCTGGGAAAATCAGCGTAGGCCTTCTCGAGATCTCCATCAATACCACTCGCGAGTGGCGAAAGTGATAGCAGCTCGGGCTCCGGCCTTGGTCTTCGACAAGGTGAATTCGTCGAGTAATGCGCTGATTGGAGTAAGCTTACGCACAATCTCCGGAAGCGATAGAGGGACCGGCTCGCGAGGAAGCAGCTGCTCGAACACTTCGAGAGAGTAGCCCGGTGACTCTGAGAGAACTTTCTTGGCCTTGGAGACATGAGCTTCCAGGTGAGTGATGTTATCCAACGAGCGCATCCTCACGAAATTGGTTGGGTAAAATCGCCGGAGCACCCAAAGACGCCGAAACAGATCAAAGGAGAAGACTCATCGGTTGATAAGGGAATTACTCGAGAAAGATATATTATTAACATAGTCTCGAGTGATATTACCCGATAAACCCGCCACTATCGGCTCGAGAAGGGCCGTGAGGTCATCGTCATGAGTTTGGCCAGCCTTTTCCGGGGACTCGAGCTCGATCTAACCTTCTTAAGTTCATCAGCGAAGACTTTGCGAACTTAAGTTCTTCCTCCAAGTCAGCGATTCGGCCGAGGGCGCTGTTCCTCTCAGATTCAGCTGTCTTCGTAGCAACTACAGACATATATAAAGATTTCAGTCGAAGGATTATTATATAAATTATTCGAGTAAATTTCTTCGGAATTTACCTTGAGACGTAGACAAATCATGACGAAGTTTTTCAACTTCAGCCTCGGCCACGACCAGTCGACGTCCAAAGTCTTGCATCGTCTGCATGATAGCCTACACAAAAATACACTCGAGTTAGAGTAAGCTACTTGAGCCTATGATCGATTCTACGAATCCATCATAGCCTCGGGGGCTACTCCCATCGGGAGCACTGCCGTGCTCCCGATATTATATCACTCGAAAGAATAAGCTACTTGAGCCTATGATCGATTCTACGAATCCATCATAGCCTCGGGGGCTACTCCCATCGGGAGCACTGCCGTGCTCCCGATATTTTATTACTCGAAAGGATAAGCTACTTGAGCCTATGATCGATTCTACGAATCCATCATAGCCTCGGGGGCTACTCCCAACGGGAGCACTGCCGTGCTCCCGATAAAATCAAGGAAAAAGAACTTACTATTCTGTTCGGAGTCGACAGTGGATCGTAAGAACTCCCCGAGCCTTACGTGCGCGAGTAAGGAGGAGGAGTTGCGACCGAGTATGTGACTCGGAAGCGCGTACTCCCCGACGTCCTTGTCCTTTCCCTTCGGGTCGGGAACCTGCTCGGACAACGTCTTCCTTGGGCTTCACAGAATGACTCGATGCGAGAGTTCGATCTTTTGGAAGCACCTCGGCTCTGGAAGAGTAAAAGAGAAATATTTTGCGAGTTAAGGATAGTATACAGAAATGAAAAAGCTTATTCGAAGCAGTAGACGCTTACTCAGAATCTTCATCATCGTCATCCAATATGTCTATGTCCCACGCATCGGACCGAATCTTCTTAGCCGGAGGGGGACGAGAGCTGATAGGAGAGACATTCAAGACCGTCTTCGACTGACCTTCATCAACGATGACATCACCCGAAGAAGTGTGCTTGGAGGTCGCCTCATCATCGTCCGGACGGCCGTGCTTTGAAGAGCGCGAGAGAAGAGCCGTGGTCCGACTCGTCGGCCACATCCTCATACCTATCACTCGATTCATCCGGGGCTGTTGTATCAAGTGCGGTCGGTCGAGGATCCGAGCGGGGAGGATAGCTGGGCTTAACCTTCCGATTCCGCCGATAAAGGAAATACAAACGTCGGAGAAAAAATAATAGTGAGTGAAGAACGGTTCAGTCAAGAGAAGAAAGCAGCATAGTCGAGCAAAAAGTCACCTTCTTTGGAGGATTATCACTCGAGAAAGGGAGATGAGCCAAAGTGGGAGAGTCATCGCGATCAATGTGGGTTATCGCCCGAATACGAGTGTCAAACTCATCGGCTGATAACTCACTACTCTTCGTTCGAGTGGTGTCCTTTGCTCAAGTGTACTCCCACATTGGGTGATCGCGAAGCATCAAAGGCTGAATTCTACGCATGACAAAGACACAAGACAAATGGAGACCATTTATCCAGGGGCCTGAGCTAACCTTACGCAGTTCAGCAATCTGATCCATCAATGGCTCCGTTTCTTCGAGTTCCTCTTGCGTCAGCTCGTGGTTCCATGATTTTCTTCGCGAGAGAAGAGAATGAGGATTGAACTCCGGAGATCATCGGAATTCTTGCCCTTTAGATAGAACCAGCGTCTACGCCAGTTTTGGACGAGAGGCCAAGAATTTCATGTCAAAATAAATGACATTTTTACCCACTTGGATTCCGAAGGCACCGAGTGTTCATGGGCACTTTTTCCCTTTCACCCGCGACAGGGGGCTCCTTGTTGAACTTCACTCGAAAGATCCGTTTCCACGGGGCCCGAGTGAGGGTGAATACCCAGGAAGCACTCACAAAGGACTATGAAACAAGATATGTGCTGGATAGCATTTGGGGGAAGATCATGAAGCTGAATCCCGTAGATATGGAGCAGGGCCAAGAAAAACGGATGCAAAGGAAAAGAAAAACCACGAGGAAAGTGGTCGGCAAAGACGACCCTTTCAAGACCTTGGGGGTTCGGAAACACTTCATCCTTAGGGGGCTTGCGGAAGCTACACGGAGCCTGCAAGATTTGGCCTTCCTTCAGCAGCGAGATAAGGGTCTTCGGTGCAATATTGGAGCCCTTCCAATCTCCTGTCCTCTTCCTTGTCTGCGAGCATTGGCAGCTGCAGCCCTGCTTGCAGCAGAGACTTTCTTCTTGCCTGCGGCCATGGTTGTTTACAGAGGAGCACGAAGAACGAGAGGAAGAAGATGACGAGCGTTGAAAGAGGGGGTAAAAGACGGGACAGCAGCCCCTTACCCCCTATTTATAGAAAGTTACGGGTGATCACCACCGTTCGATTTTTTTACCCTAGCTATGTGTCCTACATCCTAGCCACCACGTGGCGCAAGGATACGAACCGCCAACGCTGCCGTTACCAAGCACACGATCTTCACGGCGAGACGTGCCGAAATTTCCGCCACTACGCAGCAGAAACGCCCCACGATGGCACGACATCACGCCATGACGTGTCATGGGCCCACATTGACCGGTCTAATCGACTGACAACGGTCACCCGATGAGCAATATGGGTGGATTCATGGTCATCCCTGACGTCACTCGTCAGGAGAACTATCTCGAACCTTGAACAAGTTATAACAGTCGATGCCTTCTGCAAACAGAAAAATCTCTCGACTAAAACATAACTCGAAACCTGAGTCTTGAATCTCAAATGGTTCACTCGGATGCCGTACTTACAGTACAAAGGTAAGACTCAAAGAATCTTTTCCTTGAGCCTGGCCATGATACTCGAGCTATCATTGTCGGTATTTTCCATGCCGACGAGCATGATGAAAAATCCTGGCGGACGTGCTTGGGTAAAATACACTTGGGTAAACCTAACTCGACGAGTTAAGAGTTTTCGACCCTTTTCTTGGCTCGAGTCGGGGGACTCGAGTTAAAGTAGGACGAGTATTGTTTTCACCCGAGAGTGATTTATTGATCCCGATCGGTCGAGAGATCAAGCAGCTGATCCAATATCCCTCCAAAAAAATACATCATAACCAACTATGATTCAGTCGACAGTATTCACGCATACTTGAGTTTCTACTTAACTCTTCGAGTTAACTAGACACTCGGGGGCTACTGACGTGGGGATGCCTAACGGATCACCCGCATGGGCCTACCCGGTTCAATCAACATAAACGGGCCTGCTACGGAGCCCAACAAAGGCAAAGATTAGGATTTCTACAAGGATACGGAGAACCTTCGACTTACCATACAAGTTAGGCTAGAGTTACCGCCTTGGACCCTTACCTTGTAACCTACCTGGACTCGGGTACCGACACCCAGCCATCTATATAAGGCTGGGAGGACCCCCAGGTAGGATAAGCCACGAGACACCAAAGCACTTGAGCATTGCGCAAGATCTACTCTTTGCTGCAAACTTAAGTCGCCGAGATTCATTGTAATATCACTCGAAATAATACCAGACAGGCAGGAGTAAGGGTTTTACCTCTACGAGGGCCCCGAACCTGGGTAAATCTTGTTCCCTGTCAGCCCAGGATCTGTAAAGTCCGTAGGGTCTATTCTCGAGCCAAGTACGTGCGGAACCTTCGAGTGCAAGGTTCAGGCACTGCATGGCTGTCTTTTTAGTTCCTTTCTGGCACTTTACCGCTAGTAGATAATCTTTTAGCCAGCTAACATCAGCAGCTAGAAATCTGGTTCACGAATCGCAGCCAAGCACCACGTCCACCCCAAAATCCGGTTCCTAATATCACAACCACGGTCGGGTCTCGCAGAATAGGAATTCAAAGTCCGGGACCAGCAATTAGGAACGAGAGGATTCCAGCAGATTTCAAAGGACCTAGGAAGCTCCCGAATTATACCCGGACATGGAGCCCGCTGATTGGATAGAGAGTTATGAGATGGCAATGGAAATTTTGGAGGTTAGCGACGCGGTATGTGCAAGATATTTAAGCATGATGTAGGATGGACCCGCAAAGTCTTTTTTAAAAATCTGCCCATGAACTCGATTAATAGTTGGCAAGAGTTGAAGGATCGAGTTCATCAAAAACTTCCAAGGAACTTGCAAACGACCTACTACAATCACGGATTTGGAAAACTGCGTTCACAACATTGGTCGAGACGTGTGGCGGAGATTATTCATACATCGGTAGGACTCACGACTCAACAAGCGAGTAATTGCCCTTGAAAGGAACGACAAATTAGACCCGCTAAGGCATAAGTTAGGATGGATCAAGAGATATGTCACATATATGAGTGAGTTGATGGATGCTATGAACAAATACGCAGAATCCGACAAAACCAAGGATGCGGAGTCGGATGACAAAAAATCTGGTAAGGGGAAGAAAGCTGGAGCTAAGATAGCCCGAGAACCCGACCCGGACCAACGGGAGTCGGCAAGGTCGGAATAACAACAAGCGAGAAAACGATGAAGGTAACTCAGATTTGGTAGCCAATACCAATACGAAGTTATAAGAATCAACGTCAAAATTTGGGCTATCGACGAAACAATCGGAATTTTCGTCCCAACAGCTTTGCCCAAGCTCAGCAGGCCTTAAAGGGTCCATGTCCACATCATAGCAAAAACGGTAGAATAGCCAACACTCCTGGGAAAATTGCTTTGTGATGGATGCACTCAGGAACAGCGGAGGTAATCGTCAAGGACCCAGAAATAATGGACGAGGTAGTCAAGGTGGCCATCCGGGCGCGGGAAATCCGGGTCACCCAAATAATGCGAGGTCATGACGAATTAGGTCACCAAAGGAAAAACCAGGGAAGGATCACATCAAGGCTGAGCATCGGGATTTCAGAACAATCCAAAACAACTTAGCCAAGGGCGATATCACGTGTTCACTACCGGTACGTGTCGGAGAGATAGAAAGCTACAAAAATGGGCAGTCAATGCCATTGCCCCTGCCGTACCACGACGGTTAAGCTGAGTACGAACAGCCTATAACCTGGAGCCGTGCCGATCATCCTCCCAGAATAGATAACCCAGGAGGCGCAGCTTTGGTTGTAGCCCCCCAGGTTGGAGGTTATAAACTAGATAAAGTACTGATGGATGGACGAAGCAGTATCAACATATTATATTACGATACCTTTCGAAGGATGAATCTGAGTGAAAGACAACTTCAACCATCATCAACTATCTTTCACAGGATAGTTCCAGGTAAATCTGCCCAACCTATCAGAAGAATTTATCTTGAAGTAGCCTTCGAACTATGGATAATTACGGGTCTGAAATTCTGGCTTTCGAAATCGTCAAATTTAAGAGTCCCTATCATGCATTGTTCGGACGACCGGCTTATGCAAAATTCATGGCCGGACCATGCTATATTTATCTCAAGTTGAAAATGCCTGGTCTTAAAGGAAACATTACAGTTCATGGGGATTTAGATATAGCTTTGGAGTGTGAAGAAGGAGATGCAACCTACGCAGAAACTGCATGTGCAAAAGAAGAGTTGAAATTATACAAGTTGCAGGTTGATCGAGAATATATGACTTCATTTAAAAAAGCCAGCTACTGAGTCAAAGTTAAAATTTAAGTCAGCTTAGGACACCAAGCTTGTTGATTGCGTTCCTGGTGATTCTTTCAAACAGTTCAGCGTGGGGGCTCATATGACTAAATAGGAAAACACGCTCGTCAAATTCCTCTGTGAGAATCGGGATATCTTTGCATGGAAGCCTGTCGACATGCACAGTGTTCCGAGGGAACTTGCCGAGCACAGTTTGAAGGTAGATCCTAAATTGAAGCCTATACGTCAGTTTCTGCATCGTTTCAATGATGAAAGGAGAAAGGCCATTGGAGAAGAGATAGCCCGGCTTTTGGCTGCTGGATTCATAGTTGAAGTTTTTCATCCCAAGTGGTTGGCTAACCCGATTTTGGTTTTGAAGAAAAACAGGACTTGGAGGATGTGCATCGATTATACTCGATAGTGGGTGCATAAAATAGTGGGTAGGTGTGGGTGGTATAATGGTAAGGCATACTTTAAGATTGGCACTTGCGAAAATTTGGGTTAATACTATAGTAGTAATATAAACCATGTATATAGATATTTCCACGAAGTAAAGCAGCAAAAATAGGATTTTTTCCTTTGGATAACAATATTGCAAGGAAAACATGCATGCCATTATAATGAGAATATGATAGTGAAAACTTGGAGATAGGCTTGCCTTGGGTCCGGTCTTGCTCGGGAACGTGAAACGGACGGGAGTTGTAGTAAAGTTCCTCGGCTATACCCGCTTCGTCGTGATCTAACGTTGCAAAAGATAAAAACAACACCACAATCGGAGGGTTGGCTAACCACACAAGGGAAAACAAACAAACAGCAAGCAAGTCTAAACCGACACAAAAACATGTACCATATACCAAAATATATTCTAGACAAGAGACTAGATAAAGAACAACACACCACACAAATGTTAGATATTTCTATAGTAACAACCGAGCACCATTCTAGGTTCAGTAATAATAAGAGGCTTGAATTTCCATTAATATAAAACTAAACCAAACATACAGCAAGGGTGTGGTAAGACAAATGATACACAAAAATCGAACTACGAGAAAAAAGGTATTTCACCCATTTTCTACAAGATATTGCTATAACATGGATAATAGGAAAAATTCATGCTTCACTTAAGCTAACAAGGATCGAGAGACAACCAAGTCTAACATATCAGTAGCAAAACCAATTCTAACATGCTAGGGATGCAAGCAAAAACAAGAATAACCTACTACCAAAAATTCACACCAAATTCACATGCATAGAAAGAGGAACATTCACAAGTACTCAATTAAACAAGGATCCAAGTAAACATGCAAAGGCTTGAGTCCTACCATGCTAGATACATGCAAGGACACATAATATCAGTAGCCATCATATCTATAACATGCTAGTTGATCAACCAATCACAAGACAAGAGTAAGACATGGCAATATGAGCAAAAAGAGTGAGAAAATCACATAGTAGGATGGATAAACATGGTGAAAGGGATACATGCAAGGGGGCTTTCTTCCTATTCATGCTATACACATACAAGGGCATATAATAACAGAAGGAAACAACATTGTAAGCAAGCTAGAGTTCAAAGAAAACACAAATACTAATTATCCTAAAACATTACATAAGCAATATAAAGGCAGAAATGTCATTTTTGGGAGAAATGCCACCAAAGCTTCTCTGATAAAAATTTTCCCAAACAAACTAATCTAAAGCATATAATAATCATAAACAAGTCATTCCAAGTGGATTCATGTCAATAGCTATCACCAATAAAATCCTAAAAATCCTAGAAGCAGAAATCTACACATTCAGATACATGCATGTCATTTTTGAACCAAGGCACCAATGAGAGCAAACTAAAATTCTAAATACAGATCTAAGAAATACCAAGCCATACCAATTGAGTTTGAATGCATAGGAGTTGTAGATTTAAAGTTATACATGTTTTAGTGGTTTTGAGCAGTGATGGCAAAATAATTATTTATTTTAATTAAAAACTCCAAATGAGGTTCTTCCAGTGGGAGGTGGTCAGGAAAACATAGGTCTAGGTCTCCATAATTTGGTTTGCCAAAATTTTCTCATTGGTATTTTTTGATGGATTTAAAGCTAGGCAGCAGTTTTCTGGAAAACTGGATTTAGAAAAAAAAACAACAAGGCCAACGAGGCCGGATTCATCGCTCTTCGGGCCAAACGGCTAGGAACTGGCCCGCCGGAGGATTCCAGCGCGCGCACGGGCGGGAAAAGGCTGGTTCGAACCAGGCCGTCGGATGGAGATCGTGCGGTGGCCGGGTTCTCTTCCCAGCCCCGACGTGGTGCGCGCATGCGGCCATGCCGACGCGGTGGAAGGAGGCCGGGGCTCACCGTGGCGACCTCCCGGAGCACAACGATGCAGCGCCGGAGTAGCGAGGCCTCCCGACGGGTGGAGGGAGGCAGTAGGAGCGGCGGTGATGGACTCGGGCGCAGACACGGCCGGCGGCGAGCTTGAGGGAGCTCCGGATGGGTGCGCCTTTTCTCCAAACAAGGAGAAAGGAGTGCATGTCCGTAGGATACCCCATCGCATAAGGGGGGAGGAGAAAGAAGAAGGGAGGGAAAAGAGGCCTTGTGCCTGGAGTTTGCTCGAGGTAGACGTCAATGGCCGAAATGAGGATTTGCCCTCGTCCTCGCTCACAGAGATCGAGAGGGGGGGAGATCTCTAGCCTAGGGGCTGTGGGGGAGTGGAATGAACTAGTGGCGAGAGGGATGGGTCAGCCGTGGTAGTTTTATACCAATGCCCTGGACCATGAACTTGGTTTAGGCATGAAGTTGCTGAGGCAAAGAAACTGAGAGGAGAGGAGGGTAGACCATGTCTAGGAGCTTCCTGGGACCCTCCTCCTCGGCCATGAAGAAGGGCATCCACGGAGATCGAGTAGGGAGACGGGGGCGGCTCGGACAAGATGGGGAGTTGTAGAGTGTTTGTGCCGCGTGGCGGCCGTGTCGGTGCCAGCACAAGGAAGGAAACCACGCTGCAGTGTTCTCTCACCTCATCAACACCTACTAGACATGGTGTCCGAGGAAAAATCCAAAATTTGGACATGCCAATGCCAAAATGAGCCCCAAACGGCCACACTCTGCATGCATGCCATTTCTTCCCTGGATCTTATTTCTCTAAGGTTCTTCCTTCTAGTTCTAGCTAAGTACTAGGGGATTATGTTTGGCAAGGCAAGATATCAAGGTGACTTGAATCGACATGATTTTAGAATATGCCAAAAATCAAGAAAAGAAAGAATTTCAGAAAAGACTTAGTGGAATTTTTCTAAGTCATTTCCGGATAGAAACATCAAAGTTTAGCCTCTCTTTTTAAGACCTTAATGGATTCAATTTTGAAATCCAAGAACAAGGTATTGAAGACCATGATGTATACTTACATAAAACATCTTTTGTCCAAGAAATCAAGATGATTAAGGTGTTGAGAACAGGAGAGAAACAGGGCAAGATGACGAGTTTTTCCTGCTGTCCAAAAATTGACTGATTTCAACTAGGCATCTTTTCACTCTTGGATCAAAGGTTTGAATTGATCATGAGTACATGCCATTATTTTAGGAATGTAGTCCATACACTATAGAAGTGTAATCACCACAAAAACTTGACAATTGGATCATGCAAAGGAATAATTGTGAGGGATTAAAAGTGATGGTGCAAATGGAGAAACACCCCCAACACTTAGCCATTTTCCATATGAGAAAAATTCTCTTCTTTTGGTTAACTTGATCCAAAGGTAGGGTTTCGCAAGAATGATTGCAAGGCTTGGGTTATGATTAAGATCACTTGTTAAAAGTGGTTTAGACATAGATAAAACTCATTTGAGAAAAGATAGAAGGTGGAAAAGACAAATGATCCAAAGAGAGAAGTTGAGAAAAAAGAAGAAGAAGGATTATTTGCCAACCACCACATCACACAAGCATCACATAGAACTAAACCACACTTATCACACAAGCATACACTCATACATAAACAGTTTTTGCTGGCTCAGAATTTCAGATAGATGGAAGTCTCACAGGGCTTTACAAAACAGGGTGTGACATTTGTCACCCTACATTGGAGATGATCTTGCATCGAGGACGATGCCTTTTCA
Organism: Lolium rigidum; assembly: GCF_022539505.1. Taxonomy (NCBI): domain Eukaryota; kingdom Viridiplantae; phylum Streptophyta; class Magnoliopsida; order Poales; family Poaceae; genus Lolium; species Lolium rigidum. Next base: position 95,901,558 of record NC_061508.1, read on the forward strand.
AGGGGGAGGATGATGAGGACATCACTAGTGTTTCTACTACTTCTCCAATTAAAGATGTTGCTGAAATTAGACTTGGTCCAGTGACAAGGTCAAGGTCCAAGTTAATAGAACAACATGTGAATTCTCTCTTAGTTGAATATGATAATTTTATTGATGAGAATTTTATACTACCTAAGTCTATGCATTTAGGTATGATTAGGTTTGTTGATAACACAAGTGGTATGGAGGGAAAACATCAAGACATGGAAGCATGTGAGCCGGAGCATGGTGAAAACATGAATATACATGAAGATAATATTTTTACAAGTGTGGAAACATAATATTTTCCACACTTAGCCATATCAAAGGAGGAGGGCGCCCACATTGAAGATCAATACTCCATATTAGATAGTCCTACCCATAGTAGGCAGGGGCACTGCGTGTCCGACGTGGCCGAACCCATCATGGGCCAGTTTGTATCCACAACTAGTCCAATTAGAAGTCCAATCCGAGTTGAGGTAGGGTTTCTTGCGCAAGGCACTTGTGGCCGCACCCCTTCCTCTTAAATAGACACCACCTACGTGTGGGATAGATTAGACTACGTTTAAAACAAAACCCTAGAACCTTGAGACTGTATTGCTGCTAAGCATTCATCTTGAAGTAAAGTTACTGCTTGCAAATTCTGCGTGTTATCTGCTGTTCCACTAGGAATAAGGAGGTACATGACCTCTTGTAGTCAGTAGCTACTTGTGCAATATTGTGGAGTTGAGAATATCCAAAGGTTTGCAATCTGTTGCATTGGCATCAGGGATCAAGTAGGAGAGTTTTCAGCAAGACAATAGTTATCAATTCGGGTTGCTCACTGAGAAGATTGGGCCACCCCATATCACTACCCAAAATCAACTAATGCATATAGAAAATATATAGGAGGTTTATGATGTGTTACTTGCCTTTGGAGTTGGTGAAGAAATTAACTCTCTTCACAAAAGAACGTTTCTCTCCGTACAATCTATACATTGGAAAACACAAACGCAACATAAGCAAACATGCCAACAATCAACCACAAAAGAATGCAAACAAGGAAACAAACATAGCAAAAGAGTTTCACTCAAGTTAGTGAAGACAAGGGTTGTTCACAAAATACAACTTATGAAAAAGACTTAGAAAAAGGGCAAAGGGGCCAGCTACTAGGGAAGGGGTTGGTTAAGGGTAAAGTTTGAAGAAAACAAACTCATACGTGTCAAGGAAGTTCCAAGAGTTCACTAAAGTAATAACTCTATGTCAACTAAGGTAACATATGCTAATACTTGGTCATATTCACCTTGAAAATATTAGAGTGACTATGTTAGTATTTTCCATTTTGGTTAAGGTAGGTCTAGATTCCAATAACTACAACACCAAAGAGAAAATAATACTAAGTCTTGGGATTTCCCATTTGGGTTAATGGTTGGAAAGGAAAACAACTTGTTATTCTTCAATCTTGTAAGAATTGCTCCAAGTCCCCCATGCTTGTCTTCTTTGAAGATTATCTTCATTGCTTCTATGAAGTTTCCTTCCTTGGTGGGGTGCTTATCTTGGTCTTGATAAGTCTTCATGGCTTTCCAGACTTGTGGTTTCAAAGTAGGGATTTCTTGTTCGCATGGGAAATTCCCCTAAGTTAAATAGACATGAAAGTAGGATACAAAGATAGAGGGAGTTGGTCTTCTTCATTTTTCATGTTGTGGAGTCTAAGTCATTTCTTTAGCTTTCTTCTTAGGCCTCCCTTGTAGCTCTTCACGTGCCACCAAGTTGATATTGCTGCCTCTCCTTGTGCTTGTCTTGATTTCCATTTGCTAACTTGATAATTCTTGAAGAAGAAATAGAGAGGTAGACAGAAAATATTTGTACTTGTGTTTTTGGCTTCATCTGGTTGGCTAAGTATATATTTGAACCACACTAAGGACTTAGAATTGGTTCAAAATAGCCACCACACATATATGCAAATTATTTTCTAAGTCAATGGTGTATGGAAAATATTTTCTAAGTCAGGGTAACATGGTGTGAAGCATAAAGGTGGAAATTTGGCTAAGTCTTCATGATTTTCTCCTTGATTCCTCCTAGTGTGCTGACTTCCTTTCTTCGGAAGGAGTTGATGGTTTTGGTATCCCTAGGGCTGGCCTTGAATCAATCTTGGTCACACCTCTAAGTGAGATAGAGAGAGAGGAAAAGGAAGGAGAAAACTAAGAAATAGCTAGAGTTAGTCTTCTTGAAGTTTCATCTTTTTTTTCTTCTAAGTGCTTCCACTTCTTGGAGATGGCTAAGTAATTTCTTGGTCCTCCTTGTAGTAGCACCTTGTTGAATTTCCCAAGTTGAACATGGGGCTCCTTCATTTCACTTCATTGTTTTCATATTTCCAGACTTAGTGGTTTTTCAACTAGGAGGGAATACTAAGGGAATTAACTTAGAAATATTCTAAGTGGGGTCCAAGAGCTATGGTTTTGGTCTCTCTGGTCTAATGTTAGTCCTTAGCACAATTTTGTAGAGAAACATCAGAAATAGTCAAATGAGCATACAGCAACTAAAACAAATCTAACTTAGCCAAAAATTATTTTGTACATTGGGGGCTGTTAGTACACAGCCCACGGTTTACAAAAATATTTTATTTGTAAAAATTGGAATTACATAATTTAAATTATGCCAAAAATGGCCAAACAAGCATATTTGAAATTGAAATATTTTAAACTATTTAAATTTATTTTTGGGCAGCACTAAACTATACTACAAGTCTAGGGCTTCTCAAAAAGTGCAAGTTTGCTCAATTTGGATTTATAGATCAAAAGTAATTAGCAAAATATGATTTTCAAAGATTCAACAATAACAACCGTGTGCATGTATCAAGTTTTAATTTTTTGCCTCTAAAATATTCTACATATCATAAGGATTTCAAAAAGTACAAAAACTTTAAATTTGGACTTACGGGTCAAAAGTTATTGCATTTTGAAGTTTGCCTATTTTTTGGAATTTTAATTCGATTTAAATTGGTTTTGACTAGGAGTTGACCCGGCTGCGACAAGGGGGTTACGTGGCATCTCCTGGTTGGTGCGCTGGCTGACGCGGGCGCTGAGTGGGCTGCTGCGACGTGGCGCTTCCCTATTGGTCGGTACCGGTTTGGCGGCTCGGATCTAAACGGTGCCGTTGGATTCGAATACGAAGGACGAGAGAGGAGGGGAATATGCTCACCGGCGGGATCTCACCGTAATGGCGCGTGGCGGCGCCCTACTTGCAGTTGCAGATGACAAGGAAGCCAGGAGGCACCTCCGATCTCGGGGAGGACATCCACGGGTGCGGAGAGACACTGGGATCTCGATGGTGGTGAGGAAGAACTCCGGGAAGCCTTCTATCGATGGCGGCGTGCAGATACAAAGGCGACAACCTCGGTTTTCTCCGGCGTGGTGGTGGTGACCGTTTCTGCGATGGAAAGGAAAATTTAGGGCCAAGAAAATCTATGTATGGACAAGGGGAAGCTAGGGAGGCCAAAAGGAGGCAGAGGGGCTCTTCCTTGTCGCCTCGGACGGCGGCGGCTCGGCGAGCTCCGTCAAGCAATCCCGGCGGTGTGGCCGTGGGATTTTGGGGGAAGGAGAAGGGAATCGAAGAGGAGATCACGGGCTATTTATAGGTGGCAGGAGGGACAGAGGAGATCAAGGAAATCGCGGGCATTTCGGAGATTGAATGAACTCGGTTCAGATGGTTTTCTTGCACGGGGGTATAGGGGAAGAGATGACGTCACCACCGATGTCATTTTTTTCTACTTAAGTAATTAATTCATAACTTCTGTTTTATAAACCCAAATGTCCTCAAATTAATTTCTGAAATCTTGTAATGTTGAATCCTTTCAAATGGAACGACAATTATGATGTTTTCAATTTTTTGAATTTTTAGTTTTCAAATTTAAATAAATTCATTATTGCCCTTTTATTCCCATTTAAATGGTAGATGACAATTAAAATAGAGAAATTTATTTGATAAAATTTCAGAGGCCTTTTAATTGATAATTTAGATTTTCCAAAACTATTTCAACTTGCTTTTATAGTTTTATAGTTTTTAAAACATGATGAAAACATGTATAATCACTTGATAGAATTACGGATTTAAAAATAGAATTATGATTGAAATAATTTCAGAAATATTTCCATGATTCAAGTATTGTTTTCTCAATGCATTTAACTTGTTTTCGCAACTAAATAATTTATAAAACACTTTATGGTTATTACTTGATGATATCTTAAACGGTAGAGTGAAATAGTTTCATTACTATGAAATATTTTTAGGATGCATGAAGAAAATATTAGAGATAGTTTTCAAGATAATGATTGGGTTGAAAACATGTTTGGTAATAGGATTTGCTAAGAGAAAAGTATTTTATTTTCATAATGAAATCTTATTTTAAAAAAGTCTTTAGGGTTTATGGAGTAGAGGCAATTTGGATTCTTTAATTTCCAAATAACTTTGGGTGATTTGCATTTCATTTTGTTTTTGGTGACTTGCATAATATGAAAATAAAAAGTTTCAAATTTTTGTGATTTTTGCACTTTCCAAAAATTAGGGATGTTATAGATATCTTCTGGTTTGAATTCATCAAGGTCAACGATGAGCTTTTGCTATTTTGTGAGAAAAATGGTTTAGCCATCACATCATATCCAGGACACACAAAAACAAAAGAAGGAGCAGACGAAATTGCAGTTTGCTACAAAAAATGCTACAACACACCGCCGCGTAGCAAGAGAACACATACTTCTTGAGAGCACCTTTGTTATTGTCATATTCAACCTTTATCTTCTTATTTTAATTTTTATACCAAACACCCGTGATCTTAGTGTCCATCCTGTGTCGAGGGGCTAGACATGAGTGAAAACTATTGTATTCACAATGCATGTGCCCAATCTTTTTTCGATAAAGCATGTGCCCAATCATAATGAAATATGTCGGTGTATTTTGGATTTAGCTCCGTCGTTAGGTTCCATGGTCCGACTAAGAACGTGGGGGAGGAGCGTGGCGGAGTTGATCGGATGCGAGGAGAGACGGAATTTTACCCAGGTTCAGGTTAGCGGGAACGGGTCCCTACTTCCGGCAAGATTCACTATATCGAGGGGACAATCCCTATACAAGTTACAATGGATGATCTCAATCGTGCCCTTAGGCGTCTCCCGTCCGGCTTTATATAAGGAGCCGGAGCAGGGCTTACAAGGCGGTTCCTATCCTAACCCTAATCTAGACGGACACGATCGTCCGGCTTCTTCTCCAAGTCGGACCCTTCCGGCTCCTTCCTTAATCTGCATAGATACCGCCTGACGCTTCGGACCATTGGGCCGCCCGAGGCAGGCCAACAACTCTATCTCTTGGGCCTCCCATCACTCCGGCTATACGGGCCTGGCGAGAGGTACCCTATTCGGCATTCCCTCAACGGTAGCCCCCACAGAGACTTGAGATTTCACCTTCGGCTTCGGACTTCCGACTAAGATAAGTCAAAACGTTAATCTCGGATCTTTCCTTACCATTCTCCGCTTAGCCAGAATATTCCTTCAACTTTCCTCTCCGAGTTAAAGAAAGGGAAAATCTACAGGAAAGCGCCGCACGCGTGTCTAACCGTGCGGCGGTTGCGTTAAGATTTGCGCGTTTTTATCTAAGGAGGCCGCACAAGGACGACGTGACCAGCCTTATCTCTTCCCTCTTATCCCCTTGCGGGCTCTCCTGTCCACTCGTTTGCTGCTCTCTCTCTCTCTCAAATCACCACCGAATGCTCTGTCAATCCACCGCCGACGAGCGCAGCACCGCCGCAGCACTAGCGTGACGACGAGGCTCCCGCTCGTAGCTAGCCTGGGCAGCCGCCATCTATCTACCCTCCCACAAAATTGCCCGTCCGAGGCTGCTCGACGCCGCGGCTTCGACCCCATCGCCGAGGAGCCGCATCCTCCCCACGCCGCCAATGGCCGCGACCCCGCCGCACTCGCTGCGCCATCTCCGCCGATGCCATCGTCGTGCTCGCCTTCATGCGGCTGCAGCCTCAGCCGCTGCCGCCCAGCACCCGCTCATCTCCTCCCTCAAGACACAGCGCCGCCACATCTTCTCCTCGGTCGCTGTCGCCTCGCCCTTAATCCCAGCACGCGCAACCAAAGATACGAAGAAACTCGTAATTGGGCTGAATTTTGAGAAGGCGGAAAAGTGGTGTCTCTTTGTTAAGAACGGGTGTAGGCATGCGATTAATCAAGTAGCAAGCCGTCAGAAAAGCCTCATCCCAGAAACGTAAAGGGAGAGAGGAGTGGGCGAGCAAGGCAAGACCTGTCTCGACCAAGTGACGGTGTTTGCGTTCAGCGACACCGTTTTGCTGGGAGGTATGAGGGCGGAAACACGGTGTGAGACACCCGTGCGCTGAAAATACTGATGGAGTTTATGATATTCACCGCCCCAATCGGATTGGACAGCTTTAATTTTGGTGTTCAAAAGGAGCTCAACATGAGCCTGAAAAGCATAAAACACCCGTTCAACATCAGATTTATGTTTAAGGAGATAGATCCAGCAAAAACGAGAATAGTCATCGATAAAGCTAACATAGTACTTAAAACCACCGGAAGAAGCAATAGCAGGACCCCAAACATCGAGTGTATAAGCTCAAGAGGCATAGTGGTAACACGATGAGACAAAGTATATGATAGTTGATGACTTTTGGCACAGCGACACGCATCACAAACAGAACGAGGACTAGTGGAAGTACATGATAAATCATGGTTCTTAACAATAGTGTGAACGACATTATTTGTGGGATGACCTAGACGCGATGCCACGCGAGACGATGAAGCCTTGGCACCGGAAAGAGCACGACGAGTGGACGGCGAAGACGCACGGCTAAACGGAACGGGGTAGAGTCCGCCATGGCTTCTACCGTGAAGCGAGAATTCTCCGGGAGACCTTGTCCTTAACACGAGAAAAAATATCGGTGAAATTCAACAAAGACATCATTGTCACAGACAAGGCGATAAACAGAGAGAAGATTCTGACTAATATGCGGGACATGAAGGATATTATTCAGTTTTAGTTGTGAACCGGCTAAAGAAGAGTGACCAATGTGGGCAATAGACAAACCTGCACCGTTGGCCACCTGAACCTGATCCGTCCCGCCATAGCGCTCCTGCATGTGGAGACGCTGAAGATCATTGGTCAGATGATCCGTCGCCCCGGTGTCCATCATCCGGGCGGAGAGCTGGTCGATGCCGAGTTGCCGGCACGCTGCTGGTTGTTGCCGGTGCGCTGCTGGTTGCTTGCCGCGCACGAAGTCGGGGTTGAAGCGGTTCCGACGGTCATCGGCGCTGTGCCCCCAATAGCCGCAGATTTGACACCTGCGGGCGCCGCGCCGGCGTCCTCCGTTCTGGCCGCGGTTGCCACCGCCGCCGTTACCACCGTAATTGCCGCCAGTTGGACGACCGTTGCCGTTGCCGCCCGCTGGCGGTCCGTAGGGCTGGGCGTGGCCACCCGCCGGCGACCCATAGCCGCCTCCACCGTTACCGCCGTAAGTCTGACGGCCGCTGTTACCCCCGCCGTAACTGGGCTGAGGGCCTCCGCCAGAGAAGGCGGGCAAGGGCGCGCGGGGCTGCCAGGGAGCACCACCACGAGCAGCAGCATTGGCAGACGAAGTCCACTCCTCGGTCTCAGCCAGCTGTGACAGCTGCAGGCCCTCGTAGTTCAGGACCATGGAATAGAACTCGGCGGCGGTAATCACCACTGGTGATCATGTTCGGGGACGCCGCGATCGGATTGAAAGCGGAGCCGAGGCCGGTAAGCATGTAATCGATGATTTCATCGTCACGAAGAGGAGACCCAGCGGTGGCCATGGCGTCGGCCGAGCCTGCACCTTGTGCATATACTCGCTTGCGGTCGCATCGCCCTTCCGCAGTCCCTGAATTTGGCGACGGAGATGCCTGACTCCAGCGCGGCTCTGCGCGGAAAACATGGCTTGGATTGCCGTCCAAGCGGCGGCCGCCGTCTTGCAGCCGAGGAGCTGGCTCGCGATCTCCTCAGTCATGGAGGAGAGGAGCACGCCCAGGACCTTCTGGTCCTGAGTCCACCACGTACCATACGCGGGGTTGTCAACCTGCCGGCGGCGTCGCCGGTGCCCTCGGTGATGGTCTTGGCTGGCGCCGCCACCGTGCCGTCGAGGTAACCATGGAGCGAAGCCCCGGAGAGGTTGGTGAGCGTAAGAGCACGCCACGGAGCGAAGTTGTTGCGATCGAGACGAATCCCGATAGTGGGAACCGTGGGAGCAGCCGTCGGCGCGGGCGGAGAGACGACCGGTCCGATGACGGAGAGCTGCATCGCTGCGCTAGAGGAACCCATCGGAGAGGGCGGCGGCGATGAGATCGGATCGGGAGAAGGGAGACCCGTGCGGCGGCTGTAGGCTGCGATACCAAGTTAAAACACGAGTTTAGGGTTTTCGTGGATGGAGCAACGTGCTCCCCACCTCTTCTATTTATATACTTGGCAGGTTACAATACAAGGCACATACGATACAAATACACACGTATGTGGACCGATCTCTTAACAGATACCAGGCTAAGTGCTAAGGGAGGTCGTCGACGCCGTCACCAGCTGCTGATTCGAGGACGAGGTGGAGGCCAACGGTGAGGAGTCCGTGCTGATGCGGATGTTGCAGGTGCTGCTCGTCTAGCTGCGCACCCGGCCGCCCCTGCATATGCACCTCCGTCAACACCTACTTCTGCGTCCTTCACCAGTGCATGGGTCCGACGGCCAGCATGATTTTTTGCCTGAATTCTTTCCTCTCTCCCTACGATCTGGTGTTTTTATTAGTGGAGATTTTACTAGATTTTTTTCATGTGAACTATCTGGAGTATCCCCTGAATTGCATGTGTCTCCCATCTTGAGTATCCCCTGATTTTAGTACAAAATCTGCTTTGCAACTATGAATTGCAAATCTGGCAGCTAGAAATTTTGAATTTGGCAGCACCGTGTAGTTGTTAAATAAGCTGGTAGTTATTGCTAATGAACCTGATAGTTGCTGCAAAATAATCTGGTTGTAGCTACTAGAATTTTTAAATCTAGTGACAGGCAAAAAAACCCGTGTAGTTGTTAAATAAACTGGTAGTTCCCGTTAAATAACCAGATAGTTACTGAATATAATCTGGTAGCTACTAGGATTTTGGCATCTAGTCACGGGCAAAATCGTGTAGTTGTTAAATAAACTGATAATTATCGCTAATTAGCCGGGTAGTTGCTGCAAAATAGTCTGGTAGCTACTACAATTTTGTAATCTACTCAGAGGCAACGCCATATAGTTGTAAAATAACGTGGTATTATTGCTAATTAAGCTAGTAGTTATTGCAAAATAATCAGATAGCTACTACGGAGTACTAAATAATTTGCTAACTATAGAGAAAGTGGCATTTGTTTCAAAAATCTGCTAGGCTCTGCCAAAATAACCTGGAAACTGTTATCATATAAAATGGTAGCTGTCTCAAATTAAAGCCTAGATTTTTGTGGTACAAAAGATTTTGTGAAAACTGCTGTTAATACTTTAGCCCATGCAAAATTAGTTACAAGCAAGAGGTGGTGCAAAAAGTGACACTCTAGCGACAGCAAACACATGCAAGCTTTTTATTTGGTATTTTGATGCGAATGTGTGACATGCATGGCTTATCGGTTGCAGCAGCAGGACAAGTGGTCCATGTGCTAGCTGGCATGCATGCGTGCTCGCTCTCCCAGCTCAAGCCGAACACGACGCGCTCAAACAGAAATTGACTTTTGCCTGCCATTTCACGTGGTGGGGTCAGGAGAATCCGCCGCACGGATCATGCATTTGTGCGGCGCCGCCGTGTAGTGCTATCCTTAAAGAAATCCGCCTTTCCACTTAGCCGAAAAGTTAACCTCATTAAAACTTAGTCAGAATAATGTACCCTTCTCCGGCTGATGGAAAGATAGCCTGTTTCTTCGGCTAAAGGTGGAATCTTCCCGTTTACTCGCATGATGCGGCAGTTGTCTTCCCGGATACGGCACGCGCGGGCTCCCAAACCTGCACGATGCGACGTGAGCACGCATGATTTGGCTCATCAAGACCCTTTTTTTCACGGGAATCGAAGCGGCAAGATCGTGCATATCCCTTGCGCAGTTATCCCGATACGCATGGCACAATTCCGGCGTTTTAGGCGGCGGACGTTTGAGTGGCAGCGCGGCTATAAATGGAGGTTTTTATCTTCCTCACTTCGCACTTCACTCAAACCTCCCCAAGCGAACACCTGCGGCGAACGGTGCGCGCAGCCCCTTCAAAGCCTTCGGCGGAAGCAAAACTCTAGTATTCCCTCCGGCAACATGGAAGCTGCTCGCGATACGGCGAAACCACTGGTAGAAAAACGAGGCTTCGGGAAGCCCCATAAGTCGCGAAGGTAAAGGAACCGCGACTAATGGGGTCTTTAGTCGCGGTTCGTGTGGCGAACCGCGACCAAGACCTGGGCCCGGGCGCACGGTGGCCAGGCTGGTGCACGTGGGGGGCTTTAGTCGCGGTTGGCCAGGCCAACCGCAGCTAAAGGTGCCCGAAGGCCTTTAGTCGCGGTTGGCCGGGCCAAGCGGGACTAAAGCCCCCCCCTATATATACCCATCCAGCCATTTGGAGCCAACACTTAGCCATTTGGAGCCATTCTCTTCACAAACTTCACAAGTGAGTGTTAGGTTTGCTTTTGGTTCCTCTTATGCACATAAGGTGTTTGATGAAATTCCCCAAGAGCATGAAACAAACATGATATGAAGTGTTGGAGCCACACTTGAGCTTTCTCATTTATTTTTTCCTCCTCGATCGCGGTTAGCAACTTGAACCTTTGATGTGTCGTCATTGATACAATATGCATGTGTGTGTAGTTCATTGTTTAATTTATATTGTTTGTAGCTAGTTAGTTTAACAAATGCATGATGGTTAATTATATATTTTATATTATAATAATGCAGATGAATCGGCAATGGATGTACGGTAACCGACTCTCCGGCGAGTTCGGTACGGGTTTGAAAGATTTCCTCGTAGTGGCTAATGCGAACAAGCGGGGGGTTTTGTTATCTTGTCCATGTGTTAAGTGTAAGAATCGGAAGGGTTACTCTTCCTCAAGAGATGTTCACATGCACCTGCTTCGGCACGGTTTCATGCCAAGCTATAATTGTTGGACCAAGCATGGAGAAAGAGGGGTTATAATCGAAGAAGATGAAGAAGGGGATGATTTCATGGATGAAAGCTATCTTTCTCATTTCGGTGATACTTTCATGGAGGATGCTTTGAAGGTGAAGGGGAAGGTGAAGGGGAAGGTGAAGAAGAGGATCCCGTTGATGATCTTGGTCGGACCATTGCTGATGCACGGAGACGGCTGCGAAACTGAAAAGGAGAGGGAGAATTTGGATCGCATGTTAGAGGATCACGGGAAGGCGGCTGTACCACGGATGCGATGATGGTCCGAAAAAGCTGGGCTGCACCTTGGATTTCGCTGAAATGGAAGGCACGGGCAGGTGTAGGCTGACTCGGCATTTGAAAACTTGCTGAAAATGTTGAAGAATATGTTTCCAAAGAATAACGAGTTGCCCGCCGGTACGTACGAAGCAAAGAAGGTTGTACGCCCTCTAGGTTTAGAGGTTACGAAGATACATGCATGCATCAACGGCTGCATCCTCTACCGCGGTGAATACGAGAATTTGAATGAATGCCCGGTATGCCTTGCATTGCGTTATAAGATCGAGGCGATGACCCTGGTGACGATGTTGAGGGCCGAAACCCGGGAAGAGGGTTCCCGCCAAGGTGATGTGGTATGCTCCTATAATACCACGGTTGAAACGTCGTTTAGGAACAAAGAGCATGCCAAGTTGTTGCGATGGCACAAAGAGGACCGTAAGTCGGACGGGGAGTTGAGACACCCCGCGGATGGAACGCAATGGAGAAAGATCGACAGAGAGTTCAAAGATTTTGCAGCTGACGCAAGGAACATAAGATTTGGTCTAAGTACGGATGGCATGAATCCTTTTGGCGAGCAGAGCTCCAGCCATAGCACATGGCCCGTGACTCTATGCATCTACAACCTTCCTCCTTGGTTGTGCATGAAGCGGAAGTTCATTATGATGCCAGTGCTCATCCAAGGTCCGAAGCAACCCGGCAACGACATCGATGTGTACCTAAGGCCATTAGTTGATGAGCTTTTACAGCTGTGGGGCAGACCTGGTGTCCGTGTGTGGGATGAGCACAAAGAAGAGGAATTTGACCTACGAGCGTTGCTTTTCGTAACCATCAACGATTGGCCTGCTCTTAGTAACCTTTCGGGACTGTCAAATAAGGGATACAATGCATGCACGCACTTGCTTACATGAGGCTGAAAGTGTACATTTTCCAAATTGTAAGAAGAACGTGTACCTTGGGCATCGTCGATTTCTTCAGAAAGGTCATCCGGTAAGAAAGAAAGGCAAGCATTACAACGGCAAGGCAGATCACCGGCCGAAGCACTGCGGAACACTACTTGGTGCTTGAGGTATTTGATATGGTCAAGGATTTGAAAGTCATCTTTGGAAAGGGTCTGGCGGACAATCGGTTCCGAAGGGAGGCTGACGGGCACGTAGCCATGTGGAAGAAGAAATCTATATTACGGGAGCTAGAATATTGGAAAGTCCTAGAAGTCCGCTCCGCAATCGACGTGATGCACGTTACGAAGAATATTTGCGTGAACATCCTAAGCTTCTTGGGCGTGTATGGGAAGTCAAATGATACAAAGGAAGCACGGCGGGACCGGCAAAGTTTGAAAGACCACGATGACCGGCATCCGGAACGGTTTCAAGGTCGTGCCGGCTACGCTCTGACCAAAGAAGAGAAGGTCATCTTTTTTGAATGCCTGAGCGGTATGAAGGTCCCGTCAGGATTCTCGTCCAATATAAAGGGAATAATAAACATGGCGGAGAAAAAGTTCCAAAACCTGAAGTCTCACGACTGCCACGTGATTATGACGCAATTGCTTCCGATTGCTTTGAGGGGCTCCTGCAGGAAAATGTTCAAGTAGCCATTGTGAAGCTATGTGCATTCCTCAATGCAATCTCTCGAGAAGGTAATCAATCCAGAAGTTCTACCACGGTTACGGAACGATGTGATCCAATGTCTTGTCGGTTTCGAGTTGGTGTTCCCGCCATCCTTCTTCAATATTATGACGCACCTCCTGGTTCACCTAGTCGATGAGATTTCCATTCTCGGTCCTGTATTTCTACACAATATGTTCCCCTTCGAGAGGTTCATGGGAGTATTAAAGAAATATGTTCGTAACCGTGCTAGGCCGGAAGGAAGCATCGCCAAGGGATATGGAAATGAGGAGGTAATTGAGTTTTGTGTTGACTTTGTTCCCGACCTTAAGCCGATTGGTCTTCCTCAATCGCGGCACGAGGGGAGACTAAGTGGAAAAGGCACGATCGGAAGGAAATCAATGATATGTATGGACGACCATTCTACGGCGAAGCACACCACACGGTTCGACCAATTCCGGCTTGGTGGCTCCGTACTTTGAGAAACACAAGAATATTTTACGCTCGGACAACCACGGGAAGCTCGAATCCTGGATTAGGAAGGCCCACATGGAGACTTTCGGCGAGTTGGTTGAGAAAACATTTAATGAGTGACAATAAGGTTGTAGATCAGGCTGTACATGTTGGCCAAGACACCATCTTCGACTATAACGACTTTCCAAGGGTACGAGATAAATGGGAATACATTTTACACGATCGCCCAAGATAAAAGAGCACCAAGCGATGCGAGCAACCGAGAATGGGCAAAAGGTCACATATTATGGTTACATAGAGGAGATATGGGAACTTGACTATGGACCCTCCTTTAGGGTCCCTTTGTTCCGGTGCAAATGGTTCAAGCTAACGAGGAGGTGGGGTAAAGGTGGACCAGCAATACGGAATGACAATGGTGGATTTCAACAATCTTGGTTACCTTGACGAACCATTCGTCCTAACGAAAGATGTCGCTCAGGTTTTCTATGTGAAGGACATGAGTAGCAAACCGAGGAAACGGAAAGATAAGAAAACGATCGGTACATCATGCGATGATCCAAAGCGCCACATTGTTCTTTCGGGGAAAAGAAACATCGTGGGAGTGGAGGACAAGACAGGACATGTCGAGAAGATTATAATATGTTTGCTGAAATTCCGCCCTTCAAAGTGAACACCGACCCAAGCATTAAGTTAAATGATGAGGATGCTCCATGGATACGGCACAATCGTAAGCAAGCGGGGACACAAGGGAAGAAATGATGTGTAATAATTTATTGTACCAAACTTTGTTGAATGAATCATGTGAATTATATTACCCGTGATGTGTTTGGTGTCCATTTTCGAATGATTCAATTGACTCGAGATAGCACTGATGATACATGAAATTTGGAGTGACTAAGTCATACTCCTGCATACATGAAATTTGGAGTGATTTAGTCATACTCCTGCCTAGGCGTATAATATGCATACTCGTAGTCTTCATAGCCGCCGCCGTTGTACTGGTAGTCGTCGCCTTCTAAGTTGCCGGCGTCGTCGTCGCTGCTTGTCGTCGCTGTCGTCGGGCGGCGCTCGTGGCTCGGGCGAGGGTAGCGCGGCGGGGGATATCGCCGGCCGTGATGTAGTCCATGACGCTCGCGGAGTCCGGCCGTACCACCATAGCCGACGGCCGGCCTCGTGGAAGTTTCCGGGAGGCGGACCGTCCTCCTCATACCTGGCGAGCGCCCTCTCACGCCGATTGATGAAGAAGGCGTCCCAAGTATGCTGGTTATCGGGATGCCAGCGGGGATTCATCCGCTGCTCCGGCGTGAGGTCGAGGTAGTAGTGGTTCGTGATGGCCGCCCGGCGCGCGGTACCACGAGGGACGGGAGGGACCGGCACGCCGCCGGCGCTTAGGCTCCAGCCGGCAGGGACGCGGTAGCCCGGAGGGCAAGGGTAGTTCGAGGCGCAAAGCTCCTCCACCTGCTGGTAGGTTAGAGTGGGTGCGGTGGAAGCCATGAGTGATGAGAGATTGAATTAGTTTTATTTTTCTGAATTTTTTGATATATTATTTGTATTTTATGATTTTGAAAAAGAAAAGTAATTTGAAAAAAGACTTGCGAGGTGTTCGGCGTCTTGCTTTGCCGTAAGCCAGATGAAACCTTGCCAAAATGCTTTTGCGACTAAAGATCTTGGCTGTGCGTGATGACCATACGTGCCGGAATGAATTTCTTGAAAAAGCAATCGTTCTTCATCGGGAGATATGCACCTTTGAAAAATGCCTGACACGCTGCGTTTGTACAGCTGACCTGCAATTACGGTGTATCCTTTGCATCGATGAGCAAGCTTCTTCCTTTCCACTTCATCTTCTGGTTCGCCTTGTTTCAAGAGAAATTTTAAATATGGTACTGTCCAATCTGGTGTGACCAGGAGAAATTCGGTTTCTCCCGAAAGAAGCGGATATTCGGCTTCTTTACCCTTGATGGATGGAGCATATAAGTGATGCAAGAACACATCTTTCGGCAATTCGGCTCTTTCTGAGCCAAGCCGAGCTGGAGCATCGGTTGTCCAATTTTCCTCTCTCTGGACGTGCTTGACCTCAAATCCCAAGAAACATATGGCGAATTCGTCGACTGTTCGGCGATATTCAGCCATGATTGGGCTTTTAGCGTCCCAGGTTTGGTCAACCTGATGTTGCACAAGATCCGAATCGCCGTAACATAGCAGGTACTTGACGCCTAAGTCCTTTGCGATGTGAATGCCATGTAGAAGTGCTTTGTATTTAGCGATGTTGTTTGTTGCATTAAAGTGAATCTGAAGGACGTAACTTAGGGTCCTTTCGGCGATTTTAGGACCACGCCAGCCCCCGAGCCCTTCTTCATCTTTGATCCGTCAAAGTGCAATATCCATAACTACGATTCCTGAAGATTCGCCTTTTCCATTGCCTCCGTCCAATCGGCGACGAAATCCGCCAAAACTTGTGACTTGATCGCCGTCCTTGGCTTGTAGGAGATGTCGAAGGCGGCCAGCTCAATGCCCCATTTGGCGACGCATCCTGTAGCATCCGCGTTATTAATTATATCGCATAATGGAGCCTTGCTTACCACCGTGATGGAATGTCCTTGGTAGTGAGGGTAGCGCCAAAGTTTTCTTGAGGCGAAAAAAATGGCATACGCCAGCTTCGGTAGTGAGGGTAGCGCTGCGTTGACTCGGAAAGCACTTCGCTAAGATAATACACCAGATGCTGATCCGGGTAATACTGCGTGTCTTCTTTCTTCCGCTCCACCACGATGACTGCACTTATAACACTGTTGTGGCCGTCAAATAGAGTAGCATTGGCTCTTCGTCTTTGGGAGCCGCGAGCACGGGTGCTTCTGACAGTGTCTTCTTCAAATGCTGTAGAGCCGCGTCTACTTCATCTGTCCAGACGAATTTATCCGACTTCTTCAATATCCAGTAGAGGGGTAGCGCTTTGTCGCCTAGCCGGCTGATAAACTGGCTCACAGCGGCCGCTGAGCCTGTTAGTCGTTGAACGTCTTTAAGGCACACAGGCCTCTTGATCTCTAGGATCGCTTTGATCTTTTCCTGGTTAACCTCAATTCCTTTGTGGGATATGATGAAGCCCAGAAGCTTGACAGTTGGTACTCCAAAAACGCACTATAGAGGATTAAGTTTAATCTTAAAGGCGCGGAGGCTGGCGAAAGTTTCGCGTAAATCATCAAGCCACTTGTCTCTAGTTTTCGACTTAACTGCTATGTCGTCAACGTAGACGTGAACATTTTTCCCTATTTGCTCGGCTAAGCAGGTTTGCATACAACGCTGGTATGTTGCACCCGCGTTCTTCAAGCCGAAAGGCATGGTTATGTAACAATACGTACCATAAGGCTTAATAAAGGACGTCTTCAGCTCATCGGATTCTTTCATCCAGATTTAATGATAGCCGGAATAAGCGTCCAAAAAACACAATAACTCAGATCTTGCAGTGGCGTCTATGACTTGGTCATTGCGAGGTAGCGCGAAAGGATCTTTCGGGCAAGCCTTGTTGAGACCGGTATAGTCGATGCACATTCTAAGCTTTTCCGTATCTTTCTTTGGAAGTAAGACGGGATTGGCTACCCAGTCTGTCTAGATAACTTCGCGAATGAATTTCGCGGCTAAAAGACAAATTATCTCCTTTCCGATGGCCTTCCTTCACCGCTCATCGAAGTGTCGTAATCCTTGCTTAACCGGCCTGGCGTTCGGGTGAACTTTGAGGGCATGCTCGGCGAACTTCCGGGGTACACCTGGCATGTCAGAGCTCTTCCAAGCAAAGATGTCACCATTTTCTCGAAGAAATTCGATGAGCGTGCCTTCCTATTTCTCATTAAGTCCGTCGCTAATGGTTATCTGTTTCGAAGGATCTTTTGGGTCAATATTTATCTTCTTGGTGTTTGACGTGGTGGTGAAGTTTTCCGGCATCTTCAAAGATGTTTCTTTGGAAACCGGCACTTCGTCCACATTGGTCTCCTTGGCGAGCTCCTTGAGTTCCTCTTGCGCGATCACTTTTTTGGCACATAGTGCGTTCGCCACTCGCACTCCTTGGCCATTTTAAAGTCGCCTTCGACTGTAATGATAGCATTGGGTCCCAGCAATTTCATCTTACTAAAAAGGTAGCAAGGGCGAGCTAGGAACCTGACAAAGGCTGGTCTGCCGAAGATGGCATGATAAGCGCTGTCAAAAGGGACCACCTCGAAGCTAATGTCTTCGATGCGGTAGTTGTTTTCTTCGCCGAACGTGACGTCGATGGTGATTTCGCCTAAGGAGGAGGCGGACCGTCCTGGCACTATGCCGTGAAATTTCACATGGCTAGGTCGTAGCTGCCGTGTCGAAATATCCATCCTCTTAAGCGTGCTGAGGTAGATGATGTTTATGCTTGCGCCGCCGTCCATCAGTACCTTCTTGAGCTGGAAGTTCGCCACAGATGGGGCTACCACCAGTGCGTGGCATCCGGGATCAGGCACCCTGTCCGGGTGATCCGAGTGGTCCCAGGTTATCTGTGCATCGGTCCACTTCAAGTATGGGCGAACGACTGGCGCTATTGCATTGATTTCCCAAAAAGATTGCTTGATTTTTCGGCTTGAGGGGGTGGCGAGGAAGGTGTGATTAACCACGTCCTGTACCTTCAGGAACTTTGTTCCGCCTTTGCGCTGTTGCGTATCGGCTTTTTTTTGGATTGGTTCATCCGTGTCAGACTCGCTGGAGTTGTCATCATCTTCCTTTTTCTTGTTGAATTTGCGCTTTGCCGATTTCTTGGCTCCTGTCCCGTTGGGATTCGCCTCCTGCGCGAGGTGCTTGTTTAGTCGGCACTGAGCGTTGGTGTGACAGGGTGTGCCGAAACGGGAGTGGTGGGCGCAATTTCCATTTTTTCAGTTTCTCCCAGTTCTGGCGGAGGTGCTGCATCCTTGCTTCAGCTTCCTCCTTGTTCCCCTCCCACTTTCCGCCTGATCCTTGTCTGCCTTTAGAAAAGGCGACATTTACTTCGGCGGGGGCTTCTTGAGCCGGTTTCTCTTCGGCTTTCTGCTTCCGGTTATTGTAGCCGAAATAATATATCCATGCCAAGGCTTTTCGCCTTAGCCCTTGAGTCATCATCTGCTGCTGCGTAAATGTTTGCCACTTCAACCATCTGACCCAGCGTTTGGGGTCTGGCTGACTGCACCATGACATGTGGCACTCCCGGATTCATGCTTTCGAGAAATGCGTGCATGGCCTCTGCATCGCCGATATCTTGGCAGGCGTTCTTCAAGGACACACATCTACCGATGAAGTCTTGGGTCGCCTCTGTCGGCTCTTGCCGGCAGCGCTTAATTAAGGTCGTTAATTCCCTTTGGGCGCGCGCTTGAAAGTTCCTCGGAAATGTTGGACGAATACTGCCGCCATGTCCTCCCAGCTGCGTATCGACTTCTCGGGCAGTCCATCAATCCATGACCTGGCCCCGTCTATTAGCATGCGCGGTAAGAAACGCACTGCTTCTAGATTCGTGCCGTTGTTTATCTGGACGACCGTGTGGTAGTCGGCAAGCCATTAATTGGTCTTGTGCGGTGGATCCGTCGTATTTCCAGTAAGGCCTTGTTTGGTACTAGAGTTTTTGTGGGGATTAGTGGGGATAATACTCTAGAGTATTTGGTGAAACCCCTACCTTCACCCAATCCCCACTAATCCCCACAAAACATCATCCCAAGTAATCCCTAATCCCCATTTCTATGAACTTTCATTTGGTATCCAGGGATTGTTGCAGGGATTGTTAGAGGGATTGGTGCACAAAGACAATGGAAATTAGCAAGGCAAATCAATTAACGTTAGCAAAGATCTGATTTTTTATGTCATAGGCCACACGTCAACTTTGAACTGAAACTTCAGATTCAGTCATAACACGAAGCCACTTTCGATTCAGTCACAAAAATACTACAAGCCCATCTAAATAACAATTACACACGTTGATTTAAATAACATGAAGCCCATCACATGTTCCATTTAGCTAACATTAGACGGGTCCCTGACTGGACAAAAGTACTAAATTCAGATTACATGGAAGCATTGCCGTTGCAAAAACAAGACCACATAGGCATCGCATACATCATGTCCAAACTCATACTTGCCAATTAGCAGCTGCGGGTACATTTCAAAATGATGGGTGGATGATGCCCTGCAGTCCAACACAAATAACTACCGATCAAAGGTACAAGAAGAAACTTGACCTGAAATTCAATGAACCAGATTAATTATTTTCACATGGAAGAAACTTCATGCAAAAATGCAGAAGAATATTCAGTTTATGTTTTCACTTTTCAGTTTCCATGAACAAGCATAAGTTGATGGTATGCACATATTTCTCACAAGATGGATATACACTTTCTGCTTTGAGAAACAAGCACAAGATGGATGATCAAAAAACTTCTAAGCACTAAGCACAGTATGTGTTTTCGTTACTTCTTAGTATAACCATAAAGTAGATTTCAAGCTTCAGCTCTTTGGTTCCAAGAGTTTCTGCTGCAAAACCTCAAGCAAGAGAGCAACCTTAACTGTCACACTTGTAGAAGAGAAAAACCTGAAGAAAAGATCAACGATCGGGTCAAGTTCTCACTGCGTACAGACTGGATGTCCAAACAAGTTACACTGAAATCTGAATTATCAAGCTAATTACCAAACAGGAATACAACATATACATTGGGAACTTATATAAAATACATATATTTGTCTCTGAAAGGAACAAGAAACTACCACAACCCACCAATTTTACACAAGTACACAACAGAATGCAATAGTACTCATACTTTTGCGAAGAGTTGGATGCATGATAGTAACTGAACATGCAACATGAACCTGAATGTATGGGAACTGAACTGTAATGAACATATGATGAGTAGAGCCTGATAAACTAAATCTATTGTTATTCCAAATCTGAGAAAATCCTAGATTGTAAGAGGGAATCAATTCTTAGTTGGACAAGACAAACAAGAATAATTTAGAAGAGTGTGAGCAAGCTACTTAGAAGAGTACAGAAATCTTCCGAATCTTGCAGACATGTTTTAGATCACATGGCAAGTTCCATGTCTCAAATTTTCACTAGAGCTGAAGAAAGTGGGAAAGTAGTAGTCAAAAGATTCTAATCTTGACAAAAAAATAATCTCTTGTAGAAGGTGCAGTACGTGTAACGAGACTACACTAAAATCGTATCATAGATGGTGTCCTTCAGTACAACAAAAGAAACATTGAAGTGACAGTACTGGCTACTACCAATAGTGCATTAAAACCAAATATACATCCGACAAGTTGTGTTATGGTCCTATTAGAGGCCAATCAAGACCGTAAATGAATCAACTGGTGAACTTACAACAACTAGCCCGCATCAATGGCTCACGAGATGGATATGAGCATATTGTTTCCTCGAAGTAGCGACCACATCCATCGGTTCCAAACTGTATTTCAGACATGCCCTCCTCTGCTACTTCGTTCTTGCTACTTCACCATGAACAATGGCGGGGAGAGAGAGATAAAGAGAGGAGGAGGAGGAGGAGGAGGAGGAGGAGGAGGAGGAGGAGGAGGAGGAGGGGGTTACCCAGATCGGAGCACATAACCGACGGGAAGTGGCATCGCCGGTCAAATTCCAACAACGGCGGCGGCGTTGTGAAGCAGCTCGGAGAGATCCATCCTTGTATTCGCCGGTTAGATGCTCCGCCCGCCCTGCAGCTCCGATCCCGTCGCCGCCGCTCGCTTGCGTGCACAGGGTTTGAATGGGGACGGGGATAATACGCGAGGTGTGGGTAGGGGATTGCCTGCAAGGCAAAAACGGATCGGGGATGGGGTTTTCCGGGGATGACCGGGGATTGTTTTGGCCAAAACTCCAGTACCAAATGGTTAATTAGGGAAAACTGGGGATTTAAAGATGGGCCGGGATAATACTCGCTGATCCCCTTGAATACTCTCCTACCAAACGAGGCCTAAGTGGTGTTCATTTTGCTGAACCCGATCGGCAAATCGATGTGCTGGATATTATTGGCGAAGCAAGGTGGGCCGAAGTAAATCACGTCTTTTGCCGCCCTTATCTCATTTAGCCGACTGCTTGCATCGCCATGTTCCACCAGTGGTTTCTCCGCATGATGGTGACTGTGACGTGACGGCTCCGGCTTGTTTTCGCTGCGGGCTCTTCTTCTCCTGTGAGAGCGCTGCGAGGTTTTCGCCCTTTGTGAATCTCGGGAACGTCTCAGTGAGCGCGATCTTCCTCGGCTGTTCGGGTGTTTGTATTTTCCCCGTGGGCAGCACTATTTCGCGGAGGTGCGGCTTTGTCCCGATTTTCTCTGGCCCTTTCTCTTTCCCGGTCGCGTTTTCTCTCTTCTTCGACGGGATCTTTGCGACCGGCTCTGTTGCTGTGTACTTTCGCCGCTTCGTCGAAGCCAATATCTGCCTTTTTGTGTCCGCGATCACGGCTAGATCTTGTGCGTGACACGGCGTCACCGTCTTTTGGCTTTTTTTCGGGTCGTCTTTTCCTCCTTTTGTGCGAACTAGACTGACTCGGATGATCTGGGGGTCCGCCGTTGTTTACGGTTGTCCCGCAGGCTTTCGAATTGTCGAGCAGTATCCCAGATTTTTCGCCTCTGTCCTACTAGCTAGCGTAATGCCTGTGACTGTAGGCCTTCGGCATACTTTGCTTTGTCTTCGGGGCGCCCACCGTGGGGCCTGCGGCGTCTGGAGGCCGGAACCGGGAGGGTTCCGCCATGGGAAGCTACGACGACACCATCGCTGTGGGGCGTGTCCTTTACGCCGGAAATCTGCCGATCGTCCCTCCGGATGAGTGTTGGATTCCGGCTAAAACCGACCCCGTCAAGCTCTCCATCATCCCCGTTGGCGGCATACACATCTTCATCGGGGAAACCGTCGATTCCGACGGAAACCCACCGGTAAGTAACGCGGACGCGACCGCCGCGAGCTGGACGCCGTCGCGAAGATCCAATCCGAGACGCGGGAGCTTCCCAAGGAAGATTCCGCCTTAGATCCGAAAATTTCAAAGCCCACCCAATCCGCCCCCGAGCGAGAAACAAAGGTGGAAGACCAATGCGGATCCGCCCGGGTCTCCCGAGTGTTAGAAAGCAGAGGTGCCACTTCGTACACTTCTTGGCCCATACCGCCGGAACCGCCCCTCAAGAAGTCGGAGCCGGTCCCGAGCGAGGAAGAGGCACCGGAAAACGGCGCGGATCCGGATCGGGCTCAGCTGTCGGAGAAAGCGAAGCTCCGGTTGAAGAGTCGATCTTGGGCAATCTGAGCCCAATTTCCGGAGACACCCCGTCCATGGAATCTGATGACTTCGTTCGCAAGTTGGAGGAATATGGTCTCGGCGATCAGCCTGAAGTCAACTCCGCCCAGCCGAAGCAGGTTCTCGCAACGGTAGCAGCGCTAGGACAAACCGGATCTGGAGACCAAGTCAGCCAATCCGAACCATCCCAACAAGGATCTCCAATGTCTCGGGTGCGACCCCAAAGGGATTCTCCTTCGGAGGAAATCCCGTCGGCGAAGAGGTGGCCGCGCAAGCGATTCTTAACACACCTATAACTCCGGGCCACGCCGCGGATCCGGAGGCTCTAGAGACCGCCGGAAAGGAGATGCTGGCCACGGCCAAGAGGCTTGCCGACACCGAAGCTGCATTAAAGATAGGAAGGGCAGATCATGCGGCACTGGCCGGAAAACTTCGACGGACAGGATCGCGAGATTACTACCACACTCGAGCACGTCAAGAGCATGAGGGCTGAGTGGGAAGTAAAGATGACCTACGCGCGAGCGGAGGCCGATCGTATTGTCGGAGAAGCAATTCCGCCTCGCGGGATAGCCTTCAACACGCCCGCAGTTCACCGGCCACTGGAAACTCCAAAGGACAACATGCCGAAAGCGGCGGAATTGTCGAAGAAGAAGGACGAAGAAGTTGATATCAACCATCTCCGCACACTTGTCGCTTCGAGCAATGCGACGGACAGAGCAAGGCGGATACTTCGCGCAGGTTGGAATCCAATCCGGATAACCGTGTATCTACCGCGCGGAAGGACGCCCGCGCCGATCGGCATCCCGACGATGAATCACACACCGGATCCTCGGAGCGCGGAAGAAGGGCCGGGGAACACCCAAATCCGATCCCCGTCCCATCACGGACGCCTCCGTCGGATCCAAGAAAGGGAAAGGATGCGATGTACTCCGGACGAGACGGATACCGCAACCCCTCTCCTCCGCCCAACGGTTACCCGCGACCCCCTCGCCGCCGTAGTCCAGCCCGGAAACACCAGGCCCATAGGGCACGGTGCGATTGTTATCCGCGACAACGTGCTGCCAAGAAACGAAACGAGGAGCGCTCGCCGGAACCTCGCCGGAACCCGAACAATGTTCGTGAGCCCGAGCCTAGGAGGAGTCGGAATGAAGACCGCGGCCCGGAACCTCGCCGGAACCGCGATCCCGAACCTCGTAGGAGCCGCGACCCGAGCCTCGTCGGAGCCGTGACCCGAGCCTCGCCGGAATGACCAGGGCAGCCGGCGCCAAGGCGAAGGCAGCCACGAGCCGGAGTCGGCACCGGGAAGGTCGTGGAGATTCGGATGGCGGAAGCAAGAAGTCGGACCGCCCACCTCGCAGGTCTCCTCACCACCACCTAGCGGTGGCGGCGGAGGTGGAGGCGGAGGCAATGGCCGGAGATCTCGCTCGCGCTCGAAGTCTCCCCGCCACGGCTCGCGCGACGCACGGGACCGCCTTAACAAGTACGAACCGACTACATTGGTCCGAAGTGCTTTGGCAGGGATGATTCGAGAGGAACCAAAGCCAAGGAGCTCCCTCAAGCTACCCGGAAATCTGAAGCATTATGATGGCACCGAAAGGCCGGATACCCGGATTGAGGACTACTACAATGCGAGTAACCTTTGCCGGAGGAACCCCTAACATCGCCCGCCGCATGCTCCAGCTTGTACCTTGTAGGGCCAGCCCGGATCCGGCTCGGCGACCTCGAGAAAAACTCCATCTTTTGTCGGTTCGACCTGAAGACCGCTTTCGAGAAACACTTCAGGGGCACCTACAAAAGACCTGCCACAGCAAGTGACTTACAAGCTTGTATCCAGAAGAAGGGAGAAACCTCAAGAAACTTCCTCACACGATGGTTGGCATGCAGGAACGAGTGCGAAAACGTCGATCACACCACTGCCATGTACGCCTTTATTGGTGGACTGCAGAGAGGAGGGTTGCTGAGGCATAAGCTTACATGTTTGGCTAACGCCAACAAACTGACTTTGGATGAGATGATCTCCATTGCCAGTGATCACACCGCCGCCGATGACGACGCGAGCGGTGATATCGCAGCTACGAGCAATCCCCCGCACCAGCAAAAGAAGAACCGTGATAACGGTAACAACAACGGCCACAAGCGCAAAAACCCCGATGACCGGAAGAGTGGCGGATCCGAGATGGTCGCCATGGCGTTCCAACGCGGAGGTTCGGGAGGCGGAAGAGGACGCGGCCGTGGAGGCGGAGCCGGCAGGGGTCGGCAGCATGGCACCGAGGTCACCGCCGGCGGATCCCGCGCCCCGCAAACCTACGAGGAGTACGGAGACATGCCCCGCCCGGCCCACTTGGATCCGGCTACGGGGAAGTCCACTCATACCAACCGCAACCGCAAGTGGGTCAACGACCTCAAGAACGACCCGGAGGCGGGATACAAGCGAGCCCGGAAGCACCGCCCACGCGGCAAAGGAGGCAAGGGCAAGAACAAGGACAAGGAGGAGGACAGTTCCGAGGCGATGGACGAGGATGATAACTCGCCGGATCCCAAAGCCGGACCCGCAGGAAAATCCAACCCCTTCGAGAAAAAGAGCGTGGGGGCTTACCACACCTTCCTCGGAACCCCCACAGTCCGCGCTACAAAATCAGCTACCCGGATCCTGAACGCCACAGTTCCGGCTGTGCCGCAGTATGTCGAGTGGTCGGAAGTTCCGTGCACATTTGACAGGGAGGATCATCCCGCCATTGTGCCAAAAGAATACTACGCCTTGGTTGTGAGTCCCCGCATAGACGGGTATGACTTCTCCAAGTGCCTCATGGATGGCGGAGCCAGCTTGAACATCATGTACCTGGAGACTCTGGAACGGATGAACCTCACCAAGGAACAGCTCAAACACATCACAACTGAGTTTCACGGCGTGGTTCCGGGTAAGAAGGCGAACTCCCTCGGCAGCATCACACTTCCCGTGGCTTTCGGCGATGTTCATAATTTCCGCGAAGAGAAGATCACGTTCGAAGTTGTGCCCTTCAAGAGCTCCTACCATGTCATCTTCGGCAGGCCCACCTACCACAAGTTCCACGCAAGGGCGTGCTATATCTACAACAAGCTCAAGATGCCGGTCCCAATGGTATGATCACCATAACCGGAGACTACAAGAAGGCTCATGAGTGCGAGTTGGGCGAAGCCGCCTTCGCGAGTCCGTCATATCCGGAGAAGAGCCGAAAGGCTACAGGGGCCGCGGTGGATCCGACTGAGATGCAGACCACCAAGAAGCAGATCTCCGAGCAGAAAACCTCCTTCAAGCCCGCGATAGAAACCAAGAAGGACGACCTCATTCCGGGTGACTCTTCCAAGCAGGTTTCGATCGGGGCCAACATGGCCCCCAAATAGGAAAGCGCGCTCGTCGAGTTCCTCCGCGCTAACATGGATATCTTCGCATGGCAACCTTCGACATGTCCGGAGTACCTAGGGAACTCGCCGAACACTACCTCAACATAAATCCGGGGCTAAACCGGTGAAGCAAGCTATGCGACGCTTTGGAGATAAGAAGCGTCGCGCCATAGGAATGGAACTAGCAAAGTTACTAGAAGCAGGTTTTGTAGTAGAAGTTATCCACACCGATTGGGTCGCGAATCCCGTCCTTGTACCCAAAAAGAACACTGAGATACTAAGAATGTGCATCGATTACTCTGGCTTGAACAAACATTGCCCGAAGGATCCGTTTCCCCGCCGCGCATTGACCAAGTCATTGATTCGACGGCGGGGGCGGAACTTCGTGTTTTCTTGATGCGTATTCCAGGTACCATCGGATCCGGATGAAGGAATCCGACCAAAAGGCGACTTCATTCATTACCCCGTTTGGTACTTACTGCTATGTTACTATGCCTTTTGGTTTGAAAAATGCAGGTGCTACTTACCAACGTACGATGCAGCGGTGCCTGAAGGACCAAATTGGTCGGAACGTGCACGCCTACGTCGACGACATCGCGGTCATGACCCGGAAAGGATCCGACTTGATCAGCGACCTCACGTAAAACCTTTGAAAATCTCCGTCGGTACAAGATGATGTTGAATCCGCCGAAGTGCGTCTTTGGCGTGCCACCGAAAACTCCTTGGCTTCATAGTCTCTCACAGAGGCATTGAGGTTAACCCGGAAAAGATCAAGGCAATCCTGTGTATCAAACGGCCAACTTGTCTCAAAGATGTGCAACGACTAATCGGTTGTGTCGCAGCAATCAGTAGGTTTGTTAGCCGTCTTGGCGAGAAGGCGCTACCTCTGTACAAGTTGCTGAAGAAAACAGACAAATTTGTCTGGGACGACGTAGCCGACGCAGCTCTTCGTGGGTTGAAGGAAATACTTACCTCCCCACCTATCTTGGCAGCCTCAGCAGAGTCAGAGCCAATGCTCCTTTATCTGGCGGCTACCAACAAGGTCATCAGCCTCGTCATCGTGGTGGAGCGAAAGGAAGAAGGTCATGAATATGACGTACAGAGACCTGTCTACTACATTAGCGAGGTGCTGACGGAGTCAAAGCAAAGATACCCTCACTTTCGAAGCTAGCTTATGGAGTTTTCCTAGGCAGCCGAAGCCGAGACTCTATTTCCAAGAGCACCCAAGAATGAGCTAGTGAGCAAAGCTCCGCCGTCAACAATTCTCAACAACGCCGACGCAACAGACGGACAGCTAAATGGGGCATCGAATTATCCGCCTTCGACATCGCTTACAAGCCAAGGACTCGCGGTCAAATCCCAAGTCTTGGCGGATTTCGTCGCGATTGGACGAAGCTCCGGATGCAAGTCCGGAGCCGGAACCGGAAACATGGGTCATGCACTTCGACGGATCCAAGCAGCATCAAGGCTCAGGAGCCGGAGTCACCCCTGAAGTCCCCTACCGGAGAAGAACTGCAGTATGTTCTGCAGATCCACTTCGAAGCTACAAATAACATGGCGGAATACGAGGCTCTACTACATGGACTGCGCATCGCTAAGGAACTAGGGATCAAGCACATCATTTGTTGCGGAGATTCCGACCTGGTGGCACAGCAAGTAGCCGGAACCCGGAACGCCAGAAATTCCGTCATGGCGGCCTACAGAGACGAGGTTGACGAGATCGCCAAGAGCTTCCTCGGATACGAAGTCAAGTACGTCAGAAGAGACGACAATACAGCGGCAGACATGCTATCCAAGCTCGGATCCGGCAGGAAGCCAATTCCGCCTGGAATTTACCTAGAGCATCTCCGGATACCCTCGGTGAAGGGCGCTAACCCGGAAAATCCAGAAGTGGCAGTGTCTCCGGCTAAAGAAGTATTGGCTACCATTCCGGCTTGGACACAGCCTTTCCTGGACTACCTCATCGATCAGAAGTTGCCGGAGGACGAGGTCCTCGCGCGCCAGATCATCAGACGAGCACGATCCTACACAATTGTCGATGGACAGCTCTACAAACGAAGCGCAACAGGAGTGTTTCTCAAATGCGTCTCCAATCAAGATGGCATTGAAATACTCAGAGAGATCCACGCAGGGGACTGCGGGCATCATGCCGCTCCCAGATCACTCGTTGCAAAAGCTTTTCGGCTAGGCTTTTATTGGCTCACAGCTAAAGAAGATGCTGATAAGATAGTCAAGACCTGCCGAGGTTGTCAGTACTACGCTATTCAACCAAACGCTCCAGCCCAAGAGCTGAAGACCATACCTATCACCCGGCCATTTGCGGTCCGGGGGCTCGATATGGTTGGTAAGTTAAAAAGATCATCTCCCGGTGGTTGCGAATACCTCCCGGTCGCCGTTGACAAGTTCAGCAAGTGGATCGAGGCCAAGCCGATGAGAAAAGCCGACGGTGCTACGGCACTAAAATTTGTCATCAGCCTCGTAATGAGATTCGGCATCCCACACAAGCATAATCACATATAATGGCACAAACTTCGCTCAGGGAGAATTGAAGGATTACTGTGAGACAATGGGGATTCGATTGGACCTTGCATCTGTGGCTCACCCACAATCCAATGGTCAAGTCGAAAGAGCTAACGGTCTAATATTATCAGGAATCAAGCCGCGCCTTGAAGAACCGCTGCGAAGAGCAGCCGGAGCTTGGGCCGACGAACTAGACGCTGTCTTGTGGAGTTTGCGAACTACCCCTAACAGGTCAACAGGGTTTACCCCTTTCTTCCTGGTATACGGATCCGAAGCCGTGATTCCCTCCGACATCATCCATGATTCACCGCGAGTTTCCGCCTATAACGATGAAACGACCGACGAGGCCGGACAGCTATCCGTGGACCTGATCGAAGAAGCTCGGAATCTAGCCGACCAGCGCTCCGCCATCTACCAGCGAAGCTCCGACGCTATCACAGTCGTCGAGTTCGGAAACGCTCCTTCATGGCCGGAGACCTGGTCCTCCGCCTTCGACAGGTGAAAGACCATAAGCTGCAATCTCCATGGGAAGGACCCTTTGTCGTTAGCAAAGTGCTTCACAACGGATCGTACTACCTTGTCGATTTCCGCGAGCTGAGGGATAGACATGCTAACTGGCGCCGGAAACGCAAGCGTGAGGATCCGGATGACATCTACGATGAAACAGATCGCCCTTGGAATATCGCACAGCCTACGTCCTTTCTACACTTAGCATATTTTTTCCGAGTTACAAACTCGTAATAGTTATACATGATCAATGAAATAAAGCTTATGGTTCACTCTTTGAGTCTTTTACCTCCTTTACTTGTTCATTTTAGATCGTGTATGTTTTTTCCGACTAAAACCGCGAGCCGGACGTTTTCCGCCTAGGCGTGTATAAAAGTTGTGATTTCTAAAATCGTCCTTTAGGACGTAAGCTTAAGTTTTCCGATTAAGTTGTTATCTCGTTGCGAACTCGTGGATTCCTAGTAACGATTTCCGGCACCTATGCCCGGGGGCTTGTTTCCGCGGTTATGGACGGATTGCCATTGGGCTTCGTCGCCGCTGGCGAGCATTTCCGGCTAAGGTTTTCCGGCTCGTGGAAGGTCAAGCGGGCAAGCCGGAAAATAACGAGATCAGCACTTGCTTTCCGACATAAAACGAAACATGCACATAATATTAAACGGATAGCAGGATAAGTGTTTCCGCCCCATGCATAATCGTTTCGTTCCTAGCTACTTAAGAATTTAAAGTCTTATTACAAACCTCGCCGGGGCCAAAATGATGCATTGTTTTTCCCGCAGGAATAAAAGTTCTCACTCCCCCTTAGCCGGAGAAGTTTTGCCCTCTGGATCCTGTTCCTTGGCGCCTTCGGCCGGAGAAGACACATCTTCTTCACTTTCTTTTTCAGAAGCGGCAGCGCTGGTCTTGGGTTCCTCTTGGGGAGTTTCCTTGGAGCTGGTCCGTGTAAATTGGGTTCCGGATTCCGCAGGTCGCGCCTTGGCAGCAAGCTCCTTCTGAAGTTCAGCTTCTAAGGGCTCGTCAGCAGGGAGGACGACCTTGTCGTAGAATTCCTCGTGCCGGATCCTGCGCGCGATACGGGTGTCGTAGCCGCTCACTGCATCCAGTAGCGCGTTGACATCCGCATCCGGAGGAACGCCCGTGGTCACTTCATCAAGATCAAGATCCGGAGCATGTGCCAGGCACATGGTTAAGGCCATTGCAGCTGCGCCTCGGGCTGAGGATGCTTGCAGATCTGTCACCAGTTCCGGCAGGACGTCCATCTTCCTAATAAGTTTCCGGACGTCGCAAGTGCGGCTCCTCTTGATGGATAAGTTATAACATATCTTGCGGGAGGCGGAGATAAGATCTTTGCAGTCATCGCCTGCAAGTTGAAGGAGGTTGTCACGTGGGTACAAATTCCGGCGCTCTTCCGAGTACCCAAGCGGCTCTGCACAACACATTCAGGGTATAAGCATACAGTACTGAGCATAAAGTAAAACGCCGGAACAAATATTTGGACAGGGTTTCAGTATTGGTACCCAAGATGTTTTCATTGAGCAAGTCCCAGTGATGCTCCGCCGTCCTCATAAATTTCCGGAGTCCGTCAAGCTCTTTTTGCTGTCGCTTGATGGTCTCGCTATCAGCATTCTTCTTCAGTACCAGCTCGCCCTTTTCCCTGATATGCTCGGAGTTTTTCTCCGCCAGCTGCTTTTCGGCTTGCTCCCTCTTAAGTTCCGCCTCCTTTAGCTTCGTCTCCAATTCTTGGTACGAGGAGCGCAGGTTCTCAAGTTCGGTTGAGGTTGTCGCAAGGGACGAGGATGCGCCTATAATAATATAAGTTAACGGTAAGTTCAAAGTCGGAAATTGGCTAATGACGAAGAAGGTGGAAACCAACCTTGGGCGTCCGCCAGTTGTTTAGCCAAATCTGTATTCTCATCCTTCAGGGTCCGGATATTTTCCGCCTGACTCAGAGTAACGCGGCGCTGCAGGGCAATGTTCTTGTGCAGCTCGTAGTGCAGCGCCTCTCGTTCTCGAAAAATTTAAACAAAGGCAGAGTAAAAAATTCCGCTCGTAGCAAGGTGGTTTCTCTTAAAAGCATCATTGCTCGAACCTTTCCGCCATAATGCTTGGGGTCTACCGATTCATTCTAAAAACTTTCCCGGAAGTAATTTTTTCTAAGCATCTAAGCGGTAACTACTTTTTCAGTTCCGCCTACATGCTTGGGGGCTACCGGGGAGTACCTTTTGCTTGCGGATGAGTTGGTCGCAGAACCGGCCAACATTTTTCTTGAAGTCTTGGATTTCCGACGTCCCGGAATCGGGCTTCCCTGTGCGTTGTTAAGCATGGCGTTAAGCAGGTCTTGTTGAAGTTCCCACTTTTCCGTCTCAGTCAGCTTGTTGAAGAATTTAGTGGCATAGGCCTTTGGGGTGGAAGTGGTGTCAGCCGGATCTCCAAAGTTCTTCGGAAAAACGACCATGTCGCCGGCGCCTTTCCCAGCTTTCTCGGAAGAAGTTACTTCCACCTCTCCTTGTACTTGTTTTTCCGCCTCCTCTTGGGCTGGGCCTTTGGCCTTAGGGTCTTCATCACCCGCATGCTCGCTGCTAACCGGAATTATTTCCGGTGGAGTGTTTGCAGCAGGTGGGGGAGATGGATCCGCCTGAGGGGGCGACGGTTGGGGAGTTGGGTGGGTGACGCTTGGTGGAACTGGGGTAGAGGGACCAATAGCCGGAGATTTCTTCATGTATTTTGTGATGGGCTCTTGGCTGGTGGTCCGCGT
Source organism: Lolium rigidum (assembly GCF_022539505.1). Taxonomy (NCBI): domain Eukaryota; kingdom Viridiplantae; phylum Streptophyta; class Magnoliopsida; order Poales; family Poaceae; genus Lolium; species Lolium rigidum. The sequence goes on from NC_061508.1 coordinate 95,933,501, forward strand.
GGCAGTGATTTTCGGATTCCTGCGAACAAGTGAAAGGGTTTAGGCAAGAAGTAATTTCGCTAAAAGTTAAAATCGCATCATGACTCGGAAACTTACGGGGCGCCGGGGATGATGGGGCGCGTGCCTTGGCCGGCCGTCGAGAGCATCCTTATACGTGCACGCTCCGCTTTCCTTGAGTCTAGCGGAGGTGGTTTTATCGTCTTCGGTTTCTTGGCGGAGGCCTCGCCGCTAGCTCCGGCTTCAGAGCCGGAAGCCTTGGCGCGGGGACGTTTTGTAGGTCGAGGGGCCGCCTTGCGGGGTGCCTGTTCCTCTTCCTCCTCATCGTCATCCGGAACCTCCTCCGCCGTGTCTTCGGTGACGGGGACGCGGAGAATGGCGCGAAAGTCTTCCTCCGCCAAAGTGTTGAGCTGGGAGGAAGATGGATAAAAGTTAAGTTAAACATCTAAAAACTTGTGAAGTTTGAAGCACTGAAAGGAACAAAGCTTACCGGAGGACATTGGTCGTTTGTAAAGATGTCTTTGGTCAGTTCCGGGACTTGTTGGCCCCTCGGAATCTTCACCAGTGTCTTGATCCTTCTCTTCAGAGAATCGGCCGAAGGTCGTGGCGGGTTACTCGGAGAAGATCATCCGCCCCGGATAAGCGCACATCGTGCGCGCGTTGTAGCGTAGAGGCTGGATTCTCCGAGAAAACCAGCTAAGTGTGAGCCGGGCTCCGGTTAGTCCGTCGTGGACTAGCCGGAGATTCTCCGCGCAGCCTTCTCCGCACTGGGGTCCGGGCGAGCGAAGGGACGAAGCTCCGGCCTTGCAAGCTCTTCCGGAGGTTCGTTGACAAGCCGGGGAGGCCTTCATGGACCTTCGGAACCGAGGCATTCTTCTCATAAAACCATCCGGCGTTCCGAGACCGGACGGATTCGTGTGAGTCATGGGGAGGGTACATGCGGCTAGGGCGGAGCATAAACGTCATGCTTCCGCAGCTTCACCATTGCTTTCTCCTTGGTTTCTTTCTTCACCCGGAAAAGAACTGCCACAACTTGACGTCTGGCCGGATCCCAAGATGTCCTTCGCAGAGAGTCACGAAGTTGGACAAAAGAAGGTATGAATTCGGGCAAATGTTGTGGGGCTGGAGCCCGTAGGTGCTGAGGATGGAGAGGAAAAATTCCGAACAAGGAAGTGAAAGTCCGCGTTCCACCCAAGCCTTAGTCATAACGACTTCTCCGGCTTCTGGCTTGGGGACGACGGAGTCACGTGTGAAGCTCCAATGAGAGGAGATCATTCCTTCGTTCTGGAGCTCTCTAAGCTCCACATCGGTAGTTTCACAAGGCCACCATTGACCTCGTTCTCCTTCGCGGATCCGGGCCTTGGACGCCTTCTTGTTTTCCGCCTCTTGCACCTTTGCTGCCATCCGAGCTTGCCCCTCGAGTTCTTCTTGGAGCTCTTGGAGGGTAGGAATCCGGCTTGGAGCGGTGCTGGAAGATGCGGAAAAAGGTTGAGCTAGTCTGATGTCGGAAACATACGGTGGTAGGAATGATATGGGATCCGGGCATATGGGTTCTATCTGATTGGGATCCGGGCTACTCGAAGAGCTACCAGTACAAAGTGACGATTCGAGTGGCATGCTTCCGGCTGCACCCATACAAAGTGTTTGAGTACCCGGATCACTAAGCCTATCTTCTACACTAGGTTGTCTTCTACAAAGCCGATGAACTTACCGCTAATGGCGCGGTGGCTCGACGGAGCTCCGGCGAAGATGAGGTCGCCGAACTTGAAGGAAATCGACCCGCGTGACCACGAATCGGCGGCGGAGCGAGTTTCTCGTTCAAACGTGAGAATCTTGGTGCGATGGGAGCCTTGGTTCGGCGGCGCACGAAGTTCACCGTGACGATGCTCGCCGGAATCAAGATCTGGCGGGCGGCGCAGGCGCGAGGAGGAAGACGATGTGGTGAGAGGGGGTGAAAGAATGAATTTTTACCGGGCCGCGGGGTATTTATAGGCCGCGCTCGGAGATTCGGGATCCGGATCTGACGGTGGAAACCGAACGGTCGCGCCGTTGGATGGATGACACGTGTTTAGGTCAAATGCGGTAAAACGACGTGGAGGTAATTTAACCATGCACTCCCGAAAATTCCGGCTGAAGATTTGCATCTGCGAAAATTTAGCGCGGGAAATAAGGAAGTTGTGCGCGGGAAATGCGGAACTTCCGTTGTTGAGCATGATCTGAAGATAAAGGATTTCCGAAGCCGTTTGAGTCTTTTAAGATTCCGGATATAATTTGTCTCTCATTCGAGCGGGGAGTAACCCGGAGATGTTCTTTTGAATGTCGATGGATGAAGTCCCGCGGGGTGGGAGCATTTTCCGGCTATAAGTTGGAAAAAGAAGAAAATGCAAAGTTGGAGCTCTTCAAGTTTCTCCGCGTTACCACCGTTTGCCGGAGATTATAATGAACTAGCAAGGCGGAAACCGCAGGCGAAACTCGGAGAACTCGGGGGCTACTCGTTGTGGGTATACTTCATAGGTGTACCATCGACGAGTGCCTAGATCCGGCAAGCCCGGGTGGCCCACAGACGGTGATGAGGCATGTGGCCCATCGGGCGGCCCAGTTGCTGTTGATCATGAAGGAAGAAGTCCAGCCCAGGATCAGCAGGCCGGATCCGTACCGACATAGGTGTGACCCGGATCCGTGGAGGCCCATGAGGAACCCGGATCCAGTACGATGTATATGGAAGGCGGATCCGTGACGTACACGGCAAGATATTGTACCGTAGTTAGGCTATCTGTAATCCGGCTAGGACTCTCCATGTAAACCCTAGATCCGTGCGTCTTTATAAGCCGGATCCCGGGAGCCCTAGAGGCACAACCACAACTCATTGTAACAACGCGAAAGCGCCCAGATAATTCCAGACAAGCAGCAGTAGGCCCTGTCATCGTGCAGGTGCCGAAGCTGGGTAACTCGCGTACCACCGTCCCGTGTGCACTCCGCCCTATGGCCCCTAATTCTTCTCCCCCTCGTGAGGATCCCTCCTCCGGGGTACCGTCGATTAGGCAACGACACTGCCGTCGTATTATCGATCGGCGTACGGTAGCAAGGTTCCCCGAAGGAATTTTCCTTAGTGGGTACGTTGCCCAGTCGATTGCGTTTACCCGTCTGATGGCGGGGTCCACGCCTTCGTCTTCCAACTCCTTTAGCCGGTGTTGGGTTCATTTATTATTGATGGAAATCCTCTATGGGTGACGCTTGAACTCCTCCTCGTCAGCCAGCTTCTTGAGTTGCTTTTGGGCGTTGATCAGATTGGCTGACTGATTGATGAAGGCAATTCGTCTTAGTTCCAGCATCTGAGGGGATTCATCTTTTTCTATGGGCTTCAGGAGCAGATCGAGTTCGTCTTTGTCCGACCACACGCTTCTTCTTGGCGGACGGGCACTTGGTTCGCCGTTGTCGAAGATCCGCGGAAGATTGGCTACATCTTTGTCTGCTTTCTTCGTTGCTTTGGCTTTTCTTTTATCAGCCTCTTCCTGCTCCGAGGCCCGCTTGGCTTCAGCTACTTCATTGGCCTTAACCTCGGCATCTGTCGCCTCTTTGGGGGCGACTATTTTTGTCTCCCAAGCCACAGGAGGAGGATCGTCCTTCTCCTGCCCCGTCTCGTCGTCCTTTGGAGGGATGGTGGGTTGGGTCATCATGACTTCTTTGGAAGAGGCGAAAGCGTTCTGTACTTTCAACTCAAAGTCGCTTTCATCAGAATCTGAGCCGCCTCCCAAGTTTGCGGTGTTCTCAGATCCACCTTCTGAGTCGACTCTCCTGTTAATTACCGGAAGAATCGAGTCAGGCTCGGAGTTGGATTGGTACGTTCCGATCATGCCGACGTAATGGTAGTCGGCGCTTGCGGCCTCGTAGTAGGCGGCAGTTTCTTCGGCCGTTTGGCTGGATAAGATCAGATCTCGATCCACTCCAACATATGTGTGAGCTAGATCAGATCCAAATCCGGCGTCGAAATTCTTCGACGGGGAGGATGGTGGGTGCGAAAGCAGGGTTGCACCTTGGCGACCCCAGGGCTACGGGAGTCATACCGACGAAGATGTTGTGAACTCCGATCGGGAAGATGCAGGCGCTGACGAGGTAGTCATTCCCCGGCATGTAGGAATCGTCGTCGATGATGTAGCCGCCTTCTTCGCCAAAGACGGCAGTTCCGACGGTGATGGTTTCGTCGATTCCACCCAAGATCCCATCTCGAAATGTAACTCCGGGCGCTCTTTGTCCCATGGTGGGCGCCAACTATCGGTGTATTGTGGATTTAGCTCCGTCGTTAGGTGCCATGGTCCGACTAAGAACGTGGGCGAGGAGCGTGGCGGAGTTGATCGGATGCAGGGGAGACAGAATTTTACCCAGGTTCAGGTTAGCCGGAACGGTTCCCTACTTCCTGCAAGATTCACTATATCGAGGGGGACAATCCCTATACAAGTTAGAATGGATGATCTCGATCATGCCCTTAGGCGTCTCCCGTCCGGCGTTATACAAGGAGGCGACCAGGGCTTACAAGGCGGTTCCTATCCTAACCCTAATCTAGACGGACACGATCGTCCGACTTCTTCTCCAAGTCAGACCCTTCCGGCTCCTTCCTTAATCTGCATAGATACCGCCTTACGCTTCGGACCATTGGGCCGCCCGAGGTAGGCCAACAGCTCTGCCTCTTGGGCCTCCCATCTCGCCGGCTATACGGGCCTCGCGAGAGGTACCCTATTCGCCATTCCCTCAACAAAATAAGTGCTGCAAAAAGAAGATATGGTGGTACGTGTTAGAATCTGGCTAATCAAAAGCATATTAGTACCTAACTTATAAACTAATGTAGCATCTATGTGACACTGAAAGTGCAGCAAACACAAAATAGATGAAAATCAATAATTTCAGTAAAGAAGCAGAAGATTACCCCTATTTAAGCAAAACCTATAGCCTAAAGCTGCTAAAAACATAGAATGTATTGCAATAGATAAAATATGCAAAAATGCACTAAAAAGCGGGAAACATATTGAAGGTCATTTAACAAAAAAACGACACTCACGGGATAGCTTTCTTTTTACTTGACGCATGGTCTTGAGTGTGTGATGGTTATGCACAAACTTGTCGTAGATGTCCGACACATCTTGAGAGACCTTAATCTTTTTCATTCCTTGAGGTCCAACAATATCCTTCCTTGCCCTCTTGCATCTATTCCTTCTTTCAAATGCTTGGAAACCAGTGCTGGCATTTTTCTCTGAAACATCAGCAATAGCAGCACTGGTAGAAAAACAGGCTTCCGGGAAGCCCCATAAGTCGCGAAGGTAAAGGAACCGCGACTAATGGGGTCTTTAGTCGCGGTTCGTGTGGCGAACCGCGACCAAAGGCCTGGGCCCAGGGCGCACGGTGGCCAGCTGGTGCACGTGGGGGGCTTTAGTCGCGGTTGGCCGGGCCAACCGCGACTAAAGGTGCCCGAAGGCCTTTAGTCGCGGTTGGCCAGGCCAACCGGGACTAAAGCCCCTCCCCTATATATACCCATCCAGCCATTTGGAGCCAACACTTAGCCATTTGGAGCCATTCTCTTCACAAACTTCACAAGTGAGTGTTAGGTTTGCTTTTGGTTCCTCTTATGCACATAAGGTGTTTGATGAAATGCCCCAAGAGCATGAAACAAACATGATATGAAGTGTTGGAGCCACACTTGAGCTTTCTCATTTATTTTTCCTCCTCGATCGCGGTTAGCAACTTGAACCTTTGATGTGTCATTGATACAATATGCATGTGTGTGTAGTTCATTGTTTAATTTATATTGTTTGTAGCTAGTTAGTTTAACAAATGCATGATGGTTAATTATATATTTTATATTATAATAATGCAGATGAATCGGCAATGGATGTACGGTAACCGACTCTCCGGCGAGTTCGATACGGGTTTGAAAGATTTCCTCGTAGTGGCTAATGCGAACAAGCGGGGGGTTTTGTTATCTGTCCATGTGTTAACTGTAAGAATCGGAAGGGTTACTCTTCCTCAAGAGATGTTCACATGCACCTGCTTCGGCACGGTTTCATGCCAAGCTATAATTGTTGGACCAAGCATGGAGAAAGAAGGGTTATAATGGAAGAAGATGAAGAAGGGGATGATTTCATCGATGAAAGTTATCTTTCTCATTTCGGTGATACTTTCATGGAGGATGCTGAAGGTGAAGGGGAAGGTGAAGAAGAGGCACGTGATGATCCCGTTGATGATCTTGGTCGGACCATTGCTGATGCACGGAGACGCTGCGAAACTGAAAAGGAGAGGGAGAATTTGGATCGCATGTTAGAGGATCACAGGAAGGCGCTGTACCCCGGATGCGATGATGGTCTAAAAAAGCTGGGCTGCACACTGGATTTGCTGAAATGGAAGGCACAGGCAGGTGTAGCTGACTCGGCATTTGAAAACTTGCTGAAAATGTTGAAGAATATGTTTCCAAAGAATAACGAGTTGCCCGCCGATGCGTACGAAGCAAAGAAGGTTGTCTGCCCTCTAGGTTTAGAGGTTCGAAGATACATGCATGCATCAACGACCGCATCCTCTACCGCGGTGAATACGAGAATTTGAATGAATGCCCGGTATGCACTCGCATTGCGTTATAAGATCGGAGGCGATGACCCCGGTGACGATGTTGAGGGCCGAAACCCGGGAAGAGGGTTCCCGCCAAGGTGATGTGGTATGCTCCTATAATACCACGGTTGAAACGTCTGTTCGGGAACAAAGAGCATGCCAAGTTGTTGCGATGGCACAAAGAGGACCGTAAGTCGGACGGGGAGTTGAGACACCCCGCGGATGGAACGCAATGGAGAAAGATCGACAGAGAGTTCAAAGATTTTGCAGCCGACGCAAGGAACATAAGATTTGGTCTAAGTACGGATGGCATGAATCCTTTTGGCGAGCGAGCTCCAGCCATAGCACCTGGCCCGTGACTCTATGCATCTACAACCTTCCTCCTTGGTTGTGCATGAAGCGGAAGTTCATTATGATGCCAGTGCTCATCCAAGGTCCGAAGCAACCCGGCAACGACATCGATGTGTACCTAAGTATATTGGTTGATGAACTTTTACAGCTGTGGGGCAGACCTGGTGTCCGTGTGTGGGATGAGCACAAAGAAGAGGAATTTGACCTACGAGCGTTTCTTTTCGTAACCATCAACGATTGGCCTGCTCTTAGTAACCTTTCGGGACTGTCAAATAAGGGATACAATGCATGCACGCACTGGCTTACATGAGACCGAAAGTGTACATTTGCCAAATTGTAAGAAGAACGTGTACCTTGGGCATCGTTGATTTCTTCCGAAAGGTCATCCGAGTAAGAAAGAAAGGCAAGCATTACAATGGCAAGGCAGATCACCGGCCGAAGCACGCGGAACACTACTGAGTGCTCGAGGTATTTGATATGGTCAAGGATTTGAAAGTCATCTTTGGAAAGGGTCCTGGCGGACAATCAGTTCCGAAGGGAGGCCGACGGGCACGCAGCCATGTGGAAGAAGAAATCTATATTCGGGAGCTAGAATATTGGAAAGTCCTAGAAGTCCGCTCTGCAATCGACGTGATGCATGTTACGAAGAATATTTGCGTGAACCTCCTAAGCTTCTTGGGCGTGTATGGGAAGTCAAATGATACAAAGGAAGCACGGCGGGACCGAGCAAAGTTTGAAAGACCACGATGACCCGCATCCGGAACGGTTTCAAGGTCGTGCTGGCTACGCTCTAACCAAAGAAGAGAAGGTCATCTTTTTTGAATGCCTGAGCGAGTATGAAGGTCCCGTCTGGATTCTCGTCCAATATAAAGGGAATAATAAACATGGCGGAGAAAAAGTTCCAAAACCTGAAGTCTCACGACGCCACGTGATTATGACGCAACTGCTTCCGATTGCTTTGAGGGGGCTCCTGCAGGAAAATGTTCGAGTAGCCATTGTGAAGCTATGTGCATTCCTCAATGCAATCTCTCGGAAGGTAATCAATCCAGAAGTTCTACCACGGTTACGTAACGATGTGATCCAATGTCTTGTCGGTTTCGAGTTGGTGTTCCCGCCATCCTTCTTCAATATTATGACGCACCTCCTGGTTCACCTAGTCGATGAGATTTCCATTCTCGGTCCTGTATTTCTACACAATATGTTCCCCTTCGAGAGGTTCATGGGAATATTAAAGAAATATGTTCGTAACCGTGCTAGGCCGGAAGGAAGCATCGCCAAGGGCTATGGAAATGAGGAGGTAATTGAGTTTTGTGTTGACTTTGTTCCTGACCTTAAGCCGATTGGTCTTCCTCGATCGCGGCACGAGGGGAGACTAAGTGGAAAAGGCACGATCGGAAGGAAATCAACGATATGTATGGACGGCCATTCTCCGACTGAAGCACACCACACGGTTCGACCAATTCCAGCTTGGTGGCTCCGTACTTTGAGAAACACAAGAATATTTTACGCTCGGACAACCACAGGAAGCTCGAATCCTGGATTAGGAAGGCCCACATGGAGACTTTCGGCAGTTGGTTGAGAAAACATTTAATGAGTGACGAAGATGTTGTAGATCAGCTGTACATGTTGGCCAAGACACCATCTTCGACTATAACGACTTTCCAAGGGTACGAGATAAATGGGAATACATTTTACACGATCGCCCAAGATAAAAAGAGCACCAACCAAAACGGTGGTGTCCGCTTTGATGCGAGCAACCGAGAATGGGCAAAAGGTCACATATTATGGTTACATAGAGGAGATATGGGAACTTGACTATGGACCCTCCTTTAGGGTCCCTTTGTTCCGGTGCAAATGGTTCAAGCTAACGGGAGGTGGGGTAAAGGTGGACCGAGCAATACGGAATGACAATGGTGGATTTCAACAATCTTGGTTACCTTGACGAACCATTCGTCCTAGCGAAAGATGTCGCTCAGGTTTTCTATGTGAAGGACATGAGTAGCAAACCGAGGAAACGGGAAGGTAAGAAAACGATCGGTGCATCATGCGATGATCCAAAGCGCCACATTGTTCTTTCGGGGAAAAGAAACATCGTGGGAGTGGAGGACAAGACAGACATGTCGGAAGATTATAATATGTTTGCTGAAATTCCGCCCTTCAAAGTGAACACCGACCCAAGCATTAAGTTAAATGATGAGGATGCTCCATGGATACGGCACAATCGTAAGCAAGCGGGGACACAAGGAAAGAAATGATGTGTAATAATTTATTGTACCAAACTTTGTTGAATGGATCATGTGAATTATATTACCCGTGATGTGGTTGGTGTCCATTTTCGAATGATTCAATTGACTCGAGATAGCACTGATGATACATGAAATTTGGAGTGACTAAGTCATACTCCTGCATACAGGAAATTTGGAGTGACTAAGTCATACTCCTGCATACATGAAATTTGGAGTGACTAAGTCATACTCCTGCATACGGAAATTTGGAGTGACTAAGTCATACTCCTGCATACATGAAATTTGGAGTGACTAAGTCATACTCCTGCATACAGGAAATTTGGAGTGACTAAGTCATACTCCTGCATACATGAAATTTGGAGTGATTTAGTCATACTCCCGCCTAGGCGTATAATATGCATACTCGTAGTCTTCATAGCCGCCGCCGTTGTACGCGGTAGTCGGCGCTCGCTTCTAAGTTGCCGGCGTCGTCGTCGGCTGCTGTCGTCCACGTCGTCGGGCGGCGCTCGTGGCTCGAGCCGAGGGTAGCGCAGGCGGGGGATATCGCCGGCCGTGATGTAGTCCATGACGCTCCGCGAGTCCGGCCGTACCACCATAGCCGACGGCCGGCCTCGTGGAAGTTTCCGGGAGGCATACCGTCCTCCTCATACACGGCGAGCGCCCTCTCACGCCGATTGATGAAGAAGGCGTCCCAAGTATGCTGGTTATCGGGATGCCGGCGGGGATTCATCCGCTGCTCCGGCGTGAGGTCGAGGTAGTAGTGGTTCATGATGGCCGCCGGCGCGCAGTACCCGAGGGACGGGAGGGACCGGCACGCCGCCGGCGCTTAGGCTCCGGCCGGCGGGGACGCGGTAGCCCGGTGGGCAAGGGTAGTTCGAGGCGCAAAGCTCCTCCACTCGCTCGGTAGGTTAGAGTGGGTGCGGTGGAAGCCATGAGAGAGTGATGAGAGATTGTAGAGATGTGATAATGCTGGCCAAGCCGGGCTACCTATATGTAGTGACAAATGGCGGGAAAAATGGGAGCGGGAAGACAGGAGGCGGGAAGAAAGAGGCGGGAAGAAAGAGGCGGGAAGAAAGAGGCGGGAAGAAAGTGGCGGGAAGAAAGAGGCGGGAAGAAAGAGGCGGGAAGAAAGTGGCGGGAAGAAAGAGGTGGGAAGAAAGTGGCGGGAAGAAAGTGGCGGGAAGAAAGAATTTTTTGATATATTATTTTTCTAAATTTTTTGATATATTATTTGTATTTTTAAGAATTTGAATTGAATTAGTTTTATTTTTTTGATTTTTTGATATATTATTTGTATTTTTAAGAATTTGAATTGAATTAGTTTTATTTTTCCGATTTTTTTGATATATTTTTTGTATTTTTAAGAATTTGAATTGAATTAGTTTTATTTTTCTGATTTTTTGATATATTATTTGTATTTTATGATTTTGAAATGAATTAGTTTTATTTTTCTGAATTTATTGATATATTATTTGTATTTTTAACATTTTGAATTGAATTAGTTTTATTTTTCTGAATTTTTTGATATATTATTTGTATTTTATGATTTTGAAATGAATTTGTTTTATTTTTGGAATTTATTGATATATTATTTGTATTTTTAACATTTTGAATTGAATTATTTTTATTTTTCTGAATTTTTTGATATATTATTTGTATTTTATGATTTTGAAATGAATTTGTTTTATTTTTCTATATTTTTAACATTTTGAAAAACAAAAAGTAATTTGAAAAATACCTTTAGTCGCGGTTGGCCTCGCCAACCGCGACTAAAGGTTTGTGCGCGCGGGAAAGAAAAACCCGGCGAAAAAAGCCTTTAGTCGCGGTTGGTCTGGCCAACCGCGACTAAAGGGTGCCCTTTAGTCGCGGGTCGCCTCCCCAACCGCGACTAAAGGGGGGGGGCTATAAATACCTCGCGCGAATCGTCGCCTCCGCCATCGTCTTCCGCATCGTCTTCCCCCCGTCGCCTCCGTCTCCTGCCGAACGCACGCCGCCGCCAGACGCCAGACGCCGCCCGCCAGACGTCGTCGCCGCACTCGCCGTCGCCGCAGACGCCGTCGCCGCCGCCTCTCGTCACGCCATCGATCCGTATGTCGCCGCGCGCCCCGTGCCCCGTACTGTGTCGCCGCCCGCCAGATGACGCGCCACCGCCGCCCGCCGGACGCGCCCGCCAGGCGCGCCGTCGCCGCCGCCCGCCGCCCGCCGGACGCGCCGTCGCCGCCGCCTGCCAGACGCGCCGCCGCCGCCCGCACGCACGCGCCGACGCCGCCCGCGCCAGACGCCGCCCGGCTGCGCACCAGAAAAGGAGAGAGAGAGAGGGCCGGGCCGATTTTTCCCTTTTTTGTGTTTTTTTTTCTTTTTAATTTTAACTAGTTAATTAGTTTAACAAAAACGGTAAATTAACAAAAAAAAAGTAAAACTTGATAATTTGTAACTAAAATTTTGTATACTTAACAAAAATTTGTAACTAAAATTTTGTATACTTAACAAAAAATTAACTAAAATTTTGTATACTAACAAAATTTTGTATACTTAACAAAATCTTGACTTAACAAAAATTTTACTTAACAAAAATTTTACTTATCAAAATTTTGACTTAAGAAAATTTTTACTTAGCGCCGTCGCCACCGCCCTCTCGGTCACCGCCACCGCCCTCTCGGTCACCGCCACCGGTCTCTCGGTCACGCGCGCGGTCACTGCGTCCCCCCTTTCGCCACCGCCACCGGTCTCTCGGTCACGCGCGCGGTCACTGCGTCCCCCCTCTCGCCACCGCCACCGGTCTCTCGGTCACGCGGTCACTGCGTCCCCCCTCTCGCCACCGCCACCGCTCTCTCGGTCACGCGGTCACCTGCGTCCCCCTCTCGCCACCGCCACCGGTCTCTCGGTCACGCGCGCGGTCACTTGCGTCCCCCTTTCGCCACCGCCACCGGTCTCTCGGTCACGCGGTCACCTGCGTCCCCCTCTCGCCTCCCTCGTCGCCCTCTCTCTTTATATGTAGAAGAGATGTGATAATGCTGGCATATACACAATTAATTTGTTTTTACTACATGTTTTCGGGATCGACATATGGCGGACGATAGAGCTGACCCGATTATGGACAACTATGATCCGGACGCCGAAGAACATATCTTCGGCATCATAAAAGGCGATGTTCTATATGTGCCGACCGGACAAGAAGAAGATGATATCTCTTCTTATCCGAACTTTGAGGGTGAAGATGAAGGGCATGGTCGACAAGATGGTGCCGAAGAAACGTCGATAAACGACGATCTTCAATTGGAAGTAGCAACCACCTCCGGCGCCAAGGTATATATATATACATTGAGCCTCTGGTGATACAAACTCACTGATTTGAATAAATATGTGTGTACTAACGCGCGCGCCTCTCTTTCTTATTTTAGCCCTCGGCCGGATCGTCGAAACAATCGAGTACGTCGTCGTCAAAGTGTGGCGCAACCAAGACGATGAAAGCAGGAGAAACATGCACCATCGATGTTGTCGAGGAAGCAACCGGCAGGCCGGCTGGAGCCCAGCAAGAACGCCACCAAGTTTGTCGGCCAATGCGGAGCCGTTGTTAGAGACAACGTCTCGATCACCGTCCGAGAGTGGAATGAGCCAAAGAAGGCACGTGTTGGTTTCACTTTTGTCGATAAGAGAACAAAAAAAGATTGCTTCAAAAAGCTTATGGAACATTTCGTTCTACCTCCGGAATACCGCAAATACGATGAGGAGGGTAACAAGATTGCGGAAAACAAGGAGAGGTGCAAGCTAGTCAAACAGTTCGCTCTTTCTAGGATGGCCAACGCATTCCGGAAATACAAGAAAAATCTAGCCCATGACTTTGTCAAGCCGGGCAAGACTCCGGATTTCAAAGGATAATATGAGAAACTGCAACATGATTGGCCAGAATTTGTGAAGCAAAAGAAATCGGAGCAGTTCCTTGAAATATCGAAAAAATAAGGATAATGCGGCCAAGAAGGAGTACAATCATAAAATGGGGCCGGGAGGGTATCGCTTTTGGCAGCCTAGGTGGGAGAAGATGGAGAACGAGCTGAGGGCGCGAGGAATCCGTCCAGGTACGGAGGGATGGGACCCAAGGGCCAAAAGCTGGTGGTACGGGCATGGGGGATCGCTGAACCCGGAGACAGGGAGTGTGTTTACCAGGGCAAAATAATTACACCCACCCAAAAGCTTATTGAGGCAATGAGGGATGCTCAAGAGGGGAGGATCAAGTTCAACAGAGAGAACGACGCCCTGACAAAAGCCCTCGGGAATCCTGAACACGGAGGACGTGTACGAGACATGGGGCACATTCCGTGGAAAATAGGGTTCCCCCAGAACGATGACCCGTACGGTTACAGAAGCCGTAAGAGAAAGATGGATCGGGAAGCAGATGTTGTGGCGCGGTTGGCATCGGAAATGGATGTCATGAAGAAAACCGTGAGTGTACTAGTAGCCGAAAGAGATGCAGCGCTTTGGGCCGACATGAGAAAAATGATGCAAAAGTAATTGTTTTCATTCATTTGCGCTCTATATCGATCGGCTTATTTCGTTCATCATTTCCTAATATCAAGTAACTAATTAATAACTCTCTTGTTCATTTAATTTTCTTTGCCTCGTAGGGTTTGGAGACGGTTCGTAGATGAAAAGGTCGGTGAATTCAAAAAAGAGCTACATTTTAAAAGGGCGAGTGCGGACGACGGGGATATTCAGCCACCGGGGACCAATCTATGTGGATACTATGTTTGTGAGAGGATCCGGAGATACACCAATGAGCGGGACCAGTCGGATGAGATCAACATCAAGAGGAATAACCTCCGGAAGACGCTTAGTCCAGAATCTCGCTTCCGACCACTTCAGGAGGAACTAGCTGGATGGTTCGCGAGGGAAGTCATTGATCCTACAGGACAACACTACGTAGAGGACGTAGAACTATACATGCATTAAATTATGTATGGAAACTTGTTCAAACTTGTATATGGTCATCCGATGATATTGAATATATATTGTATATTCCTCTTGAATTCTTTTTGGTTCTAATTTCAAATTTGTTTGAAATTGTACATTCATATGCATGCATGTATGTAGTACCGTAGAATATGTGAAACTCCTTCAAAATTACAAATAAAGCACAAAAAAATAAAACAATACAAATTAAACAGAAAACAGGTTTAGGAGGGGCAGGTTTAGGGGGGGGGGGGGCCTAAAACCCTAAACCTGCGGCGGCCTTTAGTCGCGGTCGGCCAGTAGAACCGCGACTAAAGGGCCTCCGCCCCGACGGTCGCCTGGCGCCCACGTGGACGGGCCTTTAGTCGCGGTTCGTAAGGAACCGCGACTAAAGGGGGGCCTTTAGTCGCGCTACTTTGGTCGCGGTTGCGCAACCGCGACTAATGGCAGTTGCGAACCGCGACCAAAGGCTCTTTTTCCACCAGTGCAGGATTTGTGGAAAAAAGGGATTATTCACACTATAAAAATACATAGTAGAATATAATGTTAGGTAAGTTAGCAAAAGTAAAAAACTATGCAAGCAGAAAAATAACAGTATTGTGGCAAAATGTTTCAATTCTAAAAACCTATAAAAGGTGAAGTTAAAATAACCTTTGATCTCGCTGCAAAACCGGAGTAGAAGCCTCGGGTAAATCAGCCCGTGCTTTGCCAGAATCAACAACTCATTTTTCTGCAGAGAGCACGATATGATCAGGAGTCTCTCTCGGCCTAAAACACATGGAACCACTTAAGTGAAATATTTTCCAGGACATATCATTATGGTAAAAAAACAGAAAAGAAAAAAAACAAAGGCCAAAGGGCCAGATCTGGGGCTTAGCGGGCCGGCCTACTCGGAAACGGCCTGAAAGCCACGCCACGCAGCACGCGCGGTAAAGGGAGGGTTCAAAGGAACCTGTTGGATCAGCGATGAACAGCCGTGGGACCGTCTTCCTCGCCCGCAGGTGCATGAATGCATGCGTGCACAACCGAGAGAAGAGGGGGCGCAGGAGCTCACCTGCGTGGCCTCCCGGGGCTCGGCGAGGTGACGACGACGAGGAGAGTCGAGGAGACAACGGCGAGGCTACCACGGCTCCGGGGAAGCCTCCTGATGTGGATGCGGGCGATGTCGAGCCAGACCACACCTTCGGATGGCCGTGAGCCTGCATCAAACGAGGAAGAAAAGGGGAATGTCAGAGACGTTCCCGCATGCGTGCAGAGCCTAGGCGAGAAGAGAAGAAGGAGGGAGACGCCTTGAGCCCAGCATGGTGGCGAGGTAGATCTTGCCTTCCGACAATGGTGATGCCGCTCCTCTTAGCTCACTGGAAGGGAGAGAGAGAAAGGAGAGGCGTCTCTGAGCCTCGATGGAGTGGGAAAAGACGGGGGTAAGAGGAGAAAGGCAGGCGCGGCGGTTTTATACCGCAACATTGCACCGGGAGCATGTCTATGCTCGGACATGCCGAGGCAAGGAAAAATAAGAGGGGGAGGGGAGTGGACCATGTCCAGGGGGTGCGTTGGAACCCTCTCCACGGTGGAGAGCCGGTGGGTACGCACATCGAGCGAGAGAGGCGGCGTAGTCGGCCTCGTTCTGCAGCGGGAGAGAGAGAGAAAACGGGCAGCATCTCCACGCCGTTCCCCCTTCTAGCTGGGCATGCCCCCTGAGGCAAAAACCGACGATGGCCACGTCGATGCCTACATGTGCTCACTCGGGCCCCCACTTGACATGCACACATCACCTCCCCTGAGCATCAATTTTCACAAAATTTCACCCCTGGCCAAAGGACTTGATTTGTCAAGGATGGCCACAGAATTGAACTCATATGACATGAATTAGAGAGATGCCAAAACCAGGAAAAAGAGGATTCAGAAACTGAATTTTTCAGTTAGGACTTAGTGAAAAATCTTAAGTCATTTTTTGTCATTTTGTTCAAAGTTTGGCACATGATTTCATGGGTCAATTGAACTCAATTTTCGAATCCAAGGTGATGGGGTTGAAGAGCATGATCTTAACTTGCAGAAAACAACAATGGCAACAGAAATCAAGATGATTAAGGCCATGAAAACATAGGCCAAACATGGCATGATGACTGTTTTTTCTGCTTACTAAAATGTGCTGATTTCAACTAGCCACTTCTACAACCATGGATCAATGGTTTTAGGTGGTCAAGAATTTATGCCATGATTGTGGAACTGTTATACATACACCAAAGATATGGAATGTCCAAGAAAACATGGAAAAAGAATTATGCATGGCTTAAATTGGATGGCCCAAAAGTGATGGTTCAACACATAATTAGGGTTCAACACTTGGCCATTTTCTCTAGTGAGAAAAATGGTTCATCCAGTTTTTGATGGAACCAAGTCATGCAAGATTGAAAAGATGATTAAATAGTTTGATTAGGGATCATGATCAGATGACACTAGGGTTTATGCATAACAACTTCCCTAGTGAAAAAGAGGAGGAAGATGAAGAAACCACCATGATCAAGAGAGAAAGAAATGATAATCAAGGAAGAAAAATAATTCTTTTCCAACCACACATCACAAAAGCAACACTAAGACACAAACCATCTCATCAAACAAGCATACATATATACATAAAAAAGTTTTTGTTGGCTCAGAATTTCAGATACTTGGAAGTCACACAAGTT
This sequence comes from Lolium rigidum, assembly GCF_022539505.1. Taxonomy (NCBI): domain Eukaryota; kingdom Viridiplantae; phylum Streptophyta; class Magnoliopsida; order Poales; family Poaceae; genus Lolium; species Lolium rigidum. The sequence continues at coordinate 95,950,320 of NC_061508.1, forward strand.
TTCTTACAAAATGGGGTGTGACAGAGCCTTACCCCCTTAGAAGAATCTCATCCCGAGATTAGAGTTTCAAGCGAGAGGGAAATCCGGAAACTCCTTCTTGAGATAATCCTCGCGTTCCCAAGTAGCCTCTTCTTCGGAGTGGTTCGACCACTGAACCTTGAAGAACTTGATATCACGCTTCCGTGTGACACGCACACTGGTATCCATGATGCGAAGAGGTCGTTCACGGTAGGTCAAGTCTTGGTTTAGATCAATTGTCCAAAAATCGATTCCGGAGTAAGTTGGCTTCTCCAAAGGCACTTGGAGACATTTGCGAAGCAAAGATACATGAAAGACGTCATGGAAACCTGACAATTCCACCGGTAGCTCAAGCCGGTAAGAAACTTCTCCACAGAGGGATGTGATCTTGAAAGGACCAATATAGCGAGGTGCTAACTTTCCCTTGACATGGAAATGCTTCATACCCTTGAGAGGTGTGACCCGAAGATACACGAAGTCTCCAACCTGGAATGTGACCTCTCGCCTCTTGGTGTCAGCATAACTTTTCTGACGGGACTGGACTGCTTTGAGATGATCACGAATGATGTGAACTTTCTCTTCTGCAGCATGCAGCGTGTGCACAACAAAGATCTTACTGTCTCGTGATTCGGACCAGTTTAGAGGAGTACGGTACTTGCGTCCATACAGAGCTTCGAAAGGAGCCATTTGAAGAGGGCGACCCTAGGTAGCGATTGACCGCTGCATTCGATCCATTTGAAGAGGGCGACCCTAGGTAGCGATCGACCACTGCATTCGATCGGAGCGGTCGTTTTTGTCGTTTTCCGAAAAAAATGGAATTCCCGCTGCACGCGACGCTGACAAAACTAAATTGCGGAGAGAGGGATTCGAACCCAGGACCTCCTTCCCGAGGACGGGCGAGCAACAAAGAGGAGCCGACCAACCAAGCTACGAGTTGTTTGTGTCATATACACAAACGTACCTGTCTTTATACTAAAAGCAAAACACGGCAGAGGTAAAATCAAAACACGGTCAAAACAAAAAAAGAACCAGATAGCAAACCGAACGAACCACTAAACCGTCGAACCGCGTCTCTGGTGCGGAAATTTGATTTAATTTTGCAATTTTCGGTAAAAAAAAAGATGTATGATGCATGAACTATTAGACGTCACTGACAATCTATTCTAATTCGAAAATTCATTCTCAAAAACTAACTCCGATTTAAGATTTATTTTCACCAATAAATTATTATCGGTGTGGCCTATAAAACTAGCATCCATGTTAATATATCTTGAAAACTTTTTATTATCTTAAAATTTATCGACCCTTCTACCCGTTATTTATCAACGTTAAATATGAAAAATTATCGACCTGAAAAACTAATTTAACTTCGGATATTATGGGAACATGTTTATCTCACTATTTATCAACCACTATGCCTATTATTTATCAACGGTAAATGTAAAAAGTAATCGACCCGAAAAGCTTATTTAATTTAGAATACTTTTGAGAATATTTTTAACTCATAATTTATCAACCTCTTTGTTCGTTATTTAGCAATGGCAAATGTGAAGAGTTATCAACCCGGAAAGCTAATTTTATTTATAATATTTTAGAAATATTTTTAGCTCTAAAATTTATCAACCCTTCCGCCCGTTATTTATCAACGGTATATGTGAAAAGTTATCGATTCGAAAAATTAACGTAATTTAGAATATATTGCGAACATTTTTGACTTACAATTTATCAACCAGTGGTTATATTATTTATCAACGGTAAATGTGAAAAGTAATCGACCCGTAAAGTTTATTTAATTTAGAATACTTTTGAGAATATTTTTAGCTCATAATTTATCAACCTCTATGTTCGTTATTTAGCAATGGCAAATGTGAAGAGTTATCAACCCGAAAAGTTAATTTTATTTATAATATTTTAGAAACATTTTTTGCTCTCAAATTTATCAACCCCTCCGCTCGTTATTTATCAACGGTAAATGTGAAAAATTATCGATCTGAAAAATTAACGTAATTTAGAATATATTGCGAACATTTTTGACTTACAATTTATCAACCGCTGGTTATATTATTTATCAAAGGTAAATGTGAAATCTTATCGACCGGAAAAGTTAATTTTATTTAGAATAGTTTTGAGAATATTTTTAGCTCATAATTTATCAACCCCTATGTTCGTTATTTAGCAATGGCAAATGTGAAGAGTTATCAACCCGAAAAGTTAATTTTATTTAGAATATTTTAGAAATAATTTAGCTCACAATTTATCAACCCATCCGCCCATTATTTATCAACGCTAAATATGAAGCTTACCTACCCCAAAATCTAATTAAGTGGAAAGTGATATTTACTTTTAAGTGTACTTATTTGAGTTATAAGTGGTAGTTCATTTGAGTTGCAAGTAGTTCTCCCACCCGTTATTTTTTCCCTCTTAAAACCACTAGCCCAACAAAGGGAATTGAAAAAATAGTTCAAATAACATGATTTTTTTATACAAAAGTAACAACAATATGAAAAAAAGAAAAATGATATTGAATTTCTAAAAGGGAATTGTACAAAGGGAATTGAAAAAATGCATAGCTGGGTTAAATTTGGAATAAATTCACGTAATCAAAAATAACTGATACAAATGAAAATATCACAAAAAGGAATTCGCGAAAAAAAGTTCATATTTTTACGTTTATAACATGAACATTCGATATTCGATAGTACAAAAACGATCTGTCTCTCCTTTGAACCAGAAAAACTAGTGGCTCTGATGGTTAGCCCATCAGTTGCGCGTGTAGGTGGGAAAGAGGTCTCTGGTTCGAATCATATCCTCCAAAATTTGGTTCACACGCTTAGTCTGGCCACCTGTCTAAGGATGATAAGCCGTGCTGAAAGCAAGCTTGGTTCCCAGAGCTTCATAGAGGTGAACTGAGTACCTTGGTCCAAAACAATCCTCTCCGGAACTCCATGAAGACTAACAATCCGAGATATATAAAGATCGCGCGCTTGATCCTCCGCATCACCCCGGATAGTGATGGTTCCATCACGCCCCGCGATCTTGACCATGTTATATGCATGGTGCATTTTTGCTGCGACAGGGGCCCACCATCCATAAGAGGATCGGGCGCCCCCGATCAGGGCGTGATCGGGCCGTTGGGCTCGGTCACGAGGAGATCAACCTAACATTCTCCCCCTTGATCTCAACTTTACTTTTAAATTTTACTCTTACTCGTTTCATCACATATTTATATAAAGAGCATGTTTCATCGTCACAGCTCAATTGCCGATAGAATCAGACAGCTACAATATACCTTTTCGTTTTGAAACAAAAACACTTTTCTTTTGGGCCTCACTATCCAGGAATCATAGGCTTTCCCTTAAACCCATGCCGGCTAAGTGTTCCTTGAACACATTGGGTGGTAAGCCTTTCGTAAGCGGATCCTCAAGCATATCTTTTGTCTTTATATGCTCGAAACTTATAGTTTGATCCTAGATTTTATCCTTCACAACATAGTACTTTATTTCAATTGGCTTTGTTGCATTACTCGACTTGTTGTTGTGAGCATAGAATACTGCGGGCTGGTTGTCACAGTACATCTTTAGTGGTTTGCTAATGCAATCTACCACTTTCATGTCGGGTATAAATTTCTTTAACCATATCGCCTGCCCCATTGCCTCATAACATTCTATGAATTCTGCATACATCGTGGATGATGCAACTTGATTTTTTTATACAAAAGTAACAACAATATGAAAAAAAGAAAAATGATATTGAATTTCTAAAAGGGAATTGTACAAAGGGAATTGAAAAAATGCATAGCTAGGTTAAATTTGGAATAAATTCACGTAATCAAAAATAACTGATACAAATGAAAATATCACAAAAAGGAATTCGCGAAAAAAAGTTCATATTTTTACGTTTAGAACATGAACATTCGATATTCGATAGTACAAAAACGATCTGTCTCTCCTTTGAACCAGAAAAACTAGTGGCTCTGATGGTTAGCCCATCAGTTGCGCGTGTAGGTGGGAAAGAGGTCTCTGGTTCGAATCCTTGCGGAGCACTTAATTTTTTCCGGCGCGGGCTCCCGTGAAAGTGGGTCGAATACGACAAACAAGATATGCGCGGACCGTGGGTTTCGCGGTAGAAAGTGAGCGCAAAGGGAATTCGATTTGAAGACTAGATTGATAGCTATTATTGTAGGAAAACTCTGCGAAGGGCAGACAGTCTTCCCACTTGCTTCCATATAACAAGACACAAGCACGAAGCATATCCTCCAAAATTTGGTTCACACGCTTAGTCTGGCCACCTGTCTAAGGATGATAAGCCGTGCTGAAAGCAAGCTTGGTTCCCAGAGCTTCATAGAGGTGAACTGAGTACCTTGGTCCAAAACAATCCTCTTCGGAACTCCATGAAGACTAACAATCCGAGATATATAAAGATCTGCCAGTTGATCCTCCGCATCACCCCGGATAGTGATGGTTCCATCACGCCCCGCGATCTTGACCATGTTATACGCATGGTGCATTTTTGCTGCGACAGGGGCCCACCATCCATAAGAGGATCGGGCGCCCCCGATCAGGGCGTGATCGGGCCGTTGGGCTCGGTCACGAGGAGATCAACCTAACATTCTCCCCCTTGATCTCAACTTTACTTTTAAATTTTACTCTTACTCGTTTCATCACATATTTATATAAAGAGCATGTTTCATCGTCACAGCTCAATTGCCGATAGAATCAGACAGCTACAATATACCTTTCTGTTTTGAAACAAAAACACTTTTCTTTTGGGCCTCACTATCCAGGAATCATAGGCTTTCCCTTAAACCCATGCCGGCTAAGTGTTCCTTGAACACATTGGGTGGTAAGCCTTTCGTAAGCGGATCCTCAAGCATATCTTTTGTCTTTATATGCTCGAAACTTATAGTTTGATCCTAGATTTTATCCTTCACAACATAGTACTTTATTTCAATTGGCTTTGTTGCATTACTCGACTTGTTGTTGTGAGCATAGAATACTGCGGGCTGGTTGTCACAGTACATCTTTAGTGGTTTGCTAATGCAATCTACCACTTTCATGTCGGGTATAAATTTCTTTAACCATATCGCCTGCCCCATTGCCTCATAACATTCTATGAATTCTGCATACATCGTGGATGATGCAACTATTGTCTGTTTGGAGCTTCTCCACGAAATAGCCCCTCCTGCGAGAGTGAAAACATATCCTGACGTGGATTTTCTATCATCTTTGTCTCCCGCAAAATCTGCATCTGAATACCCTCTTATCTCTAGGGAATCAGATCGTTTGTATGTTAGCATGAGGTCTTTTGTGCCTTGCACATAACGCAAAGCTTTCTTTACCATTTTCCAGTGCTCTACACCTGGATTCTCTTGATATCTACCGAGTACCCCGGTGATAAAAGCTAAGTCAGGGCGAGTGCACACTTGTGCATACTGTAAGCTTCCAACAGCCGAAGCATATGGTACTGATTTCATTTGATTGATTTCATATTGGTTCTTGGGACATTGAAATTTCCCAAAACTATCGCCCTTAACTATAGGAGCAGGTGTGGCAGAACTCGCATGCATATTATACTTTTTGAGAACTTTCTCAAAATATGCTTTCTGCGATAGTCCTAAGACTCCATTTCTTCTATCTCGGTGAATCTCTATGCCCAAAACATATGATGCTTCACCAAGATCTTTCATATCAAAGTTTGAGGATAAGAACGTCTTTGTTTCTCGTAGCAGACTGACATCACTGCTAGCAAGTAAGATATCATTCACATATAAGATTAGGAAAATATATTTCCCACTTTTAAACTTTGCATAAATGCTGTTATCCTCAACATTCTCTTTAAATCCAAAACTCTTTATTGTATCATTAAATTTCAGATATCACTGTCTGGAGGCTTGCTTTAATCCATAAATGGGCTCGGCGCAAGACGCGCGCTCGTCGTCGGCACCAGCGGCTACCCGCTCTTCATCCTCGCCAACCTCGTCCCGACATGGTGCGTAGCCCCACACTCACATGATGCCTGCTGCCGATTGATTGATTGGTTGGTGTTAACTTGAACCCAAAAAAAAAAAACAGGTATACCATGGTACCAGCTTCACTGTACCTGGGTTTTACTGCGTCCCTCATTTGGGTTGGACAGGTAACACTATTGCTGCTTTCCCGTAGTAAACTATCTAGTATCCAATTTAAATACACTCCCGTTCGCAATGCAGGGCACCTATCTTTCTTCTGCCGCCCTAAGTCATGCAAGAGAAAATAGCTTGCCCGAGGGTCAAACCTTAGGAAACTTTAATGGAGAGTTCTGGGGAGCCTACGCTAGCACTCAGGTACAAATGCGTATTTTAGCATTTGTTCTTCATACCTCAGGCGTGGCTTCTATTGCTCCGCATATCCCTACACATTACAGACATGGTGACTTGTGCGTACTACATTTGAATGATACTGTAGGTCATTGGGAATTTGATCTCGCTTGCTCTTCTCAGAAATGGAAAGGTTAGCATTGCAATTTGGACTTCTATTAGTGCCTTACTAGAATCATGTTGTCCACTGCCATTTTTATTTGAACATCATGTCAACTTCATATCACATCAGGATGGGGGAAGTGTGACAGGCAAATATCTTCTGTTTGTTGTGTTCCTTGGCTGCATGATTATCGGAATCGTGTTGATGTGTTTACTGTCCAAAAGGGATGAGAAACGCCACAATGATTCGACGCACTCCTCATTTGGAGCTATGTTGAAGTATATCGTTGCCCCTCTCAAGGACCAAAAGATGATTCTCTTGATTCCGCTTATCGCATATTCAGGTTTACAACAGGCATTTGTATGGTGAGTAACAAAAAATCTTTTCAGCATCAATATATGGCGGTTCAGTTCCTTAATACGAATATGCTCAGATTTGTTTTCTTAGGGCTGTATTCACAAAGAGTATCGTGAGCCCCGTGCTTGGCATATCTGGAGTTGGTGGCGCCATGGCAATTTACGGTGCATCTGATGCAGTTGTAAGTGAAACTATTAACTTGATGTTTACATTATCCTGTAAAAGTTCATGCTGACCTAGTGTTCTCTGCATTCTATTCTCCAACACTCCTGCTGTTTCTATTGCTATCGCTTTAGGCTAGAATAGCCCAAGTGTGTGTATCATTCTGAACTACCGGAAATACCATGTTGTATACTCCCTCCATCTCAGTTTATTAGTCACAATACCAAAATCAGATTTTCTCAAGAGTTAGACATAATCTAGACGATTAATGCTCAATTAGCCAATAGGAAACCGTGACAGCCCCGCCCCAATTAATTCTCTCCCTATTAGAACCGGTGCATGTCATATAAAGTGTTTTTCTTCTCATTTTCTTCCCCAATAGATTGCCACCTTGGGTCTAGAGATTTGCTAATTGTGTCTAACAAACCGAGATGGAGGGAGCATATGTTTAGTTGAGCTTATTTAAAGCTTCCTTGATATTGCAGTGTTCATTGGTTGCTGGGCGTTTTATCTCCGGGCTCCATTCAGCTACATTAATAGTCTCAGTTGGAGCCATTCTTCAGGCCGCGGTCCTGTTCTGGCTACTTCTTTTCTACAGGTTTGATTTTTTTTGGTTCACTTGGCTATTCTACTACTGCTAATTATCATAATCATTGCTATTGTTCTGAGACTACTCATAGTGGGAGTAACATAGGTAGTAACATCACACATCTCAAGACATTTTGGTGACATGGCATATCAATAAATGAAGAAAGAGAGTGAGGTGGTAACTAGCTATGTTACCATAACATCACACACCCCAAGACATGAGACTAGTCACAATGCATAGTATCATATAGAAGTATCATGCGTATGATACTACTACATGTTACTATCTCCACAATGCATGGTATCATATACTAGTATCATAGTCTCCATATATTAATTGTTTTGTAGAATCTCAATGCAAATATATATACAGGATTTACTTGACATTAATTTTTCTAGTAGTATGTGCTATGATACGGTATCTACCTATGATACTAGTATCCTCTCTCTCATCCTTAATTGCACTGCCACATCAGCATTTTGCATGCATGAAATGCATGATACTACCTATGATACTCCCATTATGGGTAGTCTGATGAGTCTACAACATAATAAATGACACAATGCATGACACCACATATAAGTTACTACCCACTATGGAGGTAGTAACTTAGACTAGTAACATAACATATGTTACTACTCTAAGTTACTTCCCACTATGATCAGCTCGATTGTTTTTCTTGCATGCAGTCCAATGGAGGGGCTAGTTAGTGCAGCGGTTCCATTATTTATAGGTGCCTTATGGGGTGTTGGTGACGGAGTCTTGAATACACAGTTGAACGCATTACTTGGATTGCTGTTCAAGGATGTCAAGGTAATATTATTAGGGTTGTTTTCTTTATGAGTATCCAATGTTCACAACTACGCGCGCACACATATATCTCTACTATATAATTTTGCTAAGCGACCGTATGTCAAACCGTAATCGTACAAATCGGACCGAGGCACAACTACAGAGATATAATAGCATTTAACCACCACTTTTCAATCTAAATTCCGTAAAACCATCACTTTTCGTTTATTTTGCCAAAATCCACCACTATTCTACCAGAATTTTGCAATTCACACTAATCAGGCATTGAGCACGAATTGACACTGCACATGACCCCCACTTGTCAGGGCCGATGTGGCTTTTCAGCATAATAAAAAAATATAAAAAATCGTCTGATTAGAGCGCCTCACTATCGTGAGAGGAGGAAGAAGAGCGTCTTTTTTTTTTTTGCATTTTTTATTTCTTTTATTGCCAGTTTCGGTATCAATTCGCTCTTAATCAGTGATCAGTGCGCATTGCAAAATTTTGACAGAGCAATGGTGGATTTTGGTAAAATAAACGAAAAGTGGTTGTTTTCCGAATTTAGACAGAAAATTGATGGTTAAATGCTATTATCTTGCGACCGCACGATCCAATCGCTAAAAAAACCTGTGAAAGAAGGGCCATCCGTAGCATGGACGGATTCGGCTCGCTGCTGCTGGTGGCCTGCCTTCGTTCCTGGACGATGGGCTGCTTGCTGCTGCTAGGTTGTGCACTAGAACGGGCTAGAGGAAAGAACCAAGTAACGATTGCCTCAAAATCTGATCTGCATGTGCAGAACATTCACATCCATCGCTCAAGGAAAAATAATATGAATAGGACGATGGCTTGGACCACTGTAGGAAAAAATATTAAGGGGCTGTTTGGATTCTGCCCATGCCTGCCCAAATCAGGGCACGCCAATATTTTGGCGCACGATTCGGCCGCCCTGTTTCGCCCGTGCATGGGCACAGAATTGAGTCTAGCGACCAATATTTTGGCAAGGCTGCGGTAGTTGGGTTTCCATCCAAACAGTAGCTCATGTCTCCAGTCAACCCTAGCGGCTCCACCAGCTGATCTTCTCTTCCGCTGCTGCTGACGGCGCCAGCCACGATGGCGGCGGCGGGGCCCGAGCGCCAAAGGGCTGGGGGGGGGGGATGCGGCGATGAAGCGTGGTGGCGGCTTCAACGGCGAGTCGGACGCAGCGTCTCAGGGCAGATCCCTGGATGGGCGGCGGCGGCAGCCTCCATGGCCTGCGCCGGCAATGGATGGTGGCGGCGGCTGCGGATCTAGAACCCGCCTAGATCCATCTTCGGCATCTGCCGGATGTGTGAGTAGGGGGCAGCGAGGTGGAATCGTTGTCGGCGTCCCAGCCAGATGCGGGTGCGGCTGCCGATGAAAATCGCGCCGGATTCGGCCATGGTGGACGATGGCGGCGTCTTTGACGTCGTGTCCTTTTTGAGGCATCGTCATTGCAGTCTGTGTCACTAACTCGGGCTGGGAGATGACTCACGGCGAGAGGGCTTGCAAGGTTTCAGAATAATGGCGGTGGTCCTTGGTTCTTATTCGCGGCGAGATGAAGACCTACCGGATGTTGGTCCCCATTGATCTGGTTGGATGGTCGTGTTTTGGAAGGCCCCGCCGGCGAACTCCACAGAGCGATTCATGGCTGGAGATTGCTGGATCGGATGGTATTCGATCGTGCGCACCCGTTTCTGACCGTTTGGTTTCAGAGGGAGCGCTTCGAAGCTCTGCCGACTATTATTATGGAGTACGTATCGTTCCATGTTGCTAGCAGAGAATGACATGAAAAGCGAGATCTGAGGACTGACAATGGTGGTTCGAATCTTTCTGGCGATGAGGAATTGGCTTGATGTTTCATGACTTGGAGCAGCGGCATGAAAACCCAAGGTCTGGACTTAATTGGTTGTGCCTGACACTGGTCTTGTTGGAGACATTGTTTTGAGAGCGAGGATAATCTTCAGGGTGAAAACCCAATGTCTGACCTTAATTGGTTGTGTCTGGCACTGTTCTTCTTGAAGACGTTGCTTTCGAAGAACTAGACATCAGGTGTGGTTTTGGTGGTGGTTGTGCGGCTGCTGCAAGGATTGTAACTCTGTAGCGGGACTTTTCTTTTATGTTTTTTTCTTATTGTCTTTAGTTAGTGTGCATCCGTAATGGCTCTGGTTATTGCGTTGTTGTAATTTGTATCTCCGTGATATTAATATACATTCTTTATTAAAAAAATGTCTTCAGTCAACTACCAAAATTTTGGTAGGGTAAGCAACGGTCACAATCCAAACAACCCCTAATTGCATGAACATCGGACTATCGGACCTGCGTGGAGCGCGGTTCCTTTTTTCTTTTCCTTTAAACACACGGTATAAACACGACTCTGACATACACGCATGAAAAACTCACCCCTCGTGCGGTTTTTTTACGCTGGTTTTTTACTTTCCTAGGACGACATACACCTACAAAACCAACTGATAACAAACGTCCCGATAAAAGAGGGCCAACGTGGCCCTGTCTCCACTGCATATAAGCTCCTCTCACCTACTCGATCCTCGATGATCGAAGCCGGCAAGCCGCAACCGCACGAGAGATCGATCTAGGAGCAACAGACACACGCACCTTCGGAGTACGCGTCTAATAAGTTTGCTACCATGACAAATAACGGGAACACATGGCAAGTTGATACTCGATCTCATGCCACACACCATGCCCACCACTGACCAACGCGTTCTGCTCAACATCAAGGGGTGACTCTACGGCGTAGTGGAACCGGTGATGCATCCTATTAGGATGCTGGAGAAAAGGCGGTCCGTCTAGGGGGATAAACTTAGGAGCAAAACTAGAGCAGTGCATTCAATAGGGAGCTCGACTTATTTGTGTGCATTTCATGTTTACACATATGACATGCACAACGATGATTTTTTAATGAACCATGGCAATGCACGGGCATTCAACTAGTATAGTCTAGTTTCTGTTTTGTACACATCTTGTTTTGTTTGGGTAACTCTTATCCCTCGAATGAAAAATATCGACGACAGTCTCTCTTATTCGATAACAACAATAATAATGTAGGTGTGTGTGTAATGCTCTGATTTCCTTTCCACTGTATAGTGCCAAATTCAACTAGTTATCCTATGCTTTGTTTGCTGATGATATAGCTAGTTATATTAAATGAATATGTATACTAATTATGTCTGGAAAAATGACAAATACAGGAGGCAGCTTTTGCACAGTTGATGGTTTGGCAATCAGGTGCCATGGCAGTCATCTTCTTCTTGAGCCCAAGTATCACACTGCATGCCATGCTTATCTTGATGGCCACGGCCCTGTTCATCTCTTTTGGCTCGTTCCTGTTACTTACCCTTGTCGGTGTCGAGAAGCCATCAACCATGAGAGTGTGAGGCGAATCCTGTTCGGATGTGCAGACAGTGTCGTCGTAACTTGTAAAAAGGTGTGAAAATCCCTCACATTCTGTAGCAACACCAGGGAATATTTCCTAGTAACTTGTAAAAAAATTGGCCTCACATATTAGCCATAGTAGTGGTCATATGGAGTCATTAGTTTTGTTTTGACAAGCAACGAGGCAGAGAAACATCTGACTACCTTTGACATCCATGGTATAGTAATTTGTAACAAGATAGAAATATGACGGTGTGATTTGGAAACTCTCTATTTTAGTTTGAACCCAAAATGACAAGAGTCGATAGCGCGTCTGTTTATGTGTACCAGGCAAAGAATACTTGTGGCGTACCACGGGTACTTTAGCCGTGGCGCACAGGAACAGCGTGTGCCACGGGTAATGTGTATGTGCACCTAACTATTTTTCCTTTTTCCTTTTTGCCTTCTCTATTCTTTTTTTTCGTATTTGGTTGTTCTTTTCTCATTTTGTTATTTTGCATATCTATTTTCAAAAAATAGTCAGGTTCCGTCTTCATTCTCTGTATACGATAAATGATGGCAGAATATAAGATTGCAATCATATGCATATACAATGATATGATTACATAATGGCACACGCGGTGGATATATATTTGACACAGGATTACATATATAACCGTGACCATATAGGATAAATGATTAACATAATATTTGAAAGAGTGCAAACATAATAGAAAATTACAACTTATTCTAATAATATTGAGCTACATCAACAATATGGCCAACATACCGCAATTCGGACACCATGCGACATAGGGGATAGGGTCACCGGGGAAATCGCCGACGGGTGACCGGGGTTCGTTGTCGACCACCTCGGGGCTGCTGACGCGCGGCACCGTTGTGGCGCTGCTTCCACCTTCATCGACAACCATCCCAGCCTATGGCAGAAGGCGGCGGTAATCTAGGTCATAGTAAACTGGGGCCGCCACCCGATAGGGAGGATCGGCGGCTCTCATGACTACCGGCGCCGCCGCCGACCGACCCCAACCACACGACCACCCTCGCCCTCATGTAATTGGGGTAAATCTGATCACCAGCGCCACTATAACCTCCACGGCCTGGTCCAGCGCCATTGCCACCGCCCCGTCCAACGCCACCGCACGCCTTGTCCGTGCCGTGGCCGATCTGCGTCCATCACCATGCACGCGTCCAGCGTGGCAACCACCGTCATCACGCACACGACCTACCATGGAAACCACCATAAAGGTGGGAGAGGAGGGGAGGGCTCGATCGAGTTGGCGATGATGGCGGTGTATTTTGCAAGTGGCATCAACAGGGTCAGGGTGGGGGTTATATAGTTGTGGGAAATGTACTACTGGTCTTCATTTGGCATTAACGCACATGAAGACGTGCGTGCTACAACTGCAAGCTTATGGTTCAACACTTAAGCAAAACAAAATGTGAATCTAATTCACTGTTCAATTTTTTATGTGAACTATTAATAGGCGGTTGTTTTTATTAGCATTGTGCAACTCCTGAATAAGAATTACATTTCATATGCAATGTATTACCGAAATAAAAAAAATATAAATGATATAGATATTGCAACTTTCCGTATATGGAGTTCACTTAGGATATAAATCATTCATTCACAACCCTAAACCTCACTATATACTCATCCTTCTTTGCAAAATTTAGATTCATATATGTAATTCATGTTTTTATTTTTTACAAAGAAATAGACCTTTAAACTTAACTACATCTCAAAATATTTTTTTTGAAGTTCTTACCATTTTCTAACAAATGACAACTCATGTTTAATTTGAGAGTAACATGCATGGGGTGCCCACAAGCTTATGTTTGCATGTGATGTCCATCGATATGAGGTCCCTTTCTAAAATATTTTGTGGGCCGAGATTCGGTAGCGCATTCACATCCTACCTAAATGCAAAGAGATTTTAGTACCGTAATACGGATTCTGCTATCTTAACACCATAGATAAGTTGACTATTTTGTGTGTTGTTTGGGTTGGAAATTCGATGCTAAGACAACTCTGAATGATCAGTACTGTCTCACTAGCTATCTTAATAGGAATACTAACAAGAAAATTACAATATTATATTTCTTAGGAGATATATAATCATAAAATTTATTAGCAGATTATGCTATTTAATAACTGGCCATCCATGCATAAGCTCTTGTGGCATCCTTATGTGCATAATCATTTGACCACCGCTTGACAACTTTTACTAGCCTAATCCATATTGGCACCATTGTATTTGGCATACAAAATTTTGCCGGTTATAGGCTCGTCGTGTTCCGTGTGCTGAATGTATTGCCACTTATAGGACCATCAGCGGTGGTCCCAATATGAATTAGGCTAGTACAAGTTGTCAGCATCACGTGAATGCCATTTCATCAGCTACCGGCACAACCACAAATCAAGATATCCAGATTTGTGGACGTGGATATGTGTTGTATACGTGTTCACATAGGAGAAGGCGAAGGTGTCATATTCAGCTGGGTTGGCAGATCCAAGTTTTTCATGTGCTCGGTATGTGGTCTTGTCGCCTCCAATTATGGAAATGGACATCATTAAGTGCATGGATCTCATATTCTGCATGGATCTGTTGGGCGTGGTTCGTAAACTCCATAGTACCGTTGGTAGTTCATCGACCCATGCCCCCGATGCTCGCTTGAGTGGTGTCATCAGACGCTTTTTGAGCCCTGCTGTGATCAACCCGTTCGAACGCTCCACTTGACCATTTGTCTGTGGGCGTGACACAGATGCATATGTGACGTTGATTCCCAACTCGTCGCAATACTCCTGGAACTCCTTTGTTGTGAAATTGGTATCGTTGTCCGTAATAATGCTATGTGGTACTTCGAACATGTGTACTATAGATCGGATGAACTTGACCACTGTTTCAGCGTCTTGGGACATTACTGGGACGGCTTCCATCCCTTTCACGAACTTGTCTACTTCTACGAGTAATATGGTGTACCACGCGAGTGGTATGATGTGCAGTTTTGTGGATGGTACTCCGGGTTTCGTTGCGTATATTTGGCATGCCTCGCATCGTTTTACGATTTCCTTTGCGTCTAACTCTGCCGTAGGCTAGTAAAATCCTGCTCGAAAGGCCTTGCGTACGAGATTTCTGCTCCCCATATGGTGCCGCAAGGTCCTTGATGTATTTCGAGTAGAATCTTTTTCCCTTCTTCAAGTAGTACACAACGTTGCGGAACATCCGATATACTCCGCTTGTGCAGTAACCCGTCATGGATCATGAACGCCCTTGATCCGCAAATTATTAGGCTTGCTTCTACCTTTTCCTGGGGTAGCTCATTGCTAGTTAGGTAGTCGAATATAGGCTGCATCCAGGTAGGATCCACTTGGAACACCTACTGCTCCTCTGTGTCCATAGATTCTGGTTCTTGGCACTGTTCTTCTATTTCCTCTGTGTTGTTTTCTGCAACATCTTTTTCACTGTCTACCTCTGCTTGGTGTTTTAGTTTTATTGATGGGTGGTTGATTTCCTCATAAAAACATCAGGTGGTATGGGTAAGCAATTTGACCGGATGTTTGCGAGTACATCTGCCTCCGAGTTACTGCCTCGTCCCACATGCTTGCAAATCGCACCCGTCGAATTCTCTTTCCGATGAATTGTATAACTCACGGTACGCTACCATGTTTTCTGCGGGCGCGTCGTACTTTTTCATGGTTTGTTGTACCACCAAGTTTGAGTCACCATGAATGACGAGTCGTGTTGCACCGCATATCTTGGCCATCCTCATCCCATGAATCAAGGCCTCATATTCGGCCTCATTATTTGACGCGTTTTTCAATGTCATCCGTAGTACGTACATCATTCTGTCTCCTTTGGGTGATATTAGTACGACTCCAGCCCCGGCTCCCGCTTTCCGTTTGGACCCATCAAAGTACATGGTCCAATTGTTAGACATATCTGGAATTTTTGGCTGTTGCAGTTCGAGCCACTCTGCCTCGAAATCTGCCAATACCTGGGACTTGATTGCTTTGAACCTCTCGTAAGTGATGTCCCAAGGTCCCATCTCGATCCCCCACTTGGCTATTCTACCCGTGGCATTGCAATTGTTCAGTATGTCTGACAGTGGAGCCTTTGATACCACTGTAATCGTAATAGGGTGATTCTGAAAGTAATGCCTTAATTTGCGTGTTGTTAAGTAGACTCTATACGCCAGCTTTTGGTATTGCGGGTACCGTTGCTTTGACGGTGAGAGTACCTCGCTGATATAATAAAGCTGGTCGCTGTACACCGTCCGCCGACTCTGATTCGGGTCTCTCTACCACGAGTACTGTACTTATGACTTGCTGTGTCGCTGCGACGTACATGTATAGTTGTTCTTGTTCCTGAGGAGCGACTAACACTGGTTATGTTGACAGGGTCCTTTTTAGGGCTTGGAAGGCATCTCTAGCTTCTTGGGTCCACTCGAATACTTCTGCTTTCTTCGATAGCTTTTAGAATGGTAGTGCTTTTTCGCCTAGCTTGGCGATGAACCTGCTAACTGCCGCTATTCGCCCGGTGATTTGCTACACACCCTTATGTTGGTTGGTTCCTTCATGGCTAGAATAGCCCGTATCTTCCCCTGGTTTGCTTCGATTCCTCTAGCCGAAAGAAGGTACCCGAGTAGTTCTCCCTGCGGGACCCCGAAGGCGCATTTTAAGGGGTTCAACTTTATCTTGTATACGTTGAGTGCTGCGATAGTTTCCTTGAGATCGTCAAACAGGGTTTCTGCCTTTTTTGGACTTGATAACAATGTCATCGGCGTAAACCTGTGCGTTCCTTCCGATTTGCTCTTATAGGCATTTTTGCATCATGCGCTGATATGTGGCACCCGTGTTTTTTAACCCGAAGGGCATTGTTCTGTAACAACAGCATCCCCATGGGGTAATGAACGCAGTTTTCTCTTCATCTTCTTTCTTCATTAGTATCTGATTATACCCCGAGTATGCGTCCAGGAAGCAGAGTCGCTCGCACCCGGTGGTCGAGTCGATTATCAGATCGATGTGTGGTAGGGGGAACCAATCCTTGGGGTAGAACTTATTCAGAGATGTGAAGTCGATACACATCCCGAGCTTGTTTTTGTCTACCAGTACCAGATTTGCGAGCCAAGTTTCTATTTTGATTTCCCAAATGAAGTTTGCTGCTAGCAATCGGGTTATCTCTTCGCCTATCGCTCTCCTTCTAGGTTCTGAATATCGTCGTATAGCTTGCTCGTACAGGTTTGGCGTCTTTAAAAACTTCAAGCACGTGCTCGGCGAATTCCCGGGAACTCTTGGCATCTCCACCGGGACCCATGCGAAGATTTTCCGGTTCTCATGGAGGAATTCGACGAGCGCGCTTACCTATGCGACGGGTAAGCTGTTGGACACGAGTATGATCTTTGTTGGATCCGTCGGGTGAACCTGATACTCAGTCGTGTCCTTCTTCAAATTGAACTCCATTCCGGGTGTCATTTTCTGCGACTTCAGTGGTACCGAGTGATCTGTGGTTGCTTTGCTATTTCGTCGAGTTCCCGCTGAGTGCCGAACGACCGTGAGAGTTTGTTGAATTCGATATCACAGCTGTCTGATTTTTTGTAGTTTCCTTACACTGTGATTATTCGCTTAGGTCCTGGCATTTTGAGTACCAAGTACAGGTAGTGGGGGACTGCCATGAACCTTGCGAAGGCAGTTCTCCCTAGAATTGCGTTGTATTGGGACGGCCATGTGACTACCTTGATGTCAAGTCTCTCTTTCTCGAAGTGACCCGGTCCTCCGAATATCACATCGAGCGTGATCATCCCCACTGGGCAAACCGCTTTGCCAGATACTATGCCGTGGAAAGCGTTTTCTGATCTCTTCAACTTGTTGGTGGGGATCACCATCACCTTTAATGTTTCTGCATAGATGATGTTGACTCCACTGCCACCGTCCATAAATACCCTGCACAGGTCGTAGCCGTCTATTTGTGCCTCGACTACGAGTGCGTCCTTCCCGGGGAAAGGTACCTTAGGCGGGTGGTCCTCTCGAGTGAAGGTTATGATTGCCTCGGACCATTTGAGGTACTCGGGGGTCGCTGGTGGTGAAGTTTCTGCCATGTTCACCTGCCTTGTGGTCAGCTTCTGGCTTCTTTTTGATGGTGCTGCCTTCTGTATCCTGAACACCTTCCCTTTGAGCTGGGGGTATTCATCTTCGGGTGGTAAGTCCACTCGTTGCTGCTGGTGGATTCCTGCCGACAGTTGAGCCATGTTTGGGTGCGCTGGTGGTGTGGGTAGTGGTAGCGGTGGTGGTGCTCCAATAGCCGGTGCTCCTGGCACTACCGGGTAGCCGGCTTGTTATGCGTCTTGTTGCCTGTCTCCAAGTGGCTTCTGCGAGTAGTCGGGACCTGCGACAATCTCTAAGTTTATGACTCGATTTGCTGATGCCATTATCATCGAGGAACATATGATTGGGGCAGGGGGCATCGAGTTGCTGCTCGATTGACATGGGTGGTAATCCGTCTGTCCGGATTTTCTTTGGATGCCATTCTCGCCTTTGGTCCCGTCCTCTCTCGCGTCCTTGATCTCTTGTGGGTTCTTGTGCCTGTTCGCATCCTTGCCTGCGATACTCGTTGCCGCGAGTTGCAGGAAATTCGGCTGCTACCATCTTTGGGTGTTCTATCTCATCATACCCGCGGCCCTTGCGCTTGTTGCTATATTTTCTTTGACCTGCGTCGTTGTTATACCTCCTGTGGTTATCGTTTGCGTACCTGCCGTCGTCCTCGTAAGCTCGTGGGGACTCGTTGTGCACGAGTTCTTCTCCGTCCGCCCAGCTATTTACTACTTCCATGAGATGGCTCAAGGTCTCGATTATATTTCTTCCGATGAACTCGATGAGATCTTTCCGCATTAACCCGTTGGTGAAGCTGCTAACGGCTGTTTCGTCTGATATGTTTTCTGCGTTGTTTTTCAATGCGGTCTATCTTTG
This sequence comes from Lolium rigidum, assembly GCF_022539505.1. NCBI lineage: Eukaryota > Viridiplantae > Streptophyta > Magnoliopsida > Poales > Poaceae > Lolium > Lolium rigidum. Next base: position 95,969,074 of record NC_061508.1, read on the forward strand.
GATGTACCCGCGCAGCTTCTCATCATGGTGTTGCCTACATGCTTTCAGTTGCCCGACTGTTACTGTCCGTTTACAGGTTGACCTAAAGCTATTGACGAAGTCGTTCTCGAATTGTTCCCAGCTGTCGTAAACTTTTTTTCACCGACTCTTGAGCCAACTCCTTGCGGGTCCTACCATTTGCAGCTGTATGTATTGCATTGTTGTGGTTGGTGTTCCTTTCTGGAATTTGACTGCCGTGAGGTAGTCGTCTAGCCATGCTTCGAGTTCCTGCGTCCCATCGTACTTGGGTGTTTCAGCGTTAGTTTGAACCTCCTTGGCTTCTTAGCTTGACGGATTCTGCTGGTGACGCAAGCCAACCCGATCTCTTACTATTCTTCTGACTCCGTGTAGTCACGTCGTTCTACTTCACTTTCTTTTCTCCGCTTGTCTAGACTGTTCTGGGCTAGCTTGCTATGCATGTATTTCGGGTCCTCTTCGTACCCTGACCTTCGGGTCTCTCTTGCAGGGTTTCTGTCTGCTTCTTCGAGTTAACTCTGTTCGTACCAGGGCCTTCTGGGTGCCGTTTCGGCTGCCCTAACTGTGTTGTTTTCCTTTTACCTTGTTGATTGTACCACTTTCGATGCGACTGTGACCCGTGGCGTTTCCTTCTAGCTTAGCTATTCCCATGCTAAGTTTAGGCCTTGCATTGTGGAAGTCGTGTCGCGGGTCGTCTTTTGCTGGGTTCATGGCCATCAGGTACGTTTGTGCCTGGAGCACGAAGTCCTGTGGTGTTTTGGGCACAACACTCGTTGAGGCTGTTGCTCTGTGGTCATCGAGATATGAGGCGAGGTCTTTGCTGATTGTTGCCATTGTTTTGGGTGGCATATCTCGTGTTCGTGACCGAGTTTTACCCGCGGCTTGTTTCTGTGCCCTCTCCCCTTCGCATGCTTCTCTCTCTTATCATGTCTGTCGGTTGGTGTCGATGATTTCTGTAGTGTGCTAAGCCTTTTCCGTTGTTGACTCAATTTGTACCAGTAGGATTGCCTTTATTTGGATGTTGCGTCTTTGGGTAATTCCGCGCCACACCAATAGTTGGGGTCTATTTTCTTTGTCCTTCTTGTTAGCTGATGCTGTTGGTGCAGCTTGTTCGGCTCTTCCATCTTTTGTCTCTTGATCGGGTGGTGGAGAGGTATTTTGTGGGTTGTCGTTGAAGTCCTCAGGGTCCGTCTCGCCCCAATGTTTGGGTGGCGGCTCTTCTCCTTCTTCGTCATCCGTGTTATCGCGTGGTATACGATTTGCCATGGCGACGAAGTAGAGGTGCGGGTGGGTAGATATTGGCGAGTCGGGTTCATATCCGATCTCGTTCTCCTCATTCATCCACCCTGCGAGATTTTCTAACTCGCTTTTTCTTGTCCTCGTGTGGCGAAATGAGTCCTGGAGACACAGTATTCCTATGCGCGTTGCCCAGAAGTTGAAGTCGCCGAAGGCGAGATCTATGCTCCCGTTGATGCAGCCGAACGTTGGGCTATGTACTGGCGAGTGTTTGGTGAAGTCCACCGATCCGAATCGAATTGCGTCGACTCGAATCAGCGAGTTGCTGCCTGTTGGGTATGGGACCGAAGAAATTTCTAATCCAACGCATCCGTTTCCCACAGACGGCGTCCATGTGGAGGGTGTAACCTCAACAATCCCCATGATCGGAGCCTAGGGGTTTCGAGAAGTAAATAGGCGTCAGTGAAACTGAGAAGTTAAGCGTGGTGGGGCTAGAGTAGTTTGAGGATGGGGTGACATGCCGGGGAAGTGTTAACAGAAACGAGTAATTAAAATTAAAATTTACAATTTTTAGTGATAATGCGTGTATAGTATGATGAAATGGTTACACAATTCAAATAAAAAATTGGAAGATAATATAGGTCTGAACCATATCATTTCCTTTGGCATAATGTGACTGTGTATGGAACAATAGATTTATTTCTGGGTCACACTCAACAGATCAAAGACGGAAGAATAACGACGACATGCATAGTGTTGTAAAATGGAAAGACTTACCACATACTAGTAAACTTATTATGATTATTATAATTTGAATTTGGAGGCAGATCGAGAGTGGTCAGAGCCCAAGGTACTCGGCGGTGAGCGGCTTGAAGATGCCCTGCTCGTCGGAATCAAGCGCCGCGGCCATCCGCCGCCACACGTATGCGCTGAGGATGAATGTTTCGGGGTCCCCTGGCTTAGCCGCGATGCACATGAGGCCCATGCACATCCTGCCGAGGCAGCCGTGCACGAGCATGGCCAAGCCGGCCTGGCCGAAGCCGAAGTCGGAGTCGTTGGGGAAGGAGGACCAGTAGGTCTGCCCCAGCGTGGCGCCACCGAGCCCCACCGTGGCGGCCTCGTAGTACCTCCCGGGCTTGTGCACCTCCATGTAGTCCACCATCTGCTGGTACAGCTCCTCGTAGTCCACCGTCGTGATGGCCTCGCGCACCATGTCCGCCACCCCCGCCAGCGGCGCGCTGAGCACCGTCGCCGCCGCCGCCTCCCCAAGCGCATAGGCCGTGACGCAGCCGACGTAGTTGCGCAGCGACGGCGACAAGCGCAGGCACCGCCGCCCGTCCACCCACCATATCATGCGGCACCGCTTCTCGCCCTCGCTCAGGAGCTTGGACTTGGCCACCATGCCCGCCAGGAGCTTCCACAGGTAGGCGGACAAGGCCTGGACGCGCGTGCCTCCGCTCTTGCCCCGCAACATGGCAATGTCGCGAGCCTCCACGTAGTAGAGCCGCTCCACGAAGCTCTCCTCCACCGTCAGAGCGTTCACCTCCTGCTCCTGCTCCCACCGCGTGAACATCTTGGCCACCGCGGGGCCGTACCACGGCCGCTCGCGAGGCCTGAACACGGACCGGTCATGGTTGGGGCCACCGTCCTTGGAGATGCTCCCCATCCGGACCAGCTCCGACCACATCCTCACCATCATCACCATCACATTCCCGTCGCCGATGAGGTTATTGGTGGCCCACACCACGGCGAATCCGCCGCAGGAGAAGGACACCAGCTGCACCGACAGCGCCACCTCGGCGGCGTATGGAACCATGATCGCCCTCACGGACCCCTCCGTCAGGCCCCAGTCCAGGACCTGCAGCTCCACGCCGGCGTCCGCCACGATCAGCTCTGCCCCTTGGTTGTAGCAGTGTATCTCGGGGAGGCCCGAGATGGGATCCACCAGGATGCGGCCGGCAAGAGGGAAGAAATAGTTGAGGTACGCCGGCAGGTGGGTCTCGAAGGTGGCAACAATGCCTTGGAAGGTGTCGCCGGCACCGCTGGGCTTGGGCTTGGGGTACACACATACCATAGACAGTTGCACGAGGTTTGAGAAGAGGTCAAGGTTTGAGACTGCCATCACATGCGGCTCCATGGAGGGCGCCGAGGCCTTGAACAGGCGTCGGCTCACCACCCGGACTCCACAACCCTCCATCGCCGCTTCTGCGCGGGGACTCTTAGCTTTCCAGACGGGTTGGTATGGAAACACTCATCCTGAGGCGTATATTTATATTTATATATACGGCCACCATTAATTGCATGGCCGCTTGATATATGTAAATAAAATATACATGTCAACTTACACACACTTACTCCCTCGGTTCGGATTTTCTAGCTCATGTGTTTGTTTGGAATTATTCTACATCCTGAGTTGGTCCCACCTCGGCACTATGAACCAATCCTCATGCATTGATTGCATTAATTAAGTTTCTTTTGAAATCATAATTGTCATGCATGCGAAAATGTGCAAAACTAGTACTAATAAATGTTAGCCTAATTTTTCTAAATTTTTGCAAGACGTAGAATAAATCTGAACCACAGCCCATTTTTTCGTCACAGAAATTTATGTTTGCCGGGGCGAAAAATTTTAGACAAACTTTTTGAAGCCCAAATGCAAGTGTATTCAACGGAAGAAACGGCTCTCCAAAGCTTCTTTTAAGGAAGAACATCGCCGCATCGACATTGCAATTCTACCTTGTATGCATATGATACTTTAATTTAGTTGACCGTTTGCTTCAAAAACATGCGACATAACCGAGCGACTACGTCGAGTTATATATTCATGCATGGATGTATGAAAATTATTTTCGTCTCCCACCTCGAGCGCAAAATTGTGTCTATCTCGGTTTGTAATGAATACATGTGATACATATGAATCAATTTGGGCCCTTGTTTGTTACTTCTGCAAATTGTGTGTTCAGCAGCTATTGCACCTGTATATACGGCTGAAATACGAAAACACAAAAAAAAAATACACCACTGGCGAACATATCACTGGCGAATGGAGTACCACTTGCGAACATATCATTGGTGAACAGTGTGGCTGTTTGCCGGCGGTAACCCCCCCTAAGCCTGTTATCACTTGCGAGTTAGTGCTGGCGAACACCTGTTCACCAGCATTAGCCAAAAACTACTAGTGTATACAAGACTCCACTTCCGGGTGTGACCGACATCACCTTCTCCCAATTGAGTTTCTGGACTATTGAGTTTCTGGACTTAACTCGAAACACCCACTTCGGTGAACCGGAGGGAATCTAGTGAAGATTTGGAGTAGACCTTTGTTTCGGATGTCTCCAACAGACTTAGTTATCACCGGAGAGTGGCTCTGGAGGGTTTGAATCCCTCCGAAAGCTAGGTGGTGTCATACTATGTGTTGACAATTGTTGGGGTTGTATATGTTCCAAATTCCACTCTAGGGTGTGACCGGCTTCACCAGTATCACCTCTCTCTAGTGAGTTTCAGAACATATAAGTCGAAACTCCCACTTCGGGTGAATGGTGCCTTCATTACCACAACCCACTTCTTATTTTCCCAGACTTGGAGAAGAGAGGGAGAGAAAAGCGGAGACATGAGAGGACCTCCTCCACGAGAGAAGCTCCTCCCCATTGAGCGTCTCACGCACCACTTTTGCTACAGTAGGAATCGTACGAGCATTCTGACTTTTGGGGTTTGGCCGGCTGGTAGGTTTGGACTCGCAAGTAACATGGCGATGACAACCGCATGTCGTAAAATGTGTCATGCACTGTTCACTTATGTTCTCTTTCATCTCTTCTCTACGACCCAACTAAGTAAAAGATCTGGTGTGGCATTACAAAGCTTTGGGATTTGGCCGGCTGGTAGGTTTGGACTGCGGTGGCCTGGCTACGAACACAGGCAATAACTGCAGCTGGCTCCATAGCATCCTAGATCACGATCACTAATGGGGAGTCTGAGAGAAACTTGGCGCAATGCATGTTTTTTTTTCTAGACTAATAGGTTCAGCAGACATCTAATTGTTTGAACTGGACAGTTTGGTTCAAACTCTTTTATTTGCCTACTTTAATCAGTGCCACCGACTCTTTTATTTTTCCCATAATTTGGAACGTACTATTAGTTGTTGGCTCATACTGTGGTCACTTTGGAGCCGGTAACTTGTTGAATTAATAGTCACGGAAATCCTCAACTTGAGTGTGAATACTAGGGACAAAAAAACAACAACTCATATAACCACTTCATTGATTGGGGAAATAAAACACATCCGAATCACAAACCATAGATGAACGGTAAAATTACATAGAGATACAACTTTAGGTCATCGTCTCTAACTTCACCTCCTATTGCATCTTGTTTTGCAGATAGGAATTTCAAGTCGGGGAGAAGCTAGACCGGCCGTTATTTATATTAAAATAAAAAGTGATTATATCATCAATGAGTCTAAGGTCCTCTTGCCTCTTGCCATATGGTCATAATTGCGAATGACGTAATCCCAGACCTTAACTTTCTTGTACCGTGCCCGCTGGGTATTTCCAATAAGCTCGTCTGCCGGTCCTATTTCCTTGTCAATATCTGGCAAGTAAAACATCGCCACTGATGTTCTGTCTTTGTGAGGATTAGTGACGACGCGGTGTACGGGGCTCTTAAGGAGCCCGTTGGTCAATATCTGTTTTGGTGGTTGCGAGAGAAAAGGAGGTTAAGATGAGTAACTAATGCAAAGGGGAACAAAAACCGTGAATAGGAAGAGAAGAGTACCTCGGCAATGTCTCCGACGAAGATCAATAATCCGTGGGGGTCGGTGGAAGCCGGGACATCGTACCAGACATCATCTTTGAGTACTTGCAAGCCGCCGACGGTGTCGTCGACCATTAGAACCGAGATAAGCGTGGCGTCGGCGTGTGTTGCGATGCCAATCACGAGGTCGGGTCTCGGGCAGGGCATGTAGTAGTTGATTCTGCAATAGGTGGTAGCCGGACCGCCCAGTCGTCCGAGCAGGAAGCCATCGCCGAGGCCCATGACCCTCTCCATCGCCGGAAGGAGGGTGTCCAGCAGGCCGCGGTGCTGCTGCACGGAGTAGTCGTGCAGGATGTCCTTGAAAGATTCGGGCCAAAGTTCGAGCTTCCGCTCGTCCTGCGGTTCCACCAGGAGAAGCAGGCGATCGGACCAGTCGAGGGTGGTTTCGCCTTCAGCCTTGAGCTGCTTGGTTCCGTACCCTTGGTGGTAGTCCTCGTACCCTTCCTCGCAGTCTGCGAGGTTGGCGTATTTCTTCTTCTCTTCTATGGGTTGCCCAAAGAAGTCTTTCGTGGCTTTCCACGTGGCGTCCATCATAGAGGGATCCACGCCATGGCCACTCACCTGCACTCACCATTCTTGGTTGCAGCATCCATTGTTCGCTCTTGGATTTCTTAAGTAGAGAATTATTACTTACCATGAACACGCCCCAGGACACCAGCGCCGATCGGAGCTTCTCCACCTCCTCGCCGCCGCCAGCTGCCAGCTGTTTGGACAGGAGGCCAAGGTCGATGACCGGGATCTGTGCCACCGGCAGTGCGCCCACCACCGTAGGGCGGTCCTCCACCTGCAGCACGTACCGTTCCGGCAAGAGGTCGCCCCCGGCGAGCTCCTCAATGAGCAACATGCCCGGCGAAGCTGCTGCTGCCATCCTCTTCTTTCTTTGGATCTTGATTGGACTCGCTCCCTATGGTTTGCTCTCGCTCTGTGCGTCTTTCAAACTTCAAGCTGAAGGCTCCTACTTATATACGGACAGACGGCGCAACTGAAAACTCAAAGTACGCACCTACATATATGTAAACCGCTCTACCATTTCAAATTATCAAATTATATATAAAAAAAATCTATGTACATACTCCGAGTTAAAGATTTATAAGCTTTCTCAAAGTCCGCACCTACATATGTAGTACGTAATAGGTGTACTTTTCTCAACCAAACTGTAGCACTTTCTAGATTTTCTGCGAGTTAAATATTTATAAGCTTGAAAATCTATAGATAAATAATTACCATTATTTAGAATATGAAATTCGTCTTGCATTTGTCATAAATTATATGTTTATAATATATGTATTTCCATATGAAGCAACATCTTGGCATAAATAATTGTTAACCATTTTAAAGACTATGCAAATGTTCTAGTGGCCTAGACATGTTTTATTATGAGAGGTCGTATTATATCGCTGGCAAAGTAAGGGGTGTTGTAATCAACAGACAATAGGTTTGTAAACACTTACAATTTTTCAATAATTTTAGTCACTCGAAAAATCCAGTGCTTCAAGTCTCTGTAATGCGCTTGGTCAGGTACCTCACCTAGGAGAGCGGACGAATAGCGCCCGGGCTGGTGTGATCCTGATATGGAAATACGTAATGTGCGGTACGGAGGCAACAGATGATCATTAATTTTTGTATGGCATGGTCGGCCCCGTGAGCGCGTACGGTGTATGTACACACAGATGGAGGCTCGACGACGGACGTGCGAATTAACTGCGCGAACAAGTTCTTGGACGGTCGACCAGGTCGGTGGAACAGGAACAGGACCGTCCCCCCGAGCCGGCTCATCTGGCCGACTGAAAAAATAAACCTAGCCTCATCTCTTTCCTCCCGCCGCCGCCCGCTCCCCCAGCACGACCGCGTGCCCCCCAGCGATGTCCAGGTGAAACTGCATGTGGGGAGGATCCCGGGCAGTATCCAGTTTAGCTTGAAGCTGTTGGGCGCAGGATGGAAGCCGTCTTCTTTGGAGATCTGGAGCCAAGGTACCAGCCATACTGTTAGATCGATCCCTTTTGCGCTCCCAATCTTTTTGCTAAATCTAATCCGCGGTGGGGAATGTTTTTTTTGAGCTTGCAAACATTGCTAGCACAAGAGGGGGGCTGTGCGTTTGAGGTCGAGGCCGTCGTGGGATGCTCATCGCAACCAGGCAGTTTGTTAAGATGACGAGTGGGAAAAACCTAGTGACCATATTGACAGGTTAGTGGAGTATACACACGCCTTGATTTCTTATTTCTAGCCGAAAAGATATCCTTTAAAAACACTGTGAACAAATGAAGAATGTGACTGATTTTTTTGTTCGCAGATCAGTGCAGAGCTATGGAGGTAGCGATTGGAAATGTTCTGCCATCAACTAAGCATCGATGGTGCAAATGGCATGTGTTAAGGAAAACCAAGGAGAGGCTAGGTGCCCTGTATGGGAAGAACAGCCAAGGTTGATTTCCACCGGATTATGAATCAGATGCTCACAAAGGAGGAGTTCGAGGGTTCATGGATGCAGATGCTAAGTATGTACGCCTTGGAGAAGAACCCATATTTGTACCAAATATATGAAACCAGGGACAAATGGGCAAAACCTTACTTCAGTGGAATCTTCTGTGCGAGGATGACCAGTACTCAACGAAGCGAAAGTGCGAACCACATGTTGAAGACATACGTGCCCACCGGCTCGGCAATGCACGTGTTTGTAAAACAATCTAACAAACTGTTGTACGACCGGGATGCGGAAGAGAGCTTCCAGGAGAAGAGGACTCGTCTGGTAAGCTCGCCGGACCAATTTGCATCCCACCGACAGACCGCATCACATCTTGTATTTACCGAATGCTATTCCCTTTTTCCTGTGGCCGCAGGGTGGAGTGGTTTACAAAGTTGGCGAACCCATGGAGAAGCGCGCCGCAAACATATATACCTGAACTATGTTCGAGAAGTTCCAGGAAGTCCTGTGTAAGTCTGGGTCATACTACGTCGACGAATTGGTGCCAGGAGAGATATACGTGGCAAAACATTTCAATAGTGAGAGCCTAGAGAAGTGGTGCAAGGTGGAGTACAAGGTGTCGGTCAAGGACGGCTATTAGGGCATCTCCAACCGAGCGACCCAAACGGACGCGTCGAGGTCACGAGGCCTCCCGGCGGCGGGTGGCGGCTAAGTGCGGGCGGCGTGCCAATCCCGCCGCCGCCCCAGGGACGCGCCCTCGAAGCCGCCATCGAGGAGGTCCGACTAACATTGTTGGACCAGGACCGCGCCGAGCCACGCTACCACCCCGACAACCTGACGGCGTGGAACTCCTAATTCCTTCGCTGGTGGGAGCAGGAGCTCGCCTCCTACGACGGCCTGCCGCCTCCGCGCAACAACATCGCCGGACGCAAGCGGTGGTGGAGCGTGCCGGGCCGGACGCTCGAGGCCGTCCTCCAGCACATCGAGGACGGCAACTTCCCCCTTCTGACGATGCCCCCGCTGTCGAGGGCATCGGCCAGCCGCCGCCGGGGAAGCAGCTGGCAGCCACGGCGCATGGCTGCCAGTTCCTCGTCGTCAGGTTCGGCGTCGAGGTCGACGCCGATCTCCAGGTCGGCGCCATCATGGGCGCCGGTGAAGACGGAGCCGCCTTCCCAGCCGAGCAACCGTGCGCGGCGGCGGGATCGTCATCCGCGAGCCGTCGACGGCACGAGGACGCCTCCACCCCAAGCGCGAACCGGACACCTCCGGCGAGCGCAAGCGCAAGCCGGCGAAGGTGAAGGTGGAGGAGGCCGCCGACGCCGAGGACGCCGCGATCCTCGAGGCGGTCATGGCGAGGTCCCTCCAGGACCTCGTACCCGCCGAGAACGCCATGCCCCTCGACCAGGCCTGCGCTTGGTCGAGGGAGCAGTGGGAGAAGGAGGAGGCGGAGCGGCAGGCTCGACTCCTCGAGGACGTCGCACGCTACCGTCGGCCTGCGACTCCTCCGTCCGGCATCCCCGTGCCCGTCATCGACCTCGAGGAGTCCGAGGACAAATGGTACAAGCCGTCGCCGTCCCTGCCGCGCGACGGTGTCCGGTGGGGAGACCCCGGCCAGGGCACCAGCAGCCAGGCGCCACCTTCCGATGATGGCAGCGACGACGACGGCGACGAGGACTACACGATGTTCTATCGCCATTTCGGCATGTAGAGCGCCGTGTTTTATTTAGTTTTATTTGTATCCCCCGGCCGAATTCGAAATATATTCGAATTTGGCCTCTATGTATGAACTTCGCCCTATATATAGTAAATATCATTAAATTTAGTCTAAATTCAATCGTTTTAAGTCGTATTTTGTCAAGGTTTCGTTTTTCAAATTTACATCGTCGTCTTCGCCTGAGATTGCGGCTGGGAAACTAGTCCTCCCCACGCCAAATTTACGTCCAATCCGAACGTAAATTTCGCCGGATTTGGGCGTGGGGAGGGCAAACGAGTGAAGATGCTCTTACTTTGTCCTGTAAAAAACATGCTTTAAGCTTTGGGTTGAGTCCAGGTCCTAGACCACACATGTCCAGCTCAGGTCCAGGTCCAGGAGACTGACCCCTGCTCGAACAGGAACCCTCGTCGCCTGCTCACTTCTGGATTAGCATGGGCACGTTTCCTAGGATGAAAAGTGGTTGGCACCCCACCCACCGTGTACTTGGCATACGTAAGTCTGCAACGTACAAAGACAATGCTGTGACGTCATTTAAAGAAGGCAACGGTGCGATGCAATGTGGATATGCGGATCACTAGCGCTCGGGCGTACTTACGAGTTTTCGCCTCACCTAGTTCCTACACACGTTATTCTGATATAAACACTTGAGAGTTACATGAATGGTCTACATTATGAGCGTTGTCCTGCACGACCTAGGCACCGGCTCAAATCCCGCTACAACCGGGAATCATTATTTCATATGCGATTGTAAAAGTATTGACGACGCATGTTGGAATTGGGATTAACTGCATGGGTTGCCACCGAGCTTATGGTTCTATGCGCCGTCCTTCAAGCTGCAATCACTTTGTCAAATATTACTCGGAATTTAGAACCGCTAGCGCATTCGAGTGCTACCTAAATGCAGCGAGAACACCATAGAGTTAGAGATTATTGTGTGTGTTGTTTTTGTTGGAAAGCCGTTGCTAAGAGAACTATGGAATGATGGAGAGTTCGTCTAGTGCTCGTAACAAGAGTACTACTAAGACGTTTAGAATATTGTATTACTTAGGGACGTAGAGCTATGGAATGACGGAGGTCTGTGGCGGTGTGCATTGGAACTGTTGCAAAAGAGGCTGCACCCTCTCCCGCCTGTGAGGTCTGCAGGCCCGATGACTCCAAGTACGAGTGGTTGAAGTCGACGACTAGGCCACGTAAAACATCGACATTCGCTGCTTCACTCTCACCGAACCCGGCGGCCGCGGGGTTTGTGAGGAGCAGCGCCACCGCGACAAGCCCCACGACCATGCTTGTTGGGCGACATCGGCAGCGATCAGCGGCAACAATGGGTAATCTTCGTCGGTGGGCGGGGGCGTGAACTAGGTGGTCGGGGAGCCCACATGCTAGGGGAGAAGGGAAAAATATATAGTTGCCGTGGTTTTTACTCAATGTCGCTGACAGGAATTAGAATCCGCCATGACTTGCGTTGCCGTGGTTGCAGGCACGCCGGTAGCGAGTAGCGACCCAACAAACAGGAGCTGAATCGGGGTTGCCGGAAACGGGATTGGGCTCGCCCTGCCAATTTCACTGCTATTACCTGGCCTAGTGGGTGCCATTATGCTGGAGCCCCAAAATCCTACTTGTGTCATTATGTCATTATTGAGATCCGGTTGAGATGCCCACACATTCACGTGCATGCAATTTTGGAATCGTCCAGCGCCTCCAATTATGGAAAGGACCAGGAGTAACTGCATGGTTGTCCGTTCTTAAACATTACTCTACCCACGTGAAGGTGGTGCATGCAGCCAATATCGGTTCTGCACAAGCAGCATGGGACAACTGCCCTTTCGCTGCATCAAGGGACAACCCTAAAAACTATATATATGGTTATGCTTGCAGGATTTTGATGTCCTCATGCCTAATCATGGACACATTTGGCAGTAACCAACAGCAAGGCATGCATGCGACAACTGCAAGCTGCATGCCCGTTACAGCAGCCTGTCATTTTGTATGTGACAATGGTTCAACACCTAAGCAAAACGAAATGGGAATCTGATTTCACTGTTCACTTTTTTGTGTGAACTGTAGGTGGTTGTTTATATCAGCATTGTGCAACTCCTGAATACGGATTACATTGCATTTTATGCAATGTACTACCAAAATGAAAAATTATAAATTGTACGGATATTGCAATAACCCCGACTAGTGTCATTGTTGAGAGCTAGCCTATGGAGATGCCCCGACAGGTATCATACTTTGCAGGGTGTAGCGATGTTCACAGTTATAATTATGGAAAGGGCCATCAGTATTGTTGCTGGAATGTTGGCAAGCAAAGTGCATGGTTGTTCGTTCTTAAACATTACTCTCCCCACGTAAAGTGGGTGCATGCAGCCAATATTGCTTGACACCTTGTACTAGCCTAATTCATATTGGGACGACTGCATTTGGCATATAAAATTTTGCCGGTTACAGCCTCATCCTGTTCCGTGTGCTGAATGTATTGCCACTTATAGGACCATGAGTGGTGGTCCTAGTATGCGCTATCTGTCGCTATGTAGTCATTTTCTAAAATATTTAGTATGAATCAGTATGCGCTATCTATCGATATGCTGAATGTATTGCCACTTATAGGGCCGATATGAAGTCAGTTTCTGTCGATATGCAATCATTTTCTAAAATATTCAGTATGAATCACATGCTGTAATAGGGATTTGGCCATCTTACCATAGGGTTGGAGACTATTTTGTGTGTTGTTTGGGATGGAAATTCGCTCCTAAGACTACTATGAATGATAGGCATTGTTTCAATAGCTCTCTAATAGGAATACTATGAAGAAAATAACAATATTGTATTGGTTAGAAGATATAAGAATGAGACATATTAGCATATCATGCTATTTAATAGTAAATGGCAACCCATGCATAAGTTCTTGTGGCATCCTCATGTGCATAATCATTTCAGCACCACTTGACAACTTATACTAGCCTAATTCATATTTGGACCTCCTCATTTGGCATATAAATTTTTGCCGGTTATAGCCTTGTCGTGTTCCGTGTACTGAATGTATTGCCACTTATAGGACCATGAGCGGTGGTCCCAATATGAATCAGTATGCGATGTTCGTCGATATGAAGTCACTTTCTAAAATATTTGGTGGGCTCATAATCGGTAGCGCATTCACATGCTACCTAAATGCAACGAGATCTAGTACTGCAATACGGATTCGGCCATCTTAACACCATAGAATTGGTGACTATTTTGTGTGTTGTTTGGGTTGAAATTCGCTTCTAAGACAACTATGAATGATCTGTATTGTCTCAATAGCTCTCGTAATAGGAATACTAAGTAGAAAATTACAATATTTTATTGCTTAGGACATATAAGCATGAAACCTATTAGCAGATCCGGCTATTTAGTAAGTGGCCACCCATGAATAAGTTCTTGTCACATCCTTATGTGCATAATCATTTGAGCACCACTTGACAACTTATACTAGCTTAATCCATATTGGCACCACATCATTTGGCATACGAAATTTTGCCGGTTATAACCTCGCCGTGTTCCGTGCGCTGAATGTATTGCCACTTATAGGACCATCAGTGGTGGTCCCAATATGAATTAGGATAGTACAAGTTGTCAGCATCACGTGAATGCCATTTCATCAGCTAACGGCACAACCACAAATCAAGATATCCAGATTTGTGGACATGGAGATGTGTTGTATACGTGTTCACAAAGGAGAAGCCGAAGGTGTCGTATTCAGCTGGGTTGGCGAGATCCAAGTATTTCATGTGCTGGTATGTGGTCTTGTCGCCTCCAATTATGGAAATGGCCATCATTAAGTGCATGGATCTCATATTCTGCATGCAGTCAATGTCAAGGGACAAGCGCCAATTGTGGAAACATTTCTCCCGCCACATAAAGTCGGTGCATGCAGCCAATGTCGGATTCTGCACATGCAGCATGGTACAACATCCCTTTCTCTCGCATTGAGGGACGACGCTCAAAAATATTTGCGAAAGCAACTTTCCATCAATATGGGATTTAACTGCTTCTGCGACCCACGTCACACCTTTATAAAAGGTAGAAGGTTGTGTCTTCTTACATCACATAATATTCAGTAGTTTCTACTGTTATACTTACTTAGATACTTGTTTATAATATTTCCTCCCCCGTGCAATTATGTTTTAACCCAAAACATTGGAAGCCAAGATAATGATCCTGCATATTTTCCATCCCCAAACCCGCAATTCTATTCTCACGCACAGTGACAACCAATTAGCTAATTAAGCTTATTTTATGGCTTCTTTAATCATTATTTTAGAGATAATTAGTTAGTTGGTTGTATTTTATGGGAAATCTGGAGAAAGAAAGTAAGTATATGGCTATGCTTGTAGGATTTTGATGTCCTCATGCATAATCATGGAGAATTTGGCAGTAACGCACAGCAAGGCATTCATGCTACAACTGCAAGTTGCATGGCTGCTACAGCAGCCTGCTCTTTCGTATATGTGCCATGTGGATCAACACTTAAGCAAAATGAAATGTGAAACGGATTCACAATTCACTTTTTTGGGTGAACTATTAATAGGAGGTTGTTTTTATCAGCATTGTGCAGCTTCTGTATAAGAATTACAATGCATATGCAATGTATCACCAAAATAAAATATTATAAATGATACGGATATTGAAACTTTCCGTATATGGAGTTCACTTAGGATATAAATCATTAATTCACAACCCTAAACCTCACTATATACTCACCATCTTCTGCAATATTTTGATTTATATATGCAATTCATGTTTTTAAATTTTTACAAACAAATAGACCTTGAAACTAAAATACATCTCATTTTTATAAGTTCTTACCATTTCCTAACAAACAGAAAACAAATGTTTCATTTGAGATTAACATGCACGGGGTACCCACGAGCTTATGTTTGCATGCGATGTCCATCGATATGAGGTCCCTTTCTAAAATATTTTGTGGGCCGAGAATCGGTAGCGCATTCACATCCTACCTAAATGCAACGAGATTTAGTACTGTAATATAGATTTGGCCATCTTAACACCATAGAATTGGTGACTATTTTGTGTGGTGGTTGGAAATTCGACGCTAAAACAACTATGAATGATCAATATTGTGTCAGTAGCTCTCCTAATAGGAATACTAAGAAGAAAATTACAATATTATATTGCTTATGAGATGTATAATCATGAAACCTATTAGCAGATCATGCTATTTAATAAATGGCCACCATGCAAAAGTTCTTGTGGCATCCTTATGTGCATAATCATTTGAGCACCGCTTGACAACTTGTACTAGCCTAATACATATTGGCACCATAGTATTTGTCATACAAAATTTTGCCGGTTATAGCATCGGTTTGTTCCATGTGCTGAATGTATTGCCACTTATAGGACCATCAGCGGTGGTCCCAATATGAATTAGGCTAGTGCAGGTTGTCAGCATCACGTGAATGCCATTTCATCAGCTACCGGCACAACCACCAATCAAGATATCCAGATTTGTGGATATGCAGATATGTTGTATACGTGTTCACATTGCAGAAGGTGAAGGTGTCGTATTCAGTTGGGTTGGCAGATCCATGGTTTTTCGGTGCTGGTATGTGATCTTAATGCCCCACAAATATGGAAAGAGCCATCATTAAGTGGATGGTTGTCAGATTCTACATGCAGTCAATGTCAAGGGTCAATTGTCAATTATGGAAACATTTATCTCGCCACATAAAGTCGGTGCATGCAGCCAATGACAGATTCTGCACATGCGGCATTGGACAACTGCCCTTTTGCTGCATCGAGGGACGACGCTCAAACGTATTTCCCATACCAACTTTCCATCAATATGGGATTTAACTGCTTCTACGACCCATGTCACACCTTTGTAAAAGGTATAAAGTTGTGTCTTCTTACATCTCATAATATTCAGTTTCTAATGTTATACTTACTCAATTACTTGTTTCAAATATTGCCTCCCCGTGCCATTATGTTTTAACCCAAAAACATTGGAAGCATAAATTATGATCGTGAATATTTGACACCCCCAAACCCGCAAATCTATTCTCATGCATAGTGACCACCAATTAGCTAATTAGGTGTATTTTATGGCTTCTTTCATCATCAATTTACATACAGTTAGCTACTTGTTTATGGGCAATCTTGAGAAAGAAAGTAATCTTAGGGCTATGCTTGCAGGATTTTGATGTCCTCATGCATAATCATGGAGACATTTGGCATTAACGCACACGAAGACGTGCATGCTACAACTGCAAGCTTATGGTTCAACACCTAAGCAAAAAAAAATGTGAATCTAATTCACTGTTCAACTTTTTGTGTGAACTATTAATAGGTGGTTGTTTTTATCAGCACTGTGCAACTCCTAAATAAGAATTACATTGCATATGCAATGTATTACCGAAAAAATATATAAATGATATAGATATTGCAACTTTCCGTATATGGAGTTCACTTAGGATACAAATCATTCATTCACAACCCTAAACCTCACTATATACTCATCCTTCCGTGCAATATTTAGATTTATATATGTAATTCATGTTTTTAATTTTTACAAAGAAATAGACCTTTAAACTTAACTACATCTCAAAATGTTTTTTTTGAAGTTCTTACCATTTTCTAACAAATGAGAACTCATGTTTAATTTGAGAG
Organism: Lolium rigidum; assembly: GCF_022539505.1. Taxonomy (NCBI): domain Eukaryota; kingdom Viridiplantae; phylum Streptophyta; class Magnoliopsida; order Poales; family Poaceae; genus Lolium; species Lolium rigidum. The sequence goes on from NC_061508.1 coordinate 95,985,933, forward strand.
TAACATGCATGGGGTGCCCACAAGCTTATATTTGCATGCGATGTCCGTCGATATGAGGTCCCTTTCTAAAATATTTTGTGGGCCGAGATTCGGTAGCGCATTCACATCCTACCTAAATGCAAAGAGATTTAGTACGGTAATACGGATTCTGCTATCTTAACACCATAGATATGGTGACTATTTTGTGTGTTGTTTGGGTTGGAAATTCGATGGTAAGACAACTCTGAATAATCAGTATTATCTCAATAGCTATCTTAATAGGAATACTAACAAGAAAATTACAATATTATATTTCTTAGGAGATATATAATCATGAAATTTATTAGCAGATTACGCTATTTAATAACTAGCCACCCATGCTTGTGGCATCCTTATGTGCATAATCATTTGACCACCGCTTGACAACTTTTACTAGCCTAATCCATATTGGCACCATTGTATTTGGCATACAAATTTTTGCCGGTTATAGGCTCGTCGTGTTCCGTGTGCTGAATGTATTGCCACTTATAGGACCATCAGCGGTGGTCCCAATATGAATTAGGCTAGTACAAGTTGTCAGCATCACGTGAATGCCATTTTATCAGCTACCGGCACAACCACAAATCAAGATATCCAGATTTGTGGACGGGGAGATGTGTTGTATACGTGTTCACATAGGAGAAGGCGAAGGTGTCGTATTCAGCTGGGTTGGCAGATCCAAGTTTTTCATGTGCTGGTATGTGGTCATGTCGCCTCCGATTATGGAAATGGACATCATTAAGTGCATGGATCTCATATTCTGCATGCAGTCAATGTCAAGGGACAACTGCCAATTTTTTAGGGACAACTCTCAAAAATATTTCCCGTAGCAACTTTCCATTAATATGAGTTTTAACTGCTTCTCCGACGAACGTCACACCTTTATAAAAGGTAGAAGGTTGTGTCTTCTTACATCACATAATATTCAGTTTCTACTGTTATACTTACTCAGCTGGGTGGCAATCCGTTTGTCCCGATTTTCTTTGGATGCCATTCTCGCCTTTGGTCCCGTCCTCTTTCGCGTCCTTGATCTCTTGCGGGTTCTCGTGCCTGTTCGCGTCCTTGCCTGCGATACTCATTGCCGCGAGTTGTAGGAAATTCGGCTGCTACCATCTCTGGGTGTTCTATCTCGTCATACCCGTGGCCCTTGCGCCTGTTGCGATATTTTCTTCGACATGCATCCTTGTTATACCTCCTGTGGTTATCGTTTGCGTACCTGTCGTCGTCCTCGTAAGCTCGTGGGGACTCGTTGTGCACGAGTTCTTCTCCGTCCGCCCAGCTATTTACTACTTCCATGAGATGGCTCAAGGTCTCGATTATATTTCTTCCGATGAACTCGATGAGATCGTTCCGCATTAACTCGTTCGTGAAGCTGCTAACGGCTGTTTTGTCTGATATGCTTTCTGCGTTGTTTTTCAATGCGGTCTATCTTTGGATGTACCCGCGCAACTTCTCATCACGGTGGCCTGCATGCTTTCAGTTGCCCGGCTGTTATTGTCCGTTTATAGGTTGACCTGAAGCTATTGACGAAGTCGTTCTCGAATTGTTCCCAGCTGTCGTAATTTTTTTTCATCGACTCTTGAGCCAACTCCTTGCGGGTCCTACAATTTGCAGTTGTATGTACTGCATTGTTGTGGTTGGTGTTCCTTTCTAGAATTTGACTGCCGTGAGGTAGTCGTCTAGCCATGCTTTGGGTTCCTGCGTCCCATCGTACTTGGGTGTTTCAGGTGTTAGTTTGAACCTCCTTGGCTTCTTAGCTTGACGGATTCTGCTGGTGACGCAAGCCAACCCGAGCTCTTCCTCTTCTTCTGACTCCGTGTAGTCGCGTTGTTCTGCCTCCCTTTCTTTTCTCTGCTTGTCTAGCCTGTTCTGGGCTAGCTTGCTGCGCATGTCTTTCGGGTCCTTTTCGTACCCTGACCTTCGGGTCTCTCTTGCAGGTTTTTGTCTGCTTCTTCGAGTTAACTCTGTTCATACCGGGGCCTTCTGGGTGCCGTTTCAGCTGCCCTGCCTGTGTTGTTTTCCTTTTGCCTTGTTTATTGTACCACTTTGGATGCGACTATGACCTGTGGCATTTCCTTCTCGTTTAGATTTCCCGTGCTAAGTTTAGGCCTTGCAGGAGTTCGTTGTGGAAGTCGTGTCGCGGGTCGTCTTTTGATGGGTTCATGGGCATCAGGTACGTTTGTGCCTGGAGCACGAAGTCCTTTGGTGTTTTGGGCACAACACTCGCTGAGGCTGTTGCTTCGTGGTCATCGAGATCTGAGGCGAGGTCTTTGCAGGTTGTTGCCATTATTTTGGGTGGCATATCTCGGGTTCATGACCGAGTTTTACCCACGGCTTGTTTCTGTGCCCTTTCCCCTTCACCTGCCTGTCTGTTGGTGTCGAACGATTTCTATAGTTTGCTAAGCCTTTTCCGTTGCCGGCTCAATTTGTATATGTTGGTTTGCCTTTCTTCGAATGTTACGTCTTTGGGTAATTCTGCGCCACTCCAATCGTTGGGGTCTATTTTCTTTGTCCTTCTTGTTAGCCGATGTTGTTGCTGCAGCTTGTTCGGCACTTCCATCTTTTGTCTCTTGACCGGGTGGTGGAGGGGTTTTCTATGGGCCGTCATTGAAGCCCTCAGGGTCCGTCTCGCCCCAAGGTTTGGGTGGCGGCTCTTCTCCTTTTTCGTCATCCGTGTTATCGCGTGGTATGCGCTTTGCCATGGCGACGAAGTAGAGGTGCGGGTGGGTGGGTATTGCCGAGTCGGGTTCAAATCCGATCTTGTTCTCCTCATTCATCCACCCTACGAGATTTTCTGACTCGTTTGTTCTTGCCCTCGTGTGGCGAAATGAGTCCTGGAGACACAGTATTCCTATGCGCGTTGCCCAGAAGTTGAAGTCGCCGAAGGCGAGATCTATGCTCCCGTTGATGCAGCCGAACGTTGGGCTATGTACTGGCGAGTGTTTGGTGAAGTCCACCGATCCGAATCGAATTGCGTCGACTCGAATCAGCGAGTTGCTGCCTGTTGGGTATGGGACCGAAGAAATTTCTAATCCAACGCATCCATTTCCCACAGACGGCATCCATGTGGAGGGTGTAACCTCAACAATCCCCATGATCGGAGCCTAGGGGTATCGAGAAGTAAATAGGCGTCAGTGAAACTGAGAAGTTAAGCGTGGTGGGGCTAGAGTAGTTTGAGGATGGGGTGACATACCGGGGAAGTGTTAACAGAAACGAGTAATTAAAATTAAAATTTACAATGTTTAGTGATAATGCGTGTATAGTATGATGAAATGGTTACACAATTCAAATAAAAAATTGGAAGATAATATAGGTCTGAACCATATCATTTCCTTTGGCATAATGTGACTGTGTATGGAACAATAGATTTATTTCTGGGTCACACTCAACAGATCAAAGACGGAAGAATAACGACGACATGCATAGTGTTGTAAAATGGAAAGACTTACCACATACTAGTAAACTTATTATGATTATTATAATTTGAATTTGGAGGCAGATCGAGAGTGGTCAGAGCCCAAGGTACTCGGCGGTGAGCGGCTTGAAGATGCCCTGCTCGTCGGAATCAAGCGCCGCGGCCATCCGCCGCCACACGTATGCGCTGAGGATGAATGTTTCGGGGTCCCCTGGCTTAGCCGCGATGCACATGAGGCCCATGCACATCCTGCCGAGGCAGCCGTGCACGGGCATGGCCAAGCCGGCCTGGCCGAAGCCGAAGTCGGAGTCGTTGGGGAAGGAGGACCAGTAGGTCTGCCCCAGCGTGGCGCCACCGAGCCCCACCGTGGCGGCCTCGTAGTACCTCCCGGGCTTGTGCACCTCCATGTAGTCCACCATCTGCTGGTACAGCTCCTCGTAGTCCACCGCCGTGATGGCCTCGCGCACCATGTCCGCCACCCCCGCCAGCGGCGCGCTGAGCACCGTCGCCGCCGCCGCCTCCCCAAGCGCATAGGCCGTGACGCAGCCGACGTAGTTGCGCAGCGACGGCGACAAGCGCAGGCGCCGCCGCCCGTCCACCCACCATATCATGCGGCACCGCTTCTCGCCCTCGCTCAGGAGCTTGGACTTGGCCACCATGCCCGCCGGGAGCTTCCACGGGTAGGCGGACAAGGCCTGGACGCGCGTGCCTCCGCTCTTGCCCCGCAGCATGGCAATGTCGCGAGCCTCCACGTAGTAGAGCCGCTCCACGAAGCTCTCCTCCACCGTCAGAGCGTTCACCTCCTGCTCCTGCTCCCACCGCGTGAACATCTTGGCCACCGCGGGGCCGTACCACGGCCGGTCGCGAGGCCTGAACACGGACCGGTCATGGTTGGGGCCACCGTCCTCGGAGATGCTCCCCGTCCGGACCAGCTCCGACCACATCCTCACCATCATCACCATCACATTCCCGTCGCCGATGAGGTTATTGGTGGCCCACACCACGGCGAATCCACCGCAGGAGAAGGACACCAGCTGCACCGATAGCGCCACCTCGGCGGCGTATGGAACCATGATCGCCCTCACGGACCCCTCCGTCAGGCCCCAGTCCAGGGCCTGCAGCTCCACGCCGGCGTCCGCCACGATCAGCTCTGCCCCTTGGTTGTAGCAGTGTATCTCGGGGAGGCCCGAGATGGGATCCACCAGGATGCGGCCGGCAAGAGGGAAGAAATAGTTGAGGTACGCCGGCAGGTGGGTCTCGAAGGTGGCAACAATGCCTTGGAAGGTGTCGCCGGCACCGCTGGGCTTGGGCTTGGGGTACACACATACCATAGACAGTTGCACGAGGTTTGAGAAGAGGTCAAGGTTTGAGACTGCCATCACATGCGGCTCCATGGAGGGCGCCGAGGCCTTGAACAGGCGTCGGCTCACCACCCGGACTCCACAACCCTCCATTGTCGCTTCTGCGCAGGGACTCTTAGCTTTCCACACTAAAACCAAGGGTTGGTATGGAAACACTCATCCTGAGGCGTATATTTATATTTATATATACGGCCTGGCTGGGCCACCATTAATTGCATGGCCGCTTCATGTATGTACATAAAATATACATGTCAAGTTACACACTTACTCCCTCGGTTTGGATTTAATCTACATTCTAGCTCAGGTATTTCTTTGGAATTATTCTACATCCTGTGTGGGTCCCACCTCGGTAACTGAGACGGGAGAGGGACCACACACTATGAACCAATCCTCATGCATTGATTGCATTAATTAAGTTTCTTTTGAAATCATAATTGTTATGCATGCGAAAATGTGCAAAATTAGTACTAATAAATGTTAGCCTAATTTGTATAAATTTTTGCAAGACGTAGAATAAATATGAACGGAGGGAGTACTACTCACAGCCCATTTTTCCGTCACAGAAATTTATGTTTGCCGGGGCGAAAAATTTAAGACAAACTTTTTGAAGCCCAAATGCAAGTGTATTCAACGGAAGAAACGGCTCTCGAAAGCTTCTTTTTTTAAGGAAGAACATCGCCGCATCGACATTGCAATTCTACCTTGTATGCATATGATACTTTAATTTAGTTGACCGTTTGCTTCAAAAACTTGTGACGTAACCGAGCGACTACGTCGAGTCATATATTCATGCATGTATGTATGCAAATTATTTTCGTCTCCCACCTCGAGCGCAAAATTGTGTCTATCTCGGTTTGTAATGAATACATGTGATACCTATGAATCAAATTTGGGCCCTTGTTTGTTACTTCTGCAAATTGTGTGTTCAGCAGCTGTTGCACCTGTATATACGGCTGAAATACGAAAACACCAAAAAAAAAAAAAAAAACACCACTGGCGAACATATCACTAGCGAATGGAGTACCACCTGTGAACATATCATTGGCGAACAGTGTGGCTGTTTGCCGGCGGTAACCCCACCTAAGCCTGTTATCACTTGCGTGTTAGTGCTGGCGAACACCTGTTCGCCAGCATTAGCCAAAAACTACTAGTGTATACAAGACTCCACTTCCGGGTGTGACCGACAACACCTTCTCCCAATTGAGTTTCTGGACTTTTAACTCGAAACACCCACTTCGGTGAACCGGAGGGAATCTACTGAAGATTTGGGGTAGACCTTTGTTTCGGATGTCTCCAACGAGGCTTAGTTATCACCGGAGAGTGGCTCCGGAGGGTTTGAATCCCTCCGAAAGCTAGGTGGTGTCATACTATGTGTTGACAAGTGTGTTGGGGTTGTATATGTTCCAAATTCCACTCTAGGGTGTGACCGGCTTCACCGGTATCACCTCTCTCTAGTGAGTTTCAGAACATATAAGTCGAAACTCCCGCTTCGGGCGAATGGTGCCTTCATTAGCACTTCTTATTTTCCACGACTGTGAGAAGAGAGGGAGAGAAAAGCGGAGACATGAGAGGACCTCCTCCACGAGAGAAGCTCCTCCCCATTGAGCGTCTCACGCACCACTTCTGCTACAGTAGGAATCATATGAGCCAGATACCAGATGGAATCCGCGCTAAAGCCGCACCACACAAGCGCACCCAGCCCTAATTCTCCTTGGACGTCGTCCACGACCAAGTAACATGGCGATGACAACCGTATATCCTAAAATATATCATGCACTGTTCACTTATGTTCTCTTTCATCTCTTCTCTACGACCCAACTAAGTAAAAAATCTGGTGTGCATGTCTTACAAAGCTTTGGGATTTTGCCGGCTGGTAGGTTTGGACTGCGATGGCCTGGCTACGAACACAGGCAATAACTGCAGCTGGCTCCATCACATCCTAGATCACGATCACTAATGGGGAGTCTGAGAGAAACTTGGCGCAATGCATGTTTTTTTTCTAGGCCAATAGGTTCAGCAGACATCTAATTGTTTGAACTGGACAGTTTGGTTCAAACCTTTTATTTACCTATATTAATCAGCGCCAGCGACTCTTTCATTTTTCCCATGATTTGGAATGTACTACTCCCTCCATCTCGGTTTATTAGGCATAATTAGCAAATCTCTCGGCCCAAGGTGACAATCTATTGGGGGAGAAAACGAGAAGGAAAACACTTCATATGACATGCACCGTTTCTAATAGGAGAGAATTAATTGGGGTGGGGCTTTCACGGTTTCCTATTGGCTAGTTGAGCATTAATTGGCTAGATTATGCCTAACTCTTGAGAAAATCTGGTTTTGGTATTGTGTCTAATAAACCGAGATGGAGGAAGTATTAGTTGTTGGCTCATACTGTGGTCACTTTGGAGCCGGTAACTTGTTGAATTAATAGTCATGGAAATCCTCAACTTGAGTGTGAATACTAGGGAGAAAAAAAAACAACTCATATAACCACTTTATTGATTGGGGAAATAAAACACATCCGAATTACAAACCATAGATGAACGGTAAAATTACATAGAGATACAACTTTAGGTCATCGTCTCTAACTTCACCTCCTATTGCATCTTGTTTTGCAGATAAGAATTTCAAGTCGGGGAGAAGCTAGACCGGCCGTTATTTATATTAAAATAAAAAGTGATTATATCATCAATGAGTCTAAGGTCCTCTTGCCTCTTGCCATATGGCCATAATTGCGAATGAGGTATTCCGAGCCCTTAACTTTCTTGTACCGTGCCCGCTGGGTATTTCCAATTAGCTCATCTGCCGGTCCTATTTCCTTGTCAATATCTGGCATGTAAAACATCACCACTGATGTTCTGTCTTTGTGAGGATTAGTGACGACGCGGTGCACAGGGCTCTTAAGGAGCCCGTTGGTCAATATCTGTTTTAGTGGTTGTGAGAGAAAAGGAGGTTAAGATGAGTAACTAATGCAAAGGGGAACAAAAACCGTGAATAGGAAGAGAAGAGTACCTCGGCAAAGTCTCCGACCATGATCAATAATCCGTGGGGGTCGGTGGAAGCCGGGACATCGTACCAGACATCATCTTTGAGGACTTGCAGGCCGCCGACGGTGTCGTCGACCATTACAACCGAGATAAGCGTGGCGTCGGCGTGGGCTGCAACGCCAACCACCAGGTCGGGTCTTGGGCACGGCAAGTAGTAGTTGATTCTGCAATAGGTGGTAGCCGGACCGCCCAGTCGTCCGAGCAGGAAGCCATCGCCGAGGCCCATGACCCTCTCCATCGCCGGAAGGAGGGTGTCCAGCAGGCCGCGGTGCTGCTGCACGCAGTAGTCGTGCAGGATGTCCTTGAAAGATTCGGGCCAAAGTTCGAGCTTCCGCTCGTCCTGCGGTTCCACCTGGAGACGCATGCGATCGGACCAGTCGAGGGTGGTTTCGCCTTCCGCCTTGAGCTGCTTGGTTCCGTACCCTTGGTGGTAGTCCTCGTACCCTTCCTCGCAGTCTGCGAGGTTGGCGTATTTCTTCTTCTCTTCTATGGGTTGCCCAAAGAAGTCTTTCGCGGCTTTCCACATGGCGTCCATCATACAGGGATCCACGCCATGGCCACTAACCTGCACTCACCATTCTTGGTTGCAGCATCCATTGTTCGCTGTTGAATTTCTTAAGTAGAGAATTACTACCTCAGTTTCAAAATGTAAGCCTCTTTAACAAACTAGTTTAGCTTGCTAAAAAGGTTTACATTTTAGAACGGAGGGAGTATTACCTACCATGAAAATGCCCCAGGACACCAGTGCTGATCGGAGCTTCTCCACCTCCTCGCCGCCGCCAGCTGCCACCTGTTGGGACAGGAGGCCAAGGTCGATGACCGGGACCTGTGCCACCGGCAGTGCGCCCACCACCGTAGGGCGGTCCTCCACCTGCAGCACGTACCGTTCTGGCAAGAGGTCTCCCCCGGCGAGCTCCTCAACGAGCAACATGCCCGGCGACTACTTTCTTTGGATCTTCTTCTTTCTTTGGATCTTGATTGGACTCGCTCCCTATGGTTTGCTCTCACTCTGCGTCTTTCAAACTTCAAACTGAAGGCTCCTACTTATATAGATACACGGACAGACGGCGCAACTGAAAACTCAAAGTCCGCACCAACATATATGTAAACCGCTCTACCATTTCAAATTATCAAATTATATATAAAAAAATCTATGTACATACGTAACAGGTGTACTTTTCTCAACCAAACTGTAGCACTTTCTAGATTTTCTGCGAGTTAAGATTTATAAGCTTGAAAATCTATAGATAAATAATTACCATTATTTAGAATATGAAATTCGTCTTGCATTTATCATAAATTATATGTATTTCCATATGAAGCAACATCTTGGCATAAATAATTGTTAACCATTTTAAAGACTATGTAAATGTTCTAGTGGCCTAGACATATTTTATTATGAGAGGTCGTATTATATCGCTGGCAAAGGAAGGGGTGTTGTAATCGACAGACAATAGGTTTGTAAACACGCACAATTTTTCAATAATTTTAGTCACTCAAAAAATCCAGTGCTTCAAGTCTCTGTAATACGCTTGGTCACGTACCTCACCTAGTTCCTACACACGTTATTCTGATATAAACACTTGAGAGTTACATGAATGGTCTATATTATGGGCGTTGTCCTGCACGACCTAGGCACCGGCTCAAATCCCGCTACGACCGGGAATCATTGTTTCATATGCGATTGTAAAAGTATTGACGACGCATGTTGGAATTGGGATTAACTGCATGGGTTGCCACCGAGCTTATGGTTCTATGCGCCGTCCTTCAAGCTGCAATCACTTTGTCAAATATTACTCGGAATTTAGAACCGCTAGCGCATTCGAGTGCTACCTAAATGCAGCGAGAACACCATAGAGTTAGAGATTATTGTGTGTGTTGTTTTTGTTGGAAAGCCGTTGCTAAGAGAACTATGGAATGATGGAGAATTCGTCTAGTGCTCGTAACAAGAGTACTACCGAGACATTTAGAATATTGTATTACTTAGGGACGTAGAGCTATGGAATGATGGAGGTCTGTGGCGGTGTGCATTAGAACTGTTGCAAAAGAGGCTGCACCCTCTCCCGCCTGTGAGGTCTGCAGGGCCGATGACTCCAAGTACGAGTGGTTGAAGTCGAAACATCGACATTCGCTGCTTCACTCTCACCGAACCCGGCGGCCGCGGGGGTTTGTGAGGAGCAGCGCCCCCGCGACAAGCCCCACGACCATGCTTGTTGGGCGACATCGGCAGCGATCAGCGGCAACAACGGGTAATCTTCGTCGGCGGGCGGGGGCGTGAACTAGGTGGACGGGGAGCCCACATGCTTGGGGAGAAGGGAAAAATATATAGTTGCCGTGGTTTTTAGTCGATGTCGCTGACAGGAATTAGAATCTGCCATGACTTGCGTTGCCGCGGTTGCAGGCACGCCGGTAGCGACCCAACAAACAGGAGCTGAATCGGGGTTGCCGGAAATGGGATTGGGCTCGCCCTGCCAATTTCACTGCTATTCCCTGGCCTAGTGAGTGCCATTGTGCTGGAGCCCCAAAATCCTACTTGTGTCATTATGTCATTATTGAGATCCGGTTGTGATGCCCACACATTTACGTGCATCCAATTTTGGAATGGGCCAGCGCCTCCAATTATGGAAAGGACCAGGAGTAAGTGCATGGTTGTCCGTTCTCAAACATTACTCTACCCAGGTGAAGGTGGTGCATGCAGCCAATATCAGTTCTGCACAAGCAGCATGGGACAACTGCCCTTTCGCTGCATCAAGGGACAACGCTAAAAACTATATATATATATGGTTATGCTTGCAGGATTTTGATGTCCTCATGCCTAATCATGGACACATTTGGCAGTAACCAACAGTAAGGCATGTATGTGACAACTGCAAGCTTCATGACTGTTACAGCAGACTGTCATTTTGTATGTGACAATGGTTCAACACCTAAGCAAAACGAAATGGGAATCTGATTTCACTGTTCACTTTTTTGTATGAACTGTAGGCGGTTGTTTACATCAGCATTGTGCAACTCCTGAATACACATTACATAATATTCGGTTTCTATTGTTACTAGTTGAATGCCCGTGCGTTGCTACGGTCTATTTTTAACTTTAAGGCGACCAAATATAGAAAACAAATTATATGAAAAGATAATTTACACAAATAGTTATTTGCAACCATAAATGTCAAGCATGGCGCACCTGTCAATTCCCACCATGTAGCCACAAATATCAATTCATCCATTTTCAAGTGACTTGTGTGTTGCTAAGCAACCACCAAAAATAAATATAGAAATTGATTAATATATGCTACTCCCTCCGTCCCATAAAATATAAATTTAAATGTATCTAGACACTAAATATTGTCTACATACATCCGAATTTAAACAAACTTCCGACATGTTTCGTGGGACGGTGTGAGTATGACGTACACCCATGCCTCAACACATGAGTTGCTATAAATGTCTGCGTCTAGGCAATGTATCTTGATGTCACGCAACCCCTGCAGGTAGCAAGACGATGCCTAGATTGTAGGCTTGGCCATGATGCATCCTCATTTTATCGAGCTCTAATGCACTCAATTCCTCTCCACGCAATGCTGGTTCCTCACATCTTTGGCTGTTGGTACATATAACACTCGTCAAAACTGCACTAAGATGATACGATTGATCTCTATGAATATAACATCCAACCACCAAACTCTGCATACATACATAGTTCAAACTAAAAGACTGTTCAAATATTTTTATTTTTTCTAATATCTGTACCATCACAGAACCTTTTGTAAAAAAAATCTATTGTCCAGGTACAAATAATTAGCTTTCATCACCATTCATCTTTATACTTATGCAAATGAGGATAGCTCCTTCAAGTTTCAGAAAATAACCTCAATTTTAAAAAAGAATACAGATGTTTATACCACAATGTCACTACAACCATCCACACACCCTGATAGTTCAGCAGCAGAAGAAACTAAGGTGGGAAACCTTTATGGATGTGTCAAGGAAAGAGTACAACTAAAAAAATGGTTTGTAATGACAACAGACGTTAGGGGACAAATCATATACCGAGAATTAAAATGACAAACAAAAATCACACACAGAAAGAAGAAATGACCAATGATATATTTATCTTCAACGCACCGTCAAGATGCATCCATATTCGGTGCCTGACATCTTCTCTCGTTTTATATTTGTTTCTGCTGAAGAGTCATGATCAGTGGCGGAGCTTCAGCCCGACAAACTTGGCCACTTGCCCAGGCTTTGCTCATGATTGTTCGTTGGGATTATTACACCTAATGACGATTTAATCTAGAGTTTCCACGGGCAACAATCCATCGGCCATGATCCTTCCTGCTTTCCCAGGCTACTTGGTTGGTCTGGCTTCGCCACTGGTCATGATTTTGTACAATACTGAAAACCATTGTGAGCTATTCTCAATGTAGTCAGGGAACAAGAAAAAGTTAGAAAATGATAATTGTGTTGTTCTTGTCAGGTAAAGAAAACATAACTGAAGATTGCACAGATAATGTACAACATGACATGGTCGAGCTTTTAAGAGAACAAAGTCAAACAAGAACGATGCATTATAGTACTATATTGGGTAATCTTGTTTGCCTGCAGATTTTCTGTAAGATCTGACCCATGAATGCACGAACTCCTAGTCTAGCTACTCGAGCACCTGCCCTTGTTTAAGTGTAATAGAACCCTAACAGGAAGGCACACATCACCAGAGTTAAAATACTCTTTACATCCAATTATACCATTCAAATTTATTTATAATGATAGGACTAAAAAACATCTATCAACATGTAATTTTAATTGAATCAAGGTTGAGAGAAGTTAATAATCCAATTTTGTTCTTGGATGTTAATAGATTTTTCTACACCAAGGAGCATATGCATGTTTTCACAGATTTAAATCCATGCCCTAGAGATACCGGAGGCATAAGAACTTATTATTAGGTCGTGGTAAGTAGCGTGAAAATGATTCAAAAATTGAAGTGCATTAAAGCTTTTATCCCTACACCACTATTGCAAACAACATTCAATTTTGGGAATTAGATTTCAAAAAGTTGATTCACTTTTACTCCATGCTTATTGTCACTTCTTTTGCAGTACTAATTATAATATAGTATTAAAAGCTAGTGCATAACAAAGCAGTACGTGCTTGCAAAACAAAGGTGTATGTACATTAGTCAGTCCTCGGTTGATGGAAAATTCATCTGCATACACCCCCCGAAAGAAAGAAAAAACTTCATGAATATACATATCCAACGATTTGCAGTGAGAAAATTAAAAAAAAAATCTTGCACAAATAATTGTCCTAAACCTAAGCTAATGCTGGTAAGAAAATTCACCAATGGAACTTACACACCCAGCGATATGCTGTGAGAAAAAAAAATTTACGAAGAGACAAATTCTGAACTCTCGCCTATCCTACATCGTCTCCTATTATTCTCTCTCTGAACCCTGCTCCACTTGCCCAAGCGAAAGGATACCGTACATGACAAAACAAAAAAGAGCTCCACATGGTGATTGACCACATCACCTGCACAATCAATTCCTAGATGCTGCTCAAAATGGAGTCATTGGTTAGTACATAGAAAGGATCCCATCAGCTGTTATTGTGCACAAGCGGAAGGGGACCTGTAAAGCCCAACTATGGAACCATCGGGTTCCAAATGGGATGGATGCATCAAGATGACAACAACAGGATTCATACCTGCACATGGCTCATGCACCAAAACGGGGTCCATGATTGGGAAAACTCCAAATATCGGATGCCCAGATCATAATGCATGTACATGGAAATGCTGAATCCCTTGAGCCCATCTCAGTCATGATGCCAAGAGGACCAGCGGTGGACTGGACACCGTCCCCCAAACACAGTCATCGAGCTCGCGGATAGGGAAGAGCGGTTTGTGAGGAGCAGCGCCCCCGCGACAAGCCCCACGACCATGCTTGTTGGGCGACATCGGCAGCGATCAGCGGCAACAACGGGTAATCTTCGTCGGCGGGCGGGGGCGTGAACTAGGTGGACGGGGAGCCCACATGCTTGGGGAGAAGGGAAAAATATATAGTTGCCGTGGTTTTTAGTCGATGTCGCTGACATGAATTAGAATCTGCCATGACTTGCGTTGCCGCGGTTGCAGGCACGCCGGTAGCGACCCAACAAACAGGAGCTGAATCGGGGTTGCCGGAAATGGGATTGGGCTCGCCCTGCCAATTTCACTCGCTATTCCCTGGCCTAGTGAGTGCCATTGTGCTGGAGCCCCAAAATCCTACTTGTGTCATTATGTCATTATTGAGATCTGGTTGTGATGCCCACACATTCACGTGCATCCAATTTTGGAATGGGCCAGCGCCTCCAATTATGGAAAGGACCAGGAGTAAGTGCATGGTTGTCCGTTCTCAAACATTACTCTACCCAGGTGAAGGTGGTGCATGCAGCCAATATCAGTTCTGCACAAGCAGCATGGGACAACTGCCCTTTCGCTGCATCAAGGGACAACGCTAAAAACTATATATATATGGTTATGCTTGCAGGATTTTGATGTCCTCATGCCTAATCATGGACACATTTGGCAGTAACCAACAGCAAGGCATGTATGTGACAACTGCAAGCTTCATGACTGTTACAGCAGACTGTCATTTTGTATGTGACAATGGTTCAACACCTAAGCAAAACGAAATGGGAATCTGATTTCACTGTTCACTTTTTTGTATGAACTGTAGGCGGTTGTTTACATCAGCATTGTGCAACTCCTGAATACACATTACATAATATTCGGTTTCTATTGTTATACTTACTTAATTACTGGTTTCAAATATTGCCTCCCCCGTGCCATTATGTTTTAACCCAAAAACATTTGAAGCAAAGATTATGATCGTGAATATTTGCCATCCCCAAACCTGCAAATCAATTCTCGTGCACAGTGACCACCAATTTGCTAATTAGGTGTATTTTATGGCTTCTTTCATCATGAATTTACAGACAGTTAGCTACTTGATTGTATTTTATGGGCAATCTGGAGAAAGAAAGTAATTTTAGGGCTATGCTTGCAGGATTTTGATGTCCTCACACATAATCATGGAGACATTTGGCATTAACGCACATGAAAACGTGCATGCTACAACTGCAAGCTGCACGGCTGCTACAGCAGCCAGCCCTTTCGTATGTGCCCTATGGGTCAACACCTAAGTAAAACGAAATGTGAATCTAATTCACTGTTCAATTTTTTGTCTGAACTATTAATAGTCGGTTTTTTCTATTAGCATTGTGCAACTCCAGAATAAGAATTACATTGCATATGCAATGTATTACCTAAATAGAAAAATATAAATGATATAGATATTGCAACTTTCCGTATATAGAGTTCACTTAAGATCAATGTTCAAAAAATCGGCCGAGACACCGATTTATCGGTCGATTTATCGTGAATCGGGTGGTAACCGATAAGATTTCAGCATATCGGCCAGTTTATCCTGACACAGATATTCCGGGCGATTTTCTTCATGAGAGCCGATATTTCGCCCGATTTTCACTCTCATGGCCGATATTTTGGCCGATTGTTAGTAAAATTTCAATAAACTTTGGTATGACAGTCGATATTTTCGTCCTTTGATTTTGTAGAATTATGCATTAGCTCAAATTTTCCATTATTTTTTTTCAAATACAAGAAATCAAGGTAATACTTATGTGCAATGGTCCAATATTATTTTTTCCATAGAATATTATAGAAAATTTAGTGTTGAAAATTAGGATTTACAAAAAATAAGCCGATAAATGGCGGGCCGATAAAATCGATTAATCGGTCGATAAGCGATTAATCTTTATTTTAAGGTTGACCGATAAGTTAAGATTAACGATTTCTTGAACATTGCTTAAGATATAAATCATTAATTCACAACCCTAAACATCACTTTATACTCATCCTACTTTGCAATATTTAGATTTATATCTGTAATTCATGTTTTTAATTTTTTACAAAGAAATAGACCTTTAAACTTAACTACATATCAATTTTTTTTTTGAAGTTCTTACCATTTTCTAACAAATGACAACTCATATTTAATTTGAGAGTAACATGCATGGGGTGCCCACGAGCTTATGTTTGCGTGCGATGTCCGTCGATATGATGTCCCTTTCTAAAATATTTTGTGGGCCGAGAATCGGTAGCGCATTCACATCCTACCTAAATGCAACGAGATTTAGTACCGTAATACAGATTTGGCCATCTTAACACCATAGAATTGGTGACTATATTGTGTGTTGTTTGGGATGGAAATTCGATGCTAAGACAACTCTAAATGATCAGTATTGTCTCAATAGCTATCATAATAGGAATACTAAGAAGAAAATTACGATATTATATTTCCTAGGAAATATATAATCATGAAATATATTATCAGATTATGCTATTTAATAACTGGCCAGCCATGCATAAGCTCTTGTGGCATCCTTATGTGCGTAATTATTTGAGCACCGCTTGACAACTTTTACTAGCCTAACCATATTGGCACCATTGTATTTGGCATACAAAATTTTGTTGGTTATAGGCTCGTCGTGTTCCGCGCGCTGAATATATTGCCACTTATAGGACCATCAGCGGTGGTCCCAATATGAATTAGGCTAGTACAAGTTGTCAGCCTCGCGTGAATGTCATTTCATTAGATACCGGCACATCCACCAATTATGGAAACATTTATCTCGCCACATAAAGTCGGTGCATGCAGCCAATGTCTGATTCTGCACATGCGGCGTGGGACAACTGCCCTTTCGCTGCATCGAGGGACGACGCTCAAATATATTTCCGTACCAACTTTCCATCAATATGGGATTTAACTGCTTCTGCGGCCCAAGCCACACCTTTCTAAAAGGTAGAAGGTTGTGTTTTCTTACATTACATAATATTCGGTTTCTATTGTTATACTTACTCAATTACTTGTTTCAAATATTGCCTCCCCCGTGCCATTATGTTTTAACCCAAAAACATTGGAAGCAAAGATTATGATCGTGAATATTTGCCATCCCCAAAGCCGCAAATCTATTCTCATGGACACTGAACACTAATTAGCTAATTAAGTGTATTTTATGGCTTCTTTCATCATCAATTTATAGACAATTAGCTAGTTGATTGTATTTTATGGGCAATCTGGAGAAAGAAAGTAAGTATAGGGCTATGCTTGCAGAATTTTGATGTCCTCATGCATAATCATGGAGATATTTGACATTAACGCACGTGAAGACGTGCATGCTACAACTGCAAGCTGCACGGCTGCTACAGCAGCCTGCCCTTTCGTATGGGTGAACACCTAAGCAAAACGAAATGTGAATCTAATTCACTGTTCACTTTTTTGTGTGGACCATAAATAGGCGGTTGTTTTTATTAGCATTGTGCGACGCCTAAATAAGAATTACATTGCTTATGCAATGAATTATCGAAATAAAAAATTATAAATGATATAGATATTGCAACTTTCCGTATATGGAGTTCACTTAGGATATAAATCATTAATTCAAAACCCTAAACCTTACTATATACTCACCATTCTTTGCAATATTTAAATTTATATATGTAATTCATGTATTAGTTTTTACAAAGAAATAGTCCCTTTAAACTTAACTACATCTCAACATAATTTTTTAAAAATTCTTACCATTTCCAAACAAATAGACAACTCATGTTTAATTTGAGAGTAACATGCACGGGGTGCCCACGAACTTATCTTTGCATGCGATGTCCATCGATATGAGGTCCCTTTCTAAAATATTTTGTGGGCCAATAATTGGTAGCGCATTCACATCCTACCTAACTGCAACGAGATTTAGTACCATAATACGGATTTGGCCATCTGAACACCATAGAATTGGTGACTATATTGTGTGTTGTTTGGGTTGGAAATTCGATGCTAAGACAACTCTGAATGATCAGTATTGTCTCAATAGCTATCGTAATAGGAATACTAAAAAGAAAATTACAATATTATATTTCTTAGGAAATATATAATCATGAAATCTATTAGCAGATTATGCTATTTAATAACTGTCCACCCATGCATAAGCTCTTGTGGCATCCTTATGTGCATAATTATTTGAGCACCGCTTGACAACTTTTACTAGCCTAATCCATATTGGCACCATTGTATTTGGCATACAAAATTTTGTTGGTTATAGGCTCGTCTTGTTCCGTGCGCTGAATATATTGCCACTTATAGGACCATCAGCGGTGGTCCCAATATGAATTAGGCTAGTACAAGTTGTCAGCATCACGTGAATGTCATTTCATTAGCTACCGGCACATCCACCAATTATGGAAACATTTATCTCGCCACATAAAGTCGGTACATGCAGCTAATGTCTGATTCTGCACATGCGGCGTGGGACAACTGCCCTTTCGCTGCATCGAGGGACGATGCTCAAATGTATTTCCCGTACCAACTTTCCATCAATATGGGATTTAACTGCTTCTGCGGCCCAAGCCACACCTTTGTAAAAGGTAGAAGGTTGTGTCTTCTTACATTACATAATATTCGCTTTCTATTTTTATACTTACTCAATTACTTGTTTCAAATATTGTCTCCCCCGTGCCATTATGTTTTAACCCAAAAACATTGGAAGCAAAGATTATGATCGTGTATATTTGCCATCCCCAAAGCCGCAAATCTATTCTCATGGACACTGATTAGCTAATTAGCTAATTAAGTGTATTTTATGGCTTCTTTCATCATCAATTTACAGACAATTAGCTAGTTGATTGTATTTTATGGGCAATCTGGAGAAAGAAAGTAAGTATAGAGCTATGCTTGCAGAATTTTGATGTCCTCATGCATAATCATGGAGACATTTGGCATTAACGCACGTGAAGACGTACATGCTGCAACTGCAAGCTGCACGGCTGCTACAGCAGCCTGCCCTTTCGTATGGGTGAACACCTAAGCAAAACGAAATGCGAATCTAATTCACTGTTCACTTTTTTGTGTGGACCATAAATAGGCGGTTGTTTTTATTAGGATTGTGCGACGCCTAAATAAGAATTACATTGCTGTTGACTGCCAAAACCCACCGGCGGGCAGCGGCCTTGTCAACACTGTAGAGCCGGGGGGAGCCTAGAGCTGCGGCTGGCTGAGACCCCTCCGAGCGACGGCCCGCAATGCTCTTCTGGTCACACGCGGCGTTGCGAAGTGCAGGGCGTACCACCTGACCTATACCCGGTCGGGAAGGTGATGAGGGTGCCTCGCTTAGTTTCCTGCAGGGCATACATGTAAACATTAAATACGAGCCTCGATCGGCTCTCGAGTTATCCTGTGAATCGGCTCAAAGAGCCGATCCACCCATGATCCGTACGGGGTGCACGAATACTTGGTGGTCCTGCTTGATCAAGATGGAGCTAATGAGATCTACGACGATTTAGGGTTTTCACCGCATAACCGGATCATCCTACTCCAGGGTTGGGCCTTGCGGCCACGCACGGTGCTCGTAAGCCGATCCTAAACAAGGCCGGAAAACCAACATGAAGTTGATTCTAGGAACATCCCGTTTAGGACTTGCGAACGCCACCCTACGTGCCACTCGGATCCTCCCCCCATAGTAAGGCCAAACTATTGCAGATATTAAACTAATCCTTGTAGAACAAGGAGCAATCGTAACGGATCAGATCTACTAAATAATGATCAAGCGGGTGCCGCCCCCACACCTGAGATAGGCGTGAGGGCGGCTAGATATGCAAGGGTTGCACTACGTAAGCATGCTTAAACGAAGAACAATGCTAACCCTAACATATCTAAAGATAACTACGTTGCTCGCCATCAAAAGCGCTTCAGTACGAGCAACGCATGAACAACGTGGGGCTTGTGCTGCCTAGATCGCAAGATGCGATCTAGGCAGCATGTCGCTTACCTGATAGAAACCCTCGAGACGAAGGAGTTGGCGATGCGCCGAGATTGGTTTGTTTTTGGGGTTGAACGTGAGTTGTTGTTTATTCCATAAACCCTAGGTACATATTTATAGTCCAGGGGACTTTCTAATGTGGGCATGCACTAAACCGTGCACGACTAAGATTCTATCTCTAAACTAAAATAGACCTAATATGTTACAGATACACGGGCAATTAAACCCAACAGGCCGATTCATATAATTCTCCACGTATATTTCCTTAAGCCCATCTTGACTGCGGCCCACCTCTGACTCGGTCAAATCTTGGTGATAACACATGCCCCCCTGGTTTTGGAATTGGTAATTCCAAAATCACTCTGCTTTCCTTCGTCGGGTCATGTCGTGGCAGAACCGTCGCAGTATCCTTCATGATGATGCCTTGCCTTCTCAACTTCTCCGCGTGACCTGGCAGTTTTTTTTTTCTTTTAGGCACCACTTCCTCGGAAACTGCTGTGGTATTGAATTTCCACTATATCCTCCTTCGATTTAACCGCTCTGAACAGTTCTCCTTTGTATCTCCTCCACATTAGCACTCCAAAAACCCTCCCAGCCACCATGTCTTCCTCCTCCTCTGCTCCCTCGGATCTTGCTAGCCAATCCTCCACGTCCCGTGAGCCGACGCCGGAGTACGACGCGGCGGCGGTCCACGCAGCCAACACCCGCCGCGCCATTGCGGCAGGGGAGGAATCAGACCACGACTTCTCCGTCTGGTCCGAGGACGACCAGTCCTTGACGGACGGGGAGAGCGACCTCCGCTTCCTCGCCGTTGGGGAAACGGAAGAGAGGAGTGACGACGACAACTTCTCCTGCGACTTCACCTCTCCCGGGGAGGAGGAGGAGCAGGAAGAGGAGGAGGAGGACGACGACGAGGGCTCCTCCGACGAGCCGCCGGCCAAGCGGTTCTGCCCTTGGCCGGGCAATGCGAGCGACTTCGACAGCCGACGAGGACGACGCCGACGAAGAAGATGAAGACAACGAGGGCCCGGTCGGCGGCCATTGGAGCGACGACGAGCCCGCCGGGAGCAGCGCCGATAGTGGCGACGCCAGCGACGACGAGGGCAGTGATGGCCCATAGATAGGACCTCTAGAATAGGGCCAGTAGTAGTAGATGGGGCAGTGGATCCCCTAGTAGTCCCCTTTTGAGAGCAATTAGCTCCTTATGTAAGAAATCTCCTCTTAATCAATGAAGAACTTTTCCCCAATCTTGATTTTGCCGATTCCTTTTAATTGAGCCGATTCTCTCTTCTACTGACCTTGCCGATTCGTCCCCTTTGCCAATGCGTAATGAGCCGATAACACGCATCGGTCCTTCAACAGAGTAATCTACCAGGCATGTTGCCCCCCGAGTCTCAGCCAACGCAAAACAGAGACGAGGATACGCGCATGAACTGTGTAGACCTGGGCCTGATTGTGTGTGGGGAAGTTCCTTATGCAGCGTCAGCCGATTTGAACACAAATCGGCTTCTCTGAGCGGAAAGCCTTCAAGGTGAGCTGCCCCCCCCGAGTTCTTACTCGAGGCGAGAATGTGCCACAGCCGATCCTCTTTCTTCCTTTGTCAGCCGATAATCTTTCGTTTCAGCTGCACTAGCCCCACAGATTGGAAATCCTGGATTTGGTGAAGGCTTGATGATCCTCGCACAACTAGAGTCGATGGCTACGCATCGGCTGTTTCTTGATTCTGAAGTCGATGTCTGCTGCATCGGCTGTGCTCGAAAATTTTCGAATTTTCACTTTTTTATTTTTACGGCCGACCCGTGCATCGGCCCCCATATTTCAATACCCGTCAACAAAAGATGAGATGCTTCGTTGCATATCCTCGTATTTTCATATACTAGGTGCCCCCGAGCCGATTCTGTCAAGAAAATTGATGGTATCGGCTCTGTTGGATAACATGTTGAACCCAGGCAGAAAGGTAGGTGAGGATAATTTTTTGGCCGATTACTGGAATCGGCCTCCACGTTGCTTGTTCGTTGAAGGTCTTGTAAGTTCCCTTCGTAAATTTTTGGGGCCGATCACAAGGATCAGCCTCTCCTGGTTTGCTCATTGGTTTGGTCTTGCTACTTGGTCAGGCTGGATAAAACCAACCCAACCTCTGACTTGATGCGCTTGCTGTCGTCCACCTTGAGTGCTCCGTAGAGTCGTGGAGGGCTAAGCTCTGTCGGCAAGACGAGTACCATGTTTGTGCCAGCCGATGTCTCATCATCGGCTTTCCTCTGTTTGGGGCGCCACTCCATTTTCCGTGGACGACCCTCTTCATCCAGGGTTCGCTGAACTTTTGCAGCCAGGTCAGGCCGTGCCTTCCTCAGCGTATGCAGGTACAACCTTTCGGCTTCCTCCGAGCCGCGCAATCGCTGAACCCCGCGCTTTGGGAACGGCTGAGTCCGTCGGGGCACCACCTTGGCCGGTGGTACCTGTCTTCTTCCACTTCTCCCTCGTCTTCCGAATCCTCAAGATCTGCCCAACGAGGTGACTCAGCCGCGTTTGCTTTGTGACGGGAGAGGCCCTAGGCGCTCGAACACGTACACGTTGGCTGCTTCCTTCTTTTCTGATTGCATTCCGGGCAATTGCCGATTGTGGGCAATCGGCTCATTCCTGAATCCCAGCGAGTAGTCCGAAGAAGGGGCAGTCCCAATGCCCGGCGTTGTCGTCTTGCTCCCTTGATGCTTCCGTGGCATAGCGCTCGTGCTCCTCCTCATCGCGATCCCGCCGACGATATCTTCTCGGCTTCTCTAGCCAAACGATCTTCTCTATCATCGTAATTGGGTCGCCGGCGTTGGTCATACTCGACTAACATATTTGTTGAGGAGGTGATCGGAGAGGGGTCGCTGATATCTTATATTCTTCACCTCTCCCTCTCGTGACATAGCGCTTGCCATCATGACGGAGCCGATCGCGTGGAGCGGCCTCTTTCGTATCCTTGCCTGTGAGAGCAGCTGCCCTCATCTCCATCTTTGCCAGAGTGGTTTCCAGGTCCTACCATGTTGATGCTGAACGAGGGACCCGGCTGGCAACCTTCAGGGTAGATGATTTCTACCATGTTAACGGCGGGGAAGGGTTGGGTGTCGACCTTCATGGCGTACTGGTTGAAAATTAGCCGCCCCTTCTCTATCGCCGCTTGGATGTGCTGACGCCACACCCGGCAGTCGTTGGTGGCATGGGAAAGCGAGTTGTGGAATTTGCGGTACGGCTTTCCGTTTAGCTCTTTCGCCGTGGGGAACTTGAGACCTTCGAGGAATCGTCAAGCTCGTTTCTCCTTGAGCAGGAGGTCGAAGATTTGTTCGAGTCTTGGTCACGTCAAAATCAAATCCCCCGGGCGGCCCCGGTGGCTTTACCCATTTGCGGGCCACGAGGGTTCCCCCGAGTCCATTCGAGCAACCGCTATCTCTTGGCCTCCCGCAGGCACTTCATCCTCCTCCGTATCGACCATAACTACTGCACGCTTGAACTTGTCTTGGTACAGGTCGGGGTGGCGCTGTTCATATGCCGATAGTTTCTGAACCATGTGCGCCGAGCGAGGATAATCTGCTTGGGAGGCCATGTCCTTGAGCTGTGTTGCCGGGCCCGCTACCGCCAACTCGACTGCTTCCTTTTCAGTTATACGAACCGAATAACATCGGTTCCTAAGATTCCTGAAGCGCTGGATGTATTCCGTCACCGTTTCCCCGCGCTTCTGACGTAGTTGTGCTAGATCGGCAATGCCGGACTCGGAAGCTTCGAATGGTATTGCATATGGAACTCGCTCTTCCAATTGCTTCCAAGACCGGATGGAGTTTGTCGGCAGCGAGGTGTACCATCCAAAAGCCGATCCCGTGAGGGACCGTGAAAAGAGCCTCACGCGTAGCTGATCCGACACCGAGGCCGGTCCTAGTTGAGCCAAATATCGGCCGACGTGCTCGATGGAGCTGGAGCCATCTGATCCACCGAATTTGGAGAAGTCGTGGAGCCGATATTTAGGTGGCGACGGGATCATCTCGTAATCGTCGGGGTACGGCTTGGAATAGCCGACTCGCCCTTCTTTTCGGCATTATGCCGAACTGGTCTCTCGGCATGGTACCGATCTGATCCGCCGTGCCTGGCCGAAGGAATTGCACTCTGAAGATTCGCCGGGGTGGCGTACTTGGCCTGCCATGTTTGCTTCTCCAGCTCTGAGCCAGCTGCAGGAGTTGGGCTCGGGAGTTTCGTCGGCGTGGCGTATTTAGTTAACCACATCTGCTCTGTCGCCGACGTTCCTCCAGTCTTCGCCGGAGTCCCCGATGCCGTTGCTCTGGTTTGTGAGTGCCCGAGTCACCACAATCCGGCACATACATGCATGCGTATCCATGAGGGATCTCCTTAGGCGCCTCCATTAAGAACTCGGTAGTCACTAGGGTCGCCACCAATCCCGTAGACGAGGAATGCCGGTGTGGTCGGCACTTCAGCCTGGTGCTGCCAACGCAAATGGCGGTGGCGGTCGGGACCGGAATGGCAACTCTCCTTGATGAGTCCCGAGGGCTGGTCCCGACGGCGAGTACTGGTGGCTCATGATCTCCTGGATCACGCGCAGAGCGACACGCTCCAACACGTTGACCAAGTTCTCAGAGTGGCGGTGTAGCGAGTGAGCCACCAGGTAGTTGATCTCCTGCCGCAGACCCCTGGTGCGTTCCTCCGTCGGGGTAGAGAGGTCTATCCCATCGAGTGCACCTTCTGGTGAGAACCCCTTCCATCTGATGCCACCGAACGGGTTCTCCGAAAAGAGCCGATGAGGTCGGCTTCGAGGGTAGCCTTGATCTCGTTGTATTGCTTCTTGAGGTCGTCGAGCAGATCCTCGTAGGTGACCGGCGTGCCGTCCGCCATCTCGGATGTAGATGGCGATGTGGTTGATTTAGACGATAGTCCCACCGGGCGTGCCAGAATGTGTTGACCGCCAAAACCCACCGGCGGGCAGCGGCCTTGTCAACACCGTAGAGCCGGGGGAGCCTAGAGCTGCGGCTGGCTGAGACCCCTCCGAGCGACGGCCCGCAATGCTCTTCTCGGTCACACGCGGCGTTGCGAAGTGCAAGGGCGTGCCACCTGACCTATACCTGGTCGGGAAGGTGATGAGGGTGCCTCGCTTAGTTTCCGCGGGGCATACATGTAAACATTAAATACGAGCCTCGATCGGCTCTCGAGTTATTCTGTGAATCGGCTCAAAGAGCCGATCCACCCATGATCCGTACGGGGTGCACGAATACTTGGTGGTCCTGCTTGATCAAGATGGAGCTAATGAGATCTACGACGATTTAGGGTTTTCACCGCATAACCGGATCATCCTACTCCAGGTTGGGCCTTGCGGCCACGCACGGTGCTCGTAAGCCGATCCTAAACAAGGCCAGAAAACCAACATGAAGTTTATTCTAGGAACATCCCGTTTAGGACTTGCGAACGCCACCCTACGTGCCACTGGATCCTCCCCCCCATAGTAAGGCCAAACTATTGCAGATATTAAACTAATCCTTGTAGAACAAGGAGCAATCGTAACGGATCAGATCTACTAAATAATGATCAAGCGGGGTGCCGCCCCCACACCTGAGATAGGCGTGAGGGCGGCTAGATATGCAAGGGTTGCACTACGTAAGCATGCTTAAACGAAGAACAATGCTAACCCTAACATATCTAAAGATAACTACGTTGCTCGCCATCAAAAACGCTTCAGTACGAGCAACGCATGAACAACGTGGAGCTTGTGCTGCCTAGATCGCAAGATGCGATCTAGGCAGCATGTCGCTTACCCGATAGAAACCCTCGAGACGAAGGAGTTGGCGATGCGCCGAGATTGGTTTGTTTTTGGGGTTGAACGTGAGTTGTTGTTTATTCCATAAACCCTAGGTACATATTTATAGTCCAGGGGACTTTCTAATGTGGGCATGCACTAAACCGTGCACGACTAAGATTCTATCTCTAAACTAAAATAGACCTAATATGTTACAGATACACGGGCAATTAAACCCAACAGGCCGATTCATATAATTCTCCACGTATATTTCCTTAAGCCCATCTTGACTGCGGCCCACCTCTGACTCGGTCAAATCTTGGTGATAAAAATTGCTTATGCAATGAATTATCGAAATAAAAAATTATAAATGATATAGATATTGCAATTTCCGTATATGGAGTTCACTTAGGATATAAATCATTAATTCAGAACCCTAAACCTCACTATATACTCACCGTTCTCTACAATATTTAGATTTATATATGTAATTCATGTTTTAATTTTTACCAAGAAATAGTCCCTTTAAACTTATCTACATCTCAACATAATTTTTTTTAAAATTCTTACCATTTCCAAACAAATAGACAACTCATGTTTAATTTGAGAGTAACATGCACGGGGTGCCCACGAACTTATCTTTGCATGCGATGTCCGTCGATATGAGGTCCCTTTCTAAAATATTTTGTGGGCCAAGAATTGGAAGCGCATTCACATCCTACCTAACTGCAACGAGATTTAGTACCGTAATACGGATTTGGCCATCTTAACACATAGAATTGGTGACTATATTGTGTGTTGTTTGGGTTGGGAATTCGATGCTAAAACAACTCTGAATGATCAGTATTGTCTCAATAGCTATCATAATAGGAATACTAAGAAGAAAATTACAATATTATATTTCTTAGGAAATATATAATCATGAAATCTATTAGCAGATTATGCTATTTAATAACTGTCCACCCATGCATAAGCTCTTGTGACATCCTTATGTGCATTATTATTTGAAAACCGCTTGACAACTTTTACTAGCCTAATCCATATTGGCACCATTGTATTTGCCATACAAAATTCTGTTGGTTATAGGCTCGTCGTGTTCCGTGTGCTGAATATATTGCCACTTATAGGACCATCAGCGGTGGTCCCAATATGAATTAGGCTAGTACAAGTTGTCAGCATCACGTGAATGTCATTTCATTATCTACAGGCACATCCACCAATTATGGAAACATTTATCTCGCCACATAAAGTCGGTGCATGCAGCCAATGTCTGATTCTGCACATGCGGCGTGGGACAACTGCCCTTTTGCTGCATCGAGGGACGACGCTCAAATGTATTTCCCGTACCAACTTTCCATCAATATGGGATTTAACTGCTTCTGCGGCCCAACCCACACCTTTGTAAAAGGTAGAAGGTTGTGTCTTCTTACATTACATAATATTCGGTTTCTATTGTTATACTTACTCAATTACTTGTTTAAAATATTGCCTCCCCCGTGCCATTATCTTTTAACCCCAAAACATTGGAAGCGAAGATTATGATCGTGAACATTTGCCATCCCCAAAGCCGCAAATCTATTCTCATGGACACTGACCACCAATTAGCTAATTAAGTGTATTTTATGGCTTCTTTCATCATCAATTTATAGACAATTAGCTAGTTGATTGTATTTTATAGGCAATCTGGAGAAAGAAAGTAAGTATAGGGCTATGCTTGCAGAATTTTGATGTCCTCATGCATAATCATGGAGACATTTGGCATTAACGCACGTGAAAACGTGCATGCTACAACTGCAAGCTGCACGGCTGCTACAGCAGCCTGCCCTTTCGTATGGGTGAACACCTAAGCAAAACGAAATGTGAATCTAATTCACTGGTCACTTTTTTGTGTGGACAATAAATAGGCGGTTGTTTTTATTAGCCTTGTGCGACGCCTGAATAAGAATTACATTCCTTATGCAATGAATTATCGAAATAAAAAATTATAAATGATATAGATATTGCAACTTTCCGTATATACAGTTCACTTAGGATATAAATCATTAATTCAGAACCCTAAACCTCACTATATGCTCACCGTTCTCTGCAATATTTAGATTTATATATGCAATTCATGTTTTAATTTTTACAAAGAAATAGTCCCTTTAAACTTAGCTACATCTCAACATTTTTTTTAAAATTCTTACCATTTCCAAACAAATAGACAACTCATGTTTAATTTGAGAGTAACATGCACGGGTGCCCACGAACTTATCTTTGCATGCGATGTCCGTCGATATGAGGTCCCTTTGTAAAATATTTTGTGGGCCAAGAATCGGTAGCGCATTCACATCCTACCTAACTGCAACGAAATTTAGTACAGTAATACGGATATGGCCATCTTAACACCATAGAATTGGTGACTACTCTGTGTGTTGTTTGGGTTGGAAATTCGATGCTAAGAAAACTATGAATGATCAATATTGTCTCGAGAGCTCTCGTAATAGGAATACTAAGAAGAAAATTACAATAGTGTATTGCTTAGGAGATGTATAATCATGAAATCTATTAGTAGAGCATGGTATTTAATAACTGGCCACCCATGCATAAGTTCTTGTGGCATCCTTATGTGCATAATCATTTGAGCACAACTTGATAACTTTTACTAGCCTAATCCATATTGGCACCACCGTATATGGATACGGAAATAAAAAAAAATATAAATGATATAGATATTGCAACTTTCCGTATATGGAGTTCACTAATGATATAAATCATTCATACACACCCGTAAACCTCACTATATACTAATCCTTCTTTGCAATATTTAGATTTATATATGTAATTCATGTTTTTAATTTTTACAAAGAAATAGACCTTTAAACTTAACTACATCTCAAAATGTTTTTTTTAAGTTCTTACCATTTTCTAACAATTGGCAAATCATGTTTAATTTGAGAGTAACATGCATGGGGTGCCCACAAGCTTATGTTTGCATGCGATGTCCGTCGATATGAGGTCCCTTTCTAAAATATTTTGTGGGCCGAGATTCGGTAGCGCATTCACATCCTACCTAAATGCAAAGAGATTTAGTACCGTAATATGGATTCTGCTATCTTAACACAATCGATATGGTGACTATTTTGTGTTGTTTGGGTTGGAAATTCGATGGTAAGACAACTCTGAATGATCAGTATTGTCTCAATAGCTATCTTAATAGGAATACTAACAAGAAAATTACAATATTATATTTCTTAGGGGATATATAATCATGAAATTTATTAGCAGATTATGCTATTTAATAACTGGCCACCCATGCATAGGCTCTTGTGGCATCCTTATGTGCATAATCATTTGACCACTGCTTGACAACTTTTACTAGCCTAATCCATATTGGCACCATTGTATTTGGCATACAAATTTTTGCCGGTTATAGGCTCGTCGTGTTCCGTGTGCTGAATGTATTGCCACGTATAGGACCATCAGCGGTGGTCCCAATATGAATTAGGCTAGTACAAGTTGTCAGCATCACGTGAATGCCATTTCATCAGCTACCGACACCACCACAAATCATGATATCCAGATTTGTGGACGTGGAGATGTGTTGTATACGTGTTCACATAGGAGAAGGCGAAGGTGTCGTATTCAGCTGGGTTGGCAGATCCAAGTTTTTCATGTGCTGGTATGTGGTCTTGTCGCCTCCAATTATGGAAATGGACATCGTTAAGTGCATGGATCTCATATTCTGCATGCAGTCAATGTCAAGGGACAACTGCCAATTATGGAAACATTTCTCTTTCCACATAAAGTCGGTGCACGCACCCAATGTCAGATTTTGCACATGCTGGATGGTACAACAACCCTTTCGCTGCATTGAGGGACAACGCTCAAAAATATTTCCCGTAGCAACTTTCCATTAATATGGGTTTTAACTGCTTCTCCGACCCACGTCACACCTTTATAAAAGGTAGAAGGTTGTGTTTTCTTACATCACATAATATTCGGTTTCTACTGTTATACTTACTCAGTTACTTGTTTCTAATATTTCCTCCCCCGTGCAATTATGTTTTAACCCAAAACATTTGATGCAAAGATTATGATCCTGAATATTTGCCATCCCCAAACCCGCAATTCTATTCTCACACACGGTGACAACCAATTAGCTAATTAAGCTTATTTTATGGCTTCTTTAATCATCATTTTATAGACAATTAGTTAGTTGATTGTATTTTATGGGCATTCTGGAGAAAGAAAGTAAGTATATGGCTATGCTTGCAGGATTTTGATATCCTCATGCATAATCATGGAGACATTTGGCAGTAACGCACATCAAGGCATTCATGCTACAACTCCAAGTTGCATGGCTGCTACAGCAGCCTGCTCTCGTATATGTGCCCTGTGGGTCAACACTTAAGCAAAATGAAATGTGAATAGGATTCACTATTCACTTTTTTGGGTGAACTATTAATAGGCGGTTGTTTTTATCAGCATTGTGCAACTCCTGTATAAGAATTACAATGCATATGCAATGTATCACCAAAATAAAAAAATTTATAAATATTATAGATATTGCAACTTTAGGTATATGGAGTTCACTTAGGACATAAATCATTAATTAACAACCCTAAACCTCACTATATACTCACTCTTCTCTGCAATATTGAGATTTATATATGTAATTCATGTTTTTAATTTTTACAAAGAAATAGAACTTTAAACTTAACTACATTTCAAATAAAAAAAAAGTTTTTTCCATTTCCTAACAAATAGACAACTCATGTTTAATTTGAGAGTAACATGCACGGGGTGCCCACGTCCTTATGTTTGCAAGCGATGTCCGTCGATATGAGGTTCCTTTCTAAAATATTTTGTGGGCCGAGAATCGGTAGCGCATTCACATCCTACCGAAATGCAACGAGATTTAGTACTGTAAAACGGATTTGGCCATCTTAACACCATATAATTGGTGACTATTCTGTGTGTTGTTTGGGTTGGAAATTCGATGCTAAGACAACTATGAATGGTCAGTATTATGTCAATAACTCTCGTAATAGGAATACTAAGAAGAAAATAACAATATTGTTTTGCTTAGGAGATATATAATCATGAAATCTATTAGCAGATCGTGCTATTTAAGAACTGGCGACCCATGCATATGTTCTTGTGGCATCCTTATGTGCATAATCATTTGAGCACCGCTTGACAAATTTTTCTAGCCTAATCCATATTGGCACCATAGTATTTGGCATACAAAATTTTGCTGTTTATAGCCTCGTCGTGTTCCGTGTGTTGAACGTATTGCCAATTATAGGACCATCAACGGCGGTCCCAATATGAATTAGGCTAGTACAAGTTGTCAGCATCACGTAAATGCCATTTCATCAGCTACCGGCACAACCACCAATCAAGATATCCAGATTTGTGGACATGCATATCTGTTATATACGTGTTCGCATAGGAGAAGGTGAAGGTATCATATTCAACTGGGCTAGCAGATCCATGTTTTTCACGTGCTGATATGTGATCTTGTTGCCCCCCCCCCCCAATTATGGAAAGGGCCATCATTATGTGCATGGTTGTCAGATTCTACATGCAGTCAATGTCAAGGGACCAATTATGGAAACATTTCTCTCGCCACATAAAGTCGGTGCATGCTGCCAATGTCAGATTCTGCACATGCGGCATGGGACAACCGCCCTTTCGTTGCTTCGAGGGATGACGGTCAAAAGTATTTCCTGTACCAACTTTCCATCAATATGGGATTTAACTCGCTTTTGCGGCCCGCGTCACACCATTGTAAAAGGTAGAGGGTTGGTTCTTCTTACATCACATAATATTCGGTTTCTAATATTATACTTACTCAATTACTTGTTTCAAATATTTCCTCCCCGTGCCATTATGTTTTAACCTAAAAACATTGGAAGCAAAGATTATGATCGTGAATATTTTCCATCCCCAAACCCGCAAATCTATTCTCATGCACACTCACCACCAATTAGCTAATTAAGTGTATTTTATGGCTGCTTTTATCATCAATTTATAGATATTTAGCTAGTTGATTGTATTTTATGGGCAATCTGGAGAAAGAAAGTAAGTATAGGGCTCTGCTTGCAGGATTTTGATGTCCTCATGCATAATCATGGAGACATTAGGCATTAACTCACATGAAGACGTGCATGCTACAATTGCAAGCTGCAAGGCTGCTACAACAGCCTGCCCTTTCGTATGTGCACTGTGGGACAACACCTCAACAAAACGAAATGTGAATCTAATTCACTGTTCACTTTTTTGTGTGGACCATTATTAGGTCATTGTTTTTATTAGCATTGTGCAACACCTGAATAAGAATTACATTGCATTTGCAATGTATTACCGAAATAAAAAATTATAAATGATATAGATATTGCAACTTTCCGTATATGGAGTTCATTTAGGATATAAATCATTAATTCACAACCCTAAACCTCACTATATACTCACCCTTCTCTGCAATATTTAGATTTATATATGTAATTAATGTTTTTAATTTTTACAAAGAAATAGACCTTGAAACTTTAGTACATCTCAATTTTTTTTTGAAGTTCTTACCATTACCTAAGAAATAGACAACTCATGTTTAATTTGAGAATAACATGCACGGGGTTCCCACGAGCTTATGTTTGCATGCGATGTCCATCCATATGAGGCCCCTTTCTAAAATATTTTGTGGGCCGAGAATCGGTAGCGCATTCACATCCTACCTAAATGCAACGAGATTTAGTACTGTAATATGGATTTGGCCATCTTAACACCATAGAATTGGTGACTATTCTGTGTGTTGTTTGGGTTGGAAATTCGATATTAAGATAACTATGAATGATCGGTATTGTTTCAATAGCTATAGTAATAGGAATACCAAGAAGAAAATTACAATATTGTATTGCTTAGGAGATATATAATCATGAAACCTATTAGCAGATCATGCTATTTAATAAACTAGCCAGGTGGCCCTCGCAAATGCGAGGGCATCATCTTACATGCACCCATTCTATTTGTGAAATAAATTTATGGCTCTATGAACATTGAGTACTAACTTCTAAATGGATTCTACATCCACCAAAAACACTGATCATGGTTCACATAGTTTCTTGCACATAACCGTGGTATATAGGGCCTTGACTAACCCGTTATCGGACGTGGCAAAGATATTTCAATTGAAGAAACTTTCGAGGCATATAGGTGATTAAAAAACACTTGCCCATGAACTATATTGGTCCTCTACAACAACCGCGGTCGAACAAACCCCATGTATATGCCTTGATCCTGTTAGTCGATAGGGAACTTCTTTATTCTCATGGATTCCCTCGTGTGGAACAGAAGGATTGCCCGAAAAGATGAGCTAGGAAAGTTAACAATGACATAGTTTCCCGCCAATCTAGTCGGGTAAGGTTGATCTGCTGATGTACGCATTAGCCACGCTGATGTGGAATAACTGATGGTCTAAAGTGGTTGTGTAGCATCAAACTACTTAACCGTGATCGTTCTCTTCTTCCTATGATATAGCCATTATCCAGACACATTAGGCCTAGAACTTGAGCCAATCACCCTCTTGTGATCATGCACTATGCCTTGTTCTGGTTGGCGTGAGCTCAACTTGGATCCGACTAAAAAAGAAAAGATGTCAGATGGATTTGATTTGGGACTTTTGGTTTAAAATAATATTTTCCTTTGTCGAGATTTCCAAAATCTTGCCAAAAAACAGCTATTCCGGTTAGCACGGGGACAAATTTATACCAGACGGAATACGCCGGTAGTTATATAATTTGCTCAATTTTAAAGATTTTTGATAAATTTTTGACAAGTTTATAAACTTGTTTGACGAATTATGGAAGGTATTTTGGCTGGTATTTTCGGCATGTCCGAAAACCGCTAATAGTCCACCGGTATAATTTTTAAAACCAAGAAAAAAACTTTGTGTAATTTTGTAACCAAAACATTTTTTGCCGCTGACTGGATACTATGTGGCACCCCCGGGATCAGGGTTAGACAAATACCAGATCTTCGTCTGACATAAGACTAACCTAGAGCTCGAGAGACTACAGTGAGAGAATCGGTAACACAACAGTGACTCTACGACTCAAAAAGTAATACAAGCTCATAACTGAGCGAAGAACCAAAGTATTACAAGCGAGAGGTCACCGACCCGGCAAACATCAATCAACGGAAGCAAAGTTATGCTATTAGACATAGCAAGATAGCAAAAGGCCTAAGAGGCCGGGAGCATAACGGCGACGTCCCAGCCCATAGATTCCAGGCTGCCACCCGGGAACCCCAAGCTACTCGTCGATGTCGACTAGAAACCACCATCTCGTTGGAGCAACTTCGTACGAAACAAAAGCATGCAAAGCTGAGTACAGGGACTCAGCAAGACTTAGTACAACCTTTTAGCAAAGCGGGTATGCGGGCTTTCTGTAGATCTTCTTTTGCGTAAAGCCAATTTTCCTTTGTAAGACAAGAGAGAGGAAAAGCTCGACTACTCAGAACCTTTAAAAGGGGATAAGAGAGCGACATCTCTATCTCTATTGATCATCATCTTGTATCCACCAATCTTCATCATCTCAAACCACTATCCTCGGATCACCCCCTCAACACCCGGAGAAGGTGTCCGTAAACACACATTGGTTGCCAAGTTTTACGATTAGATTCAAGTTGTCTATGATCACGAGAATCCATTCCCAAGTCGTCCGTAACCGTGGACACGGCTTTTCGAAAAGATTTAACCCTGCAGGGGTGCACAACTTTACCCACACGCGCCAACCGAGCTCTTAGTGCCAACGTTTGAGCTCTCTTCCTTGGAAAGCCGGCAGAGGGTGGTTGACCACGACCTTTACCTTGCTGTCGCCGAGACCATGAGTCACGCGCTAAGGATTGTTCCGCCGTAACGGGTCAAGTCCCGAAGTCGGTCCTTAACGATGTGAGGCGAGGTGGGTTTCACCGGGGACTCTAACCCAAGCCACCTCGGCCACGCTTACCTACCCGTATGCCATGCACCTTTTCACAAACGTTTTCATGCATATGTCCAAATAACGCGCAAACTATGTGACTCATGGAATCTACTAGGCAAGTTAGTGAGTCGAGAGGGTACCATAATAGGGCCTCGCGTGGTTGTACGCTCAGTCTTGGTTCAAGAGGCGAGAACTCGGTTCCTAGGGTCGGCAGAAACGAAACAACCCACCACATCCCAATGTGGCCTCTCGTCTGAGCCTTTAATCATGTTTATCAACATCTCTATACTTACCACGTCAACCTGTCATACTAGTTTCATTTCATTGTATGGCTCCAGTCCGAAGACTGGAGTAGCAGCGTAACAAACTAAGCATGGCTAAGCATAAAGAGATAAAGGCTCTAGCGATGCACACATGCCAAACCTAGTTATGCTAGGAGCAGTGGATCAGGTATTTGAGGCTACAAGGGTGAAACATGCAATAGATAGGATAACTCTACCTATCGATAAAAGACAGTTGAATCGTATACAATATGTAGGAACCACAGATAAAAGCATTTCGAAATCATAGATGAACCAGGTTAGGGCTTGCCTTGTCCCTGACAAACCAATATGGATCTTCGAGGATCCCATGCTTGACTTGTTCGCTGATGGACAATTATTGATCTGCGTCGTTGTTGATCTTCATCGTCTCGGGCACGTGCTCTATCGATCGCGAAGAAGCAAATACTATAAAGAGAGGAATAACAATCAACACATGGCATCGATGCAATGCGCATACAAGTATGAATGATATGTCATATTAATGGAATTGAGTAAACCCTAGGTGCATCATCAGATTAAAGGGGTTCCGGCATCGGACACCGCCATATGAGAGGGGTGTATTAGGGTTTTCTACTAAGCTCCACATTTAATGGGTTCAAATATGTATGAGACATGTATAAATGAATAGGAAATGTTTTTCTGATCAATTTGATATATAATTTTATATTTTTCTGATTTAATATGAATTATTTATCAATTACTGAAAACAAAACAGAAATTAAAAAGGGAAATATGACGT
Organism: Lolium rigidum; assembly: GCF_022539505.1. Lineage (NCBI taxonomy): Eukaryota > Viridiplantae > Streptophyta > Magnoliopsida > Poales > Poaceae > Lolium > Lolium rigidum. The sequence continues at coordinate 96,021,446 of NC_061508.1, forward strand.
CACGCTGACGTCATCATGACGTCAGCGCGGCCATGAGCTCACTGTGAGCTCGGGTTGAGCTCAAATTGGCCGATTCGGCCTGCGATTGAGGCGCGCGAGGTGGGGGAAAGGTGCGGGGCGACGCAGGCGACCTTTTGGTGGTGGCGCCGCCCGCCAATTGTCGCCGGAGCGTCGCCGGCGACGAGCTCACGCGGCGGCCGGGCAGGTGGTGCGTGGAGGCGGTGCTAGGGAGGGCTAGAGAGCGAGGCGAGGCCACCAGAGGAACCGCCTGCTCACCGTGATGCTCGTGGTGGCGGCGGCGAGGCGAGGGGAGGCCGGAGTCGCCGGCGAGAGGCGGTGGCCGGCGGCGCAGACGGTGCCCGATTCCGGCGATTCGGGGCTCCCCGGCTTGCGTGCGTTGGCGAGGAGGATGAGGGCGTCGAGACGGAGCTCCTGGCGTCGGCGGCTTGGCGTGGGGAGGTCGGCAATGGCGGCGACGGCGAGGTCTGGCCGGGGGCTAGGGTTTGCCCGTGGCACAGAGAGATAGAGAGAGGAAGGGGGGGCGCCAGGGGGAAGTGAGGTCGGGAGGGAGAGAAGGGAGGACGGGCCGTCCTCATCCCTTCGCCAGGCGAAGCAGGAGGTGGCCGGCGACGGCCTCTGTCGGCAGGGCACGCAGGTGCCTGCCTCGGCGCAGGTAGAAGACAAGGGGATTTTGTGAAAATCCCCACGGGTTTTGGGGATTTCCCTGAAATTTTTAAAACAGAAGGGATTTTGATAGTTTTAGGGTATTTTGACCCAAACTTTGAGGGACTTTTGCACCAAAATTTTAGTAGAGCAAAACTACAACATTTGCAACTTTGGTTCAAACCATTTTGGTGTAAAATTTTCTCAAATTAAATGCAAATGCATGCATGCTTATGAACAACTTAGCAACAAAATTGATTAACAAACATGGGATGTTACAACTCTACCTCCTTACAAGAATCTCGTCCCGAGATTCCTAAGGTAGGAAAAGAGAAGGTAACAAGGACTACGACGGTCTTCAACGAGCTTGTTGATACCACGCCGATCTTCTTTGTTGAGGAAGTTGATCCACGACATCATGAAGAAGTTGACCCACATCATCATGAAGAGGTTGATCTTTAACACTATGAAGAGCTCTTCATTTTGCTTTCTTCACTCTAAAGGAAAGAGGGAATGACACTGGATGGTGGATCTTCACAAAGATCGAGTATTTCATGGTCAATTCATAGAAGGAGTGTTCGGAAACAACTCTTGAGCTAGGAAACATGAAACACATCAAGGTAACGGAGGAGACGAAAGAAGTTTCAATTTCTGGTAGGCAATTGCTCCACGCTTTGCAAGAATACAAAGAGACAAGGTAGTGAGGAGTTAAACTGCCTTTGATACCATGACAAGGCACTCTTAGAGAGGGTGGCTCGTAGAAGCATAGAAGATTACCAACCAGAGCTACTTTGAATTTAAGAATCATAGTCACTCTTTTGGTATGGGTACATGAAACGATTGAAGTGTATTCAAAGAGTCGGGAACCATAGATGGTCGACGAATTCACACAACGTGTGAATTGATTGGAACTTCAGGTACAAACAACAGGAAGGGGAGGAGCACTAGCTAGTGAAGTGACAAGGATCAGCGGGGAGTGAAAGTTCTCCAAACGATGTTGTTGTCACCGGAGAAATGATTTCGAAGGATTGACCGAGAGACATTTAGCAACTCTGCTTCTAATGTTCTCATTGACGTTCTAGACACCAATTTTAGGCTATTGAGGAGCCTTCAATAGGTCATCAAGTCAAGGTCGGACTTTGGAATTGAAAAGACACTATAAGGGCAACTCTTAGAATAAGCGGCACAATATCCTCACGGGAGTGGTTATTCGGATGTTTCAAGAGATTATGGCATTAGGCCTTCCGACAAATTGTGTTAACCACGACATCAATCTTGCCGGATTTACAAAGAGACCTATGTCAAAAATCCTTGAGGAACACTAACCATCATTGCCGCTTTAGATTCAGCTTAGGTTAGGTATAAAGATATTTCAGACTCAGAATGTCTGAATAGAAGATTTGCAATAGTTACCACCAAGGTAAAGTTGCTAGATTCTCAAGATATAGACTATAATGTCAAGCTCCAGAGGATTGAGCTAGATTGCGTAATACATGGGGTTGCGACTGCAAAGGCAATTGCGTGCACATGAACTTGCAATGTAACACAATTGAGTCCTGATGGGGACATCAAAGAAGATTTTGAAGCTCTTAAGTTTCTTCTCTTTCTTGAACAAACCAGTCAGTGGCTTAGTGTGCATAGAGGAACATTTCAAAGAATGGAGGTAACAACCTGACATCTCAAGAATATTCCGCACATGCATAACTGACTTGCGATGATTCCTGAAAAAAACAAAGGGAACTCTACTCGAATCCACGGCGACATCTTTCAACAAGTGCACGTGAACTAGAGAAGGTCACTTCCAACATCCAGAACACATACTTCATGATAACACGAATATGGTTCTCAAAAGTTTCCAACATTATTGCCAACTGTTCAATATGAATCTCTTTAAACATGGAGGAAATAAGAATGTCATCGATGGGCTCAATAACAACTTATCAAGATACTCCAATGAGGGACTCATATTCTATATGAATTTGGCAGAAATATTGGTCAGACCAAAGGACATGAAGGTATACTCAGACGAGACACCATTAGTATAAACATCATCAAGATAGTCCTTGGAACTAAGTTTGATTTGACGATAGCCCAAGCTCAAACCAAATATGAGAAAGATAGCATATCCACAAAGGAGATACTTCCTGACTTCAACACAAACATCACTAGACATCCCTTTATGAAGGAAGAAAGTTAGATAGAGCTTTTGTCTTTCAACTCTCCAAGTTGTTGATTAAGCTCAACCAACTAGTCCAGGGTTATCCAGCACGGTTCTTGGAGAAGGAGTAGTTCAATGAACCAACGTACTCATGAACTCGACAACACAGTCATGTAACAACATGGTGATACTCCTAGAAAGACATCCAGAATATCACGAACCACCGGTATATCACTGAATTCAAGAGGGAAACTTGATTTACAAAGAAACACGATATGGTCTTCTGAGCTTTGCATTAACCTAACTCTTTGACCGAATATGTGCGCCTGAACAAATGGACTTGGCAGCACAATCAAACTTCGCTTAGTAATTAGCGAACCAATCATGCTAAGAATGACACAAACGTCCTTGGATTTCAAAGCAATAAGAATTGCTAAGAATCTTAGATAGCCACATCATTAGGTACACCCCAACTTTCCCAAGCACAGACAGCTCAGAGGAAGGGTAAGTAAAGACGTGCAAGAGAATCACTTCATCAATAAGGTCATGATACAACACGATCTCTTGATATAAAAGAGGGTGATACTCCTAGGTAGAACAGAACAGAAACAAACAAAGCCTCTTAATCTGCGGATTACAATACTTTGACCAAGTCTTAGAAATGGACGAGGTACTGGAGTTTGTTTCTCCTGACATACCGAAGTGGAATGTCCTGATGAACCACAAGAGTAACATGCACTGGAGACAACAATGCACAGTTACCACTTGGCTGCTAACTAGCAGACAAAGGTCGGAAAGCAACTAAAGAGGAGGAACATGATCAGGAATAGGAATCCTGAGATGTAGATGCACAAGATAACACTTTCGTGAGGATTATGCTTAAAAAGAAGGTGTGTCAGAGTTACAGACATAGATGTGAGACTTACAAAGATTACTCTTGTCGTGATCTGTTTGGTTCGATGAAAGAACCTCTGCGATAGCTAGTGGAAGGGAAAGATCTTTATTGCCGCAGTTCAACACGACAATAACCACAAGCTTGAAGACTAGCTTGATTTGGATTTAGCCATACCGATGTAATGTTTGAACATTAACACCAGTGTTCAATGGCATGGATCTTGGGTTAAAGGCCAGCTTCATGTACTAAGATTCATAAAATAGAATCCAGCACAATCGGGGACCTTCGGTTCAAGTCCAAGGGTTAAAACCCGAGAAAGGAGTAACCACTAGATGAGTGACACAGAGGACACTGCTGAGGTAGTGATCATTATGTAGCTTCTAGCAGACATGCATAGCTTCCAAAGTACCACGCAAATAGAAATGAGGCATTCAGGGCGAAAGTAAACCTCGAAGCCGAGAATAGAATGATGTGGAACCCACAAAATAGAGAGATCATGATGGAAAGGAATCTCTCTGTTGAAACAAAACAAAACAAAACAAAGAGGAAGCACAGAACACACACGACTCTAGAGAACTCTGCACTAGGTCAACTGGTTTAGAAACGACATGCCCTTGAGGCACCTAAGTTTGAAAGACTAGAAGATATAGAAAAACTTTCAAATCAACACAAGGTAAGGCACCTAAGAATTAGAGCGATACCAGATAAGGAGTAAAAAGAAGCCTAATCAGATTTTCGCAAATATTTTTAGCTTTCAAATATTTTTCACAAACACTAGACTCAACATCGACCAGTAGAAAGGGTTTTCCTACAGCAGTCCCGCTCGATACCAAAACCTCGTGGCACCCCGGGATCGAGGTTAGACAAATACCAGATCTTCGTCCGACATAAGACTAACCTAGAGCTCGAGAGACTACGATGAGAGAATCGGTAACACAACAGTGACTCTACGACTCAAAAAGTAATACAAGCTCATAACCGAGCGAAGAACCAAAGTATTACAAGCGCAGGTCACCGACTCGGCAAACATCAATCAACGGAAGCAAAGTTATGCTATTAGACATAGCAAGATAGCAAAAGGCCTAAGAGGCCGAGGAGCATAACGGCGACGTCCCAGCCCATAGATTCCAGGCTGCCACCCGGGAACCCCAAGCTACTCGTCGATGTCGACTAGAAACCACCATCTGTTGGAGCAACTTCGTCTGAAACAAAAGCATGCAAAGCTGAGTACAGGGACTCAGCAAGACTTAGTACAACCTTTTAGCAAAGCGGGTATGCGGGCTTTCTGTAGATCTTCTTTTGCGTAAAGCCAATTTTCCTTTGTAAGACAAGAGAGAGGAAAAGCTCGACTACTCAGAACCTTTAAAAGGGGATAAGAGAGCGACATCTCTATCTCTATTGATCATCATCTTGTATCCACCAATCTTCATCATCTCAAACCACTATCCTCGGATCACCCCCTCAACACCCGGAGAAGGTGTCCGTAAACACACATTGGTTGCCAAGTTTTACGATTAGATTCAAGTTGTCTATGATCACAGAATCCATTCCCAAGTCGTCCGTAACCGTGGACACGGCTTTTCGAAAAGATTTAACCCTGCAGGGGTGCACAACTTTACCCACACGCGCCAACCGACTCTTAGTGCCAACGTTTGAGCTCTCTTCCTTGGAAAGCCGGCGGAGGGTGGTTGACCACGACCTTTACCTTGTCGTCGCCGAGACCATGAGTCACGCGCTAAGGATTGTTCCGCCGTAACGGGTCAAGTCCCGAAGTCGGTCCTTAACGATGTGAGGCGAGGTGGGTTTCACCAGGGACTCTAACCCAAGCCACCTCGGCCACGCTTACCTACTCGTATGCCATGCACCTTTTCACAAACGTTTTCATGCATATGTCCAAATAACGCGCAAACTATGTGACTCATGGAATCTACTAGGCAAGTTAGTGAGTCGAGAGGGTACCATAATAGGGCCTCGCGTGGTTGTACGCTCAGTCTTGGTTCAAGAGGCGAGAACTCGGTTCCTAGGGTCGGCGTAAACGAAACAACCCACCACATCCCAATGTGGCCTCTCGTCCGAGCCTTTAATCATGTTTATCAACATCTCTATACTTACCACGTCAACCTCGTCATACTAGTTTCATTTCATTGTATGGCTCCGGTCCGAAAGACTCGGAGTAGCAACAGTAACAAACTAAGCATGGCTAAGCATAAAGAGATAAAGGCTCTAGCGATGCACACATGCCAAACCTAGTTATGCTAGGAGCAGTGGATCAGGTATTTGAGGCTACAAGGGTGAAACATGCAATAGATAGGATAACTCTACCTATCGATAAAAGACAGTTGAATCGTATACAATATGTAGGAACCACAGATAAAAGCATTTCGAAATCATAGATGAACCAGGTTAGGGCTTGCCTTGTCCCTGACAAACCAATATGGATCTTCGAGGATCCCATGCTTGACTTGTTCGCCGATGGACAATTATTGATCTCGCGTCGTTGTTGATCTTCATCGTCTCGGGCACGTGCTCTATCGATCGCGAAGAAGCAAATACTATAAAGAGAGGAATAACAATCAACACATGGCATCGATGCAATGCGCATACAAGTATGAATGATATGTCATATTAATGGAATTGAGTAAACCCTAGGTGCATCATCAGATTAAAGGGGTTCCGGCATCGGACACCGCCATATGAGAGGGGTGTATTAGGGTTTTCTACTAAGCTCCACATTTAATGGGTTCAAATATGTATGAGACATGTATAAACGAATAGGAAATGTTTTTCTGATCAATTTGATATATAATTTTATATTTTTCTGATTTAATATGAATTATTTATCAATTACTGAAAACAAAACAGAAATTAAAAAGGGAAATATGACGTCACGCTGACGTCATCATGACGTCGCGCGGCCATGAGCTCACCGTGAGCTCGGGTTGAGCTCAAATTGGCCGATTCGGCCTGCGATTGAGGCGCGCGAGGTGGGGGAAAGGTGCGGGGCGACGCAGGCGACCTTTTGGTGGTGGCGCCGCCCGCCAATTGTCGCCGGAGCGTCGCCGGCGACGAGCTCACGCGGCGGCCGGGCAGGTGGTGCGTGGAGGCGGTGCTAGGGAGGGCTAGAGAGCGAGGCGAGGCCACCAGAGGAACCGCCTGCTCACCGTGATGCTCGTGGTGGCGGCGGCGAGGCGAGGAGGCCGGAGTCGCCGGCGAGAGGCGGTGGCCGGCGGCGCAGACGGTGCCCGATTCCGGCGATTCGGGGCTCCCCGGCTTGCGTGCGTTGGCGAGGAGGATGAGGGCGTCGAGACGGAGCTCCTGGCGTCGGCGGCTTGGCGTGGGGAGGTCGGCAATGGCGGCGACGGCGAGGTCTGGCCGGGGGCTAGGGTTTGCCCGTGGCACAGAGAGATAGAGAGAGGAAGGGGGGCGCCGGGGGAAGTGAGGTCGGGAGGGAGAGAAGGGAGGACGGGCCGTCCTCATCCCTTCGCCAGGCGAAGCAGGAGGTGGCCGGCGACGGCCTCTGTCGGCAGGGCACGCAGGTGCCTGCCTCGGCGAGGTAGAAGACAAGGGGGATTTTGTGAAAATCCCCCTGGGTTTTGGGGATTTCCCTGAAATTTTTAAAACAGAAGGGATTTTGATAGTTTTAGGGTATTTTGACCCAAACTTTGAGGGACTTTTGCACCAAAATTTTAGTAGAGCAAAACTACAACATTTGCAACTTTGGTTCAAACCATTTTGGTGTAAAATTTTCTCAAATTAAATGCAAATGCATGCATGCTTATGAACAACTTAGCAACAAAATTGATTAACAAACATGGGATGTTACATACTACTTGTAGGATTGTTTTTTTTAAGGGTATAGGATTGTTGTTAGGTGTCCTTGACGTGCACAATATGTACTTTTTGTTGAATTAATCCACGCCAAGAACTGTAGGGTTAGATCACCTATTTTCCTTGAGGTTAAGCCACATCATTAAGTTAATGTTTGGACGTGTCTATCTATTAACCCAAGAACTGTAGGGATAGATGGGATATTCACTTTGGCTCATAGGAGCATTTGCTCCCATTATGTGAATCAACATTTCGAAGTGTCAAAAAATTCTAAAATAAAATTTTACATGTACATCTACACATTTTATGTTCGTACACAAGTTTTCAAAAAAACTAAAAAAAATTGTGACTCCTGTAAAAATGACAAATTTTGATGCTATAACATGACTACGTACATGACATTTTTTTGTCTTTTTTGTACACGCCACATAAAATGTTGTTTCTCCACGAAAAATTGTGCACTAACATAGAATGTCATGATGTACAGCAAAAAAATTATGTCAGAATTTTTTGTCATTTTTAAAATTATTTTTTAATTATTTTGTATAATGGGAGTATTTGCTCCTATGAGCCAAAACGCCTCCTCCAGGGATAGATCACCTATTTTCTTGTTAAATCCCAGACTTATATTAGAGATTCTCACAATCTTAAATGAAAGATCTCACAATCAATAGTTTCATAATTTTCTAGCCAATGTAGATATGTATATACACCGTTCGATTTTTTCTATTTTACTATCTCGTACGTGAATATATCTCATACGTGAATATATCTCGGACTCCATATCTATATACTTTGCATGTACGGACAACTTCTCAATTCGCATGTACTATATATCTATATATTTGCATGTACGTATGCAGTTTTGGTAGATTTAATTGGATGTAATTAGAGTCCTATAAGAATACACTACCCTACCGATGCCTTCTTTTTTATGGCTTATCTACACGGTAGTCTTTTTTGTATTTGGTAAGTACAAAATATCATGTTAGAGCAGATTGCCCACCTACGTGACATAAATCATGTCAGATCAGACTACACTTTTAATGTAACTTTTAATTTTAATATTTTATTAAATCTCAGCCACATATTTTAGATCTAACAGTTATAGTAATCTTAATGATGTGGCTTAACGTGGTGGCTCTATTAAACATCCTTATTCTGCTTTTAGTATATAACTAGCCAGGTGGCCCTCGCAAATGCGAGGGCATCATCTTACATGCACCCATTCTATTTGTGAAATAAATTTATGGCTCTATGAACATTGAGTACTAACTTCTAAATGGATTCTACATCCACCAAAAACACTGATCATGGTTCACATAGTTTCTTGCACATAACCGTGGTATATAGGGCCTTGACTAACCCGTTATCGGACGTGGCAAAGATATTTCAATTGAAGAAACTTTCGAGGCATATAGGTGATTAAAAAACACTTGCCCATGAACTATATTGGTCCTCTACAACAACCGCGGTCGAACAAACCCCATGTATATGCCTTGATCCTGTTAGTCGATAGGGAACTTCTTTATTCTCATGGATTCCCTCGTGTGGAACAGAAGGATTGCCCGAAAAGATGAGCTAGGAAAGTTAACAATGACATAGTTTCCCGCCAATCTAGTCGGGTAAGGTTGATCTGCTGATGTACGCATTAGCCACGCTGATGTGGAATAACCGATGGTCTAAAGTGGTTGTGTAGCATCAAACTACTTAACCGTGATCGTTCTCTTCTTCCTATGATATAGCCATTATCCGGACACATTAGGCCTAGAACTTGAGCCAATCACCCTCTTGTGATCATGCACTATGCCTTGTTCTCGGTTGGCGTGAGCTCAACTTGGATCCGACAAAAAAGAAAAGATGTCAGATGGATTTGATTTGGGACTTTTGGTTTAAAATAATATTTTCCTTTGTCGAGATTTCCAAAATCTTGCCAAAAAACAGCTATTCCGGTTAGCACGGGGACAAATTTATACCAGACGGAATACGTCGGTAGTTATATAATTTGCTCAATTTTAAAGATTTTTGATAAATTTTTGACAAGTTTATAAACTTGTTTGACGAATTATGGAAGGTATTTTGGCTGGTATTTTCGGCATGTCCGAAAACCGCTAATAGTCCACCGGTATAATTTTTAAAACCAAGAAAAAAACTTTGTGTAATTTTGTAACCAAAACATTTTTTGCCGCTGACTGGATACTACTTGTAGGATTGTTTTTTTTAAGGGTATAGGATTGTTGTTAGGTGTCCTTGACGTGCACAATATGTACTTTTTGTTGAATTAATCCACGCCAAGAACTGTAGGGTTAGATCACCTATTTTCCTTGAGGTTAAGCCACATCATTAAGTTAATGTTTGGACGTGTCTATCTATTAACCCAAGAACTGTAGGGATAGATGGGATATTCACTTTGGCTCATAGGAGCATTTGCTCCCATTATGTGAATCAACATTTCGAAGTGTCAAAAAATTCTAAAATAAAATTTTACATGTACATCTACACATTTTATGTTCGTACACAAGTTTTCAAAAAAACTAAAAAAATTGTGACACCTGTAAAAATGACAAATTTTGATGCTATAACATGACTACGTACATGACATTTTTTTGTCTTTTTTGTACACGCCACATAAAATGTTGTTTCTCCACGAAAAATTGTGCACTAACATAGAATGTCATGATGTACAGCAAAAAAATTATGTCAGAATTTTTTGTCATTTTTAAAATTATTTTTTAATTATTTTGTATAATGGGAGTATTTGCTCCTATGAGCCAAAACGCCTCCTCCAGGGATAGATCACCTATTTTCTTGTTAAATCCCAGACTTATATTAGAGATTCTCACAATCTTAAATGAAAGATCTCACAATCAATAGTTTCATAATTTTCTAGCCAATGTAGATATGTATATACACCGTTCGATTTTTTCTATTTTACTATCTCGTACGTGAATATATCTCATACGTGAATATATCTCGGACTCCATATCTATATACTTTGCATGTACGGACAACTTCTCAATTCGCATGTACTATATATCTATATATTTGCATGTACGTATGCAGTTTTGGTAGATTTAATTGGATGTAATTAGAGTCCTATAAGAATACACTACCCTACCGATGCCTTCTTTTTTTATGGCTTATCTACACGGTAGTCTTTTTTGTATTTGGTAAGTACAAAATATCATGTTAGAGCAGATTGCCCACCTACGTGACATAAATCATGTCAGATCAGACTACACTTTTAATGTAACTTTTAATTTTAATATTTTATTAAATCTCAGCCACATATTTTAGATCTAACAGTTATAGTAATCTTAATGATGTGGCTTAACGTGGTGGCTCTATTAAACATCCTTATTCTGCTTTTAGTATATAATAGATAGATGGTCACCCATGCATAAGTTCCTGTGGCATCCTTATGTGCATAATCATTTGAGCACTACTTGACAACTTGTACTAGCCTAATCCATATTGACACCATAGTATTTGGCATACAAATTTTTGTCGGTTATAGCCTCGTCGTGTTCCGTGTGCTGAATGTATTGCCACTTGAAGGACCATCAGCGGTGGTCCCAATATGAATTAGGCTAGTACAAGTTGTCAACATCAAGTGAATGCCATTTAATCAGTAACCGGCACAGCCACCAATCAAGATATCCAGATTTGTGGACATGCAGATTTGTTGTATACGTGTTCGCATAGGAGAAGGTGAAGGTGTCATATTCAGCTGGGTTGGCACATCCAAGTTTTTCAGGTGCTGGTATGTGATGAAAGTATAGCGTATGGGACCTAGAGGGGGGGTGAATAGGTGCTACTCCAATTTTTAGTTCTTTTTCGATTAAGGCTTGACACAAAGGTAAATTCCCTAAATATGTAACTATGGTGAATTTACCTATATGACAAGGATGCAATAAGTAAGATACAAGTAACAAAGTAAAGACTAGGAACGAGTAAACCAAAGCGGAAGCACGCGGAGACAAGGATGTATTCCCGAGTTCCTCCTTGTGAAAGGAGTACGTCTCGTTGGAGGGGTGTGAGCTTCGCAACACAATGCTTGCTCAACGCCACTAAGGCCTCACCCTATTCTCCGATGAACTTCACCACGAAGGCCTAGTTCATCTGTCACTATTGGATTCCTTGAGGCGGAAACCGGAGCCTTTACAACGATCTTGAGGCACACACCCACAACCAAATTGGGGGCTCTCAAACACACCACAAATCTGTGAAACAAACAACACACAAGTAAGAATCAACCAAACCTAGGTTTTCTACACAAAGAAACCCTAGGAGAGAAATCCGTCAAGTGAATGAGGAGGAAACGAAGAACGGCTTGGTGAAGATGTAGATCGGGGGCTTCTCCTTCAATCCTCCAAAGATCAATGAATTTGGGTGGAGGGATTGAGAGGAATCAAGGATTTGGTGAGCTCAAAGTGGGTTGACTTCAATGGCCTTCAATGCTGGTAGAGCTGGTTGGTCAGGAAGAAAAGGAGGGGTATTTATACCCCTCCCCAAAAACTAGCCATTTGAAGGAAACTTAGGCCGGATTATCCGGCCCCCGAAGGGGGGGATTATCTGGCCCCTCCGAGCCAAATAATCTGACCAATAATCCGGTCAGCTTCTGCACTTCACCCCATCTGTGACTTAGCCAAAATCTCGTCATCGAAAATTTGGGGCGGATTATCCGCCCCCCTGAATTATCCGGCCCCTCCAGGCCAAATAATCCGGGCAATAATCCGGTGACTCCAGGGAGTGTCACACTGGAGTCCTTGGCAAAAAACTCGAACTTGACCAAGGGGGGGGGGCGGATTATCCGGCCCCTGAGGGGGCGGATTATCCGCCCCCCGGATTATCCGGCCCCTCCAGGCCAAATAATCCGGGCAATAATCCGGTGACTCCAGGGAGTGTCACACTGGAGTCCTTGGCAGAAACTCGAACTTGACCAGGGGGCGGATTATCCGGCCCCTGGGGGGGGGGGGCAGATTATCTGACCCCCCGGATTATCCGGCCCCTCCAGGCCAAATAATCCGGGGAGGAGATGAGTCAAATTGGCACTTGAATTCTTCTACCTTTTTGAATACATGTGCATTTATTTTCCAGTGTACCTGAAACACTTTAACACCTCATCAAATAAATCCTAGTGTTGTTAGCTAACACACAAAAACCATCGGGATCGTAGATGTTCTTTCAATCTCCCCCTTTTTGGTGTTAGATGACAACACAAGGATTTGCAAGTATAACATAAAGCAAGAACCAGGCTCCCCCTAGATATGTGCACCAGAGAAATAAACGATAAAACGAAAGCACATATAAGGGACACACACCATAGAGATTATACCCAATACTCACAAATGTAGCCACGATACTTTAAACACAGCAAATAGCTCAACGAAAAACAAAAGCAAATAAAGGGGCACAAGCTATAAAGAAATGATAAAAGCATGCGCTTGTGCCTGATGCGTGTAGTTGACACGTCCGTTGGGAACCCCAAGAGGAAGGTGTGATGCGCACAGCGGCAAGTTTCCCTCAGTAAGAAACCAAGGTTTAATCGAACCAGTAGGAGTCAAGAAGCACGTTGAAGGTTGATGGCGGCGGGATGTAGTGCGGCGCAACACCGAGATTCCGGCGCCAACGTGGAACCTGCACAACACAACCAAAGTACTTTGCCCCAACGAAACGAGTGAGGTTGTCAATTTCACCGGCTTGCCGTAACAAAGGGTTAACCGTATTGTGTGGAAGATGATTGTTTGCAGAGAAAACGAGTAAAACAAGTATTGCAGCAGATTTGTATTTCGAGTATTAAAAGAATGGACCGGGGTCCACAGTTCACTAGAGGTGTCTCTCCCATAAGATAAAAGCATGTTGGGTGAACAAATTACAGTCGGGCAATTGACAAATAGAGAGGGCATAACAATGCACATACATGGCATGATAAGTATAGTGAGATTTAATTGGGCATTACGACAAAGTACATAGACCGCCATCCAACTGCATCTATGCCTAAAAAGTCCACCTTCGGGTTATCGTCCGAACCCCTTCCAGTATTAAGTTGCAAAGCAACGGACAATTGCATTAAGTATGGTGCGTAATGTAATCAACAACTACATCCTCGGACATGGCGCCAATGTTTTATCCCTAGTGGCAACAGCACAACACAACCTTAGAACTTTACGTCACCGTCCCGGTGTCAATGCGAGCATGAACCCACTATCGAGCATAAATACTCCCTCTTGGAGTTAAAAGCAAAAACTTGGCCAGAGCCTCTACTAGTAACGGAGAGCATGCAAGATCATACACAACACATATGTAATAACTTGATAATTAACATAACATGGTATTCTCTATCCATCGGATCCCGACAAACACAACATAGAGTATTACAGATAGATGATCTTGATCATGTTAGGCAGCTCACAAGATCCAACAATGAAGCACAATGAGGAGAAGACAACCATCTAGCTACCGCTATGGACCCATAGTCCAGGGGTGAACTACTCACTCATCACTCCGGAGGCGACCATGGCGGTGTAGAGTCCTCCGGGAGATGAATCCCCTCTCCGGCAGGGTGCCGGAGGAGATCTCCGTAAAATCCCCCGAGATGGGATCGGCGGTGGCGGCGTCTCGGTAGGGTTTTCCGTATCGTGGTTTTTCGCCTCGGGGGTTTCGCGACGGAGTCTTTAAGTAGGCGGAAGGGCGGAGTCGGGGGCTGACGAGGGGCCCACACCACAGGGCGGCGCGGGCCCCCCTTGGCCGCGCCGCCTTGTGGTCTCGGCCACCTCGTGGCCCCACTTCGTATGCTCTTCGGTCTTCCGGAAGGTTCCCGGCAAAATAGGCCCCCGGGTCTTCGTTTCGTCCAATTCCGAGAATATTTCGTTACTAGGATTTACGAAACCAAAAACAGCGAAAAACGGAGCCGGCACTTCGGCATCTTGTTAATAGGTTAGTTCCGTGAAAATGCACGAATATGACATAAAGTGTGCATAAAACATGTAGGTATCATCAATAATATGGCATAGAACATAAGAAATTATCGATACGTCGGAGACGTATCAAGCATCCCCAAGCTTAGTTCTGCTCGTCCCGAGCAGGTAAAACAATAACAAAGATAATTTCTGAAGTGATATGCCATCATAACTTTGATCATACTATTTGTAAACATATGTCGTGAATGCAGCGATCAAAACAATGGTAATGATATGAGTAAACAAGTGAATCATAAAGCAAAGACTTTTCATGAATAGTACTTCAAGACAAGTATTAATAAGTCTTGCATAAGAGTTAACTCATAAAGCAGTAAATCAAAGTAAAGGCATTGAAGCAACACAAAGGAAGATTAAGTTTCAGCGGTTGCTTTCAACTTGTAACATGTATATCTCATGGATAATTGTCAACATAGAGTAATATAACAAGTACAATATGCAAGTATGTAGGAATCAATGCACGAGTTCACACAAGTGTTTGCTTCTTGAGGTGGAGAGAGATAGGTGAACTGACTCAACATAAAAGTAAAAGAGAATGGTCCTTCAAAGAGGAAAGCATCGATTGCTATATTTGTGCTAGAGCTTTTATTTTGAAAACATGAAACAATTTTGTCAACGGTAGTAATAAAGCATATGAGTTATGTACATTATATCTTACAAGTTGCAAGTCTCATGCATAGTATACTAATAGTGCCCGCACCTTGTCCTAATTAACTTGGACTATCGGATCTTTGCAATGCACATGTTTTAACCAAGTGTCACAATGGGGTACCTCCATGCCGCCTGTACAAAGGTCTAAGGAGAAAGCTTGCATTTTGGATTTCTCGCTTTTGATTATTCTCAACTTAGACATCCATACCGGGACAACATAGACAACAGATAATGGACTCCTCTTTAATGCATAAGCATGTGGCAACAATTATTATTCTCATATGAGATTGAGGATATATGTCCAAAACTGAAACTTCCACCATGAATCATGGCTTTAGTTAGCGGCCCAAAGTTCTTCTCTAACAATATGCATGCTCCAACCATAAAGGTGGTAGATCTCTCTTACTTCGGACAAGACGGACATGCATAGCAACTCACATGATATTCAACAAAGAATAGTTGATGGCGTCCCCGAAGCATGGTTATCGCACAACAAGCAACTTAATAAGAGATAAAGTGCATAAGTGCATATTCAATACCACAATAGTTTTTAAGCTATTTGTCCCATGAGCTATATATTGCAAAGGTGAATGATGGAATTTTTTAAAGGTAGCACTCAAGCAATTTACTTTGGAATGGCGGATAAATACCATGTAGTAGGTAGGTATGGTGGACACAAATGGCATAGTGGTTGGCTCAAGGATTTTGGATGCATGAGAAGTATTCCCTCTCGATACAAGGTTTAGGCTAGCAAGGTTATTTGAAACAAACACAAGGATGAACGGTACAGACAAAACTCACATAAAAGACATATTGTAAACATTATAAGACTCCATACCGTCTTCCTTGTTGTTCAAAACTCAATACTAGATGTTATCTAGACTCTAGAGAAACCAAATATGCAAACCAAATTAGCAAGCTCTAAGTATTTCTTCATTAATGGGTGCAAAGTACATGATGCAAGAGCTTAAGCATGAGCACAACAATTGCCAAGTATCAAATTATCCAAGACATTTTAGAGTTACTACATGTAGCATTTTCCAATTCCAACCATATAACAATTTAACGAAGAAGAAACTTCGCCATGAATACTATGAGTAGAGCCTAAGGACATATTTGTCCATATGCTACAGCGGAGCGTGTCTCTCTCCCACATAGTGAATGCTAGGATCCATTTTATTCAAACAAAACAAAAAACAAAAACAAACCGACGCTCCAAGCAAAGTACATAAGATGTGACGGAATAAAAATATAGTTTCGGGGAGGAACCTGATAATGTTGTCGATGAAGAAGGGGATGCCTTGGGCATCCCCAAGCTTAGACGCTTGAGTTTTCTTATAATATGCAGGGGTGAACCACCGGGGCATCCCCAAGCTTAGAGCTTTCACTCTCCTTGATCATATTGCATCATACTCCTCTCTTGATCCTTGAAAACTTCCTCCACACCAAACTCGAAACAACTCATTAGAGGGTTAGTGCATAATAAAAATTCACATGTTCAGAGGTGACACAATCATTCTTAACACTTCTGGACATTGCATAAAGCTACTGGACATTAATGGATCAAATAAATTCATCCAACATAGCAAAAGAGGCAATGCGAAATAAAAGACAGAATCTGTCAAAACAGAACAGTCCGTAAAGATGGATTTTATTAGGCCACCAGACTTGCTCAAATGAAAATGCCCAAATTGAATGAAAGTTGCGTACATATCTGAGGATCATGCACGTAAATTGGCTTAATTTTCTGAGCTTCCTACAGGGAGGTAGGCCCAGATTCGTGACAGCAAAGAAATCTGGAACTGCGCAGTAATCCAAATCTAGTACTTACTTTACTATCAAAGACTTTACTTGGCACAACAAAACTCAAAACTAAGATAAGGAGAGGTTGCTACAGTAGTAAACAACTTCCAAGACACAAATATAAAACAAAAATACTGGAGTAAAAACATGGGTTGTCTCCCATAAGCGCTTTTCTTTAATGCCTTTCAGCTAGGCGCAGAAAGTGTAACTCAAGTAACATCGAGAGACGAAGCATCAACATCATAATTTGTTCTAATAATAGAATCATAAGGTAACTTCATTCTCTTTCTAGGGAAGAGTTCCATACCTTTCTTGAGAGGAAATTGATATTTAATATTACCTTCCTTCATATCAATAGTAGCACCAACGGTTCGAAGAAAAGGTCTTCCCAATATAATGGGGCAAGATGCATTGCATTCAATATCCAAGACAACAAAATCAACGGGGACAAGGTTATTGTTAACCATAATATGAACATTATCAACCTTCCCCAAAGGTTTCTTTTTAGCATTATCAGCGAGATTAACATCCAAATAACAATTTTTCAATGGTGGCAAGTCAAGCATATCATAGACTTTCTTAGGCATAACAGAAATACTTGCACCAAGATCACATAAAGCATTACAATCAAAATCTTTGGCTCTCATTTTAATGATGGTCTCCCAACCATCCTCTAGCTTTCTAGGAATAGAAGTTTCAAGTTTTAGTTTCTCTTCTCTAGCTTTTATGAGAGCATTTGTAATATGTTTTGTGAAAGCCAAGTTTACAGCGCTAGCATTGGGACTTTTAGCAAGTTTTTGCAAGAACTTTATAACTTCAGAGATGTGGCAATCATCAAAATCTAATTCATTACAATCTAAAGCAATGGGATTATCATCCCCAAGGTTGGAAAAAATTTCAGCAGTTTTATCACAAGCAGTTTCAGCAGTTTTAGCAGTTTCGAGTAATTTTGCGCGCTTTGCACTAGGAGTAGAAGCATTGCCAACACCAATTATTTTACCATTGATAGTAGGAGGTGCAGCAACATGTGAATTATTAACATTGCTAGTGGTGGTAATAGTCCAAACTTTAGCTACATTTTCCTTTTTAGCTAGTTTTTCATTTTCTTCTCTATCCCACCTAGCACGCAGTTCAGCCATTAATCTTATATTCTCATTAATTCTAACTTGGATGGCATTTGCTGTAGTAACAATTTTATTTTCAATATCCCTATTAGGCATAATTTTCGATTTCAAAAGATCAACATCAGAGGCAAGACTATCAACTCTAGAAACAAGAATATCAATTTTATTGAGCTTTTCCTCAACAGATTTGTTAAAGGCAGTCTGTGTACTAACAAATTCTTTAAGCATGGCCTCAAGTCCAGGGGGTGTATTCCTATTATTGTTGTAAGAATTCCCATAAGAATTAGCATAACCGTTACCATTATTATAAGGATATGGCCTATAGTTATTACTAGAATTGTTCCGATAAGCATTGTTGTTGAAATTATTATTTTTAATGAAGTTTACATCAACATGTTCTTCTTGAGCAACCAATGAAGCTAATGGAACATTATTAGGATCAACATTAGTCCTATCATTCGCAAGCATAAACATAATAGCATCAACCTTATCATTCAAGGAGGAGGATTCTTCAACAGAATTTACCTTCTTACCTTGTGGAGCTCTTTCCGTGTGCCATTCAGAGTAATTAATCATCATATTATCAAGAAGCTTTGTTGCTTCACCAAGAGTGATGGACATAAAGGTACCTCCAGCAGCTGAATCCAATAAATTCTGCGAAGAAAAATTTAGTCCTGCATAGAAGGTTTGGATGATCATCCAAGTAGTCAGTCCATGGGTTGGGCAATTTTTTACCAGAGATTTCATTCTTTCCCAAGCTTGAGCAACATGTTCATTATCCAATTGTTTAAAATTCATTATGCTACTCCTCAAAGATATAATTTTAGCAGGGGGATAATATCTACCAATAAAAGCATCCTTGCATTTAGTCCAGGAATCAATACTATTCTTAGGCAGAGATAGCAACCAATCTTTAGCTCTTCCTCTTAATGAGAAAGGGAACAATTTTAATTTTATAATGTCACCATCTACATCTTTATATTTTTGCATTTCACATAGTTCAACAAAATTATTGAGATGGGCAGCAGCATCATCGGAACTAACACCTGAAAATTGCTCTCGCATAACAAGATTAAGTAAAGCAGGTTTAATTTCAAAGAATTCTGCTGTAGTAGCAGGTGGAGCAATAGGTGTGCATAAGAAATCATTATTATTTGTTCTAGTGAAGTCACACAACTTAGTATTTTCAGGGTTGGCCATTTTAGCAGTAGTAAATAAAGCAAACTAGATAAAGTAAATGCAAGTAAACTAATTTTTTTGTGTTTTTGATATAGAGTGCAAGACAAGTAAATAAAGTAAAGCTAGCAACTAATTTTTTTGTGTTTTGATATAATGCAGCAAACAAAGTAGTAAATAAAATAAAGCAAGACAAAAACAAAGTAAAGAGGTTGGGAAGTGGAGACTCCCCTTGCAGCGTGTCTTGATCTCCCCGGCAACGGCGCCAGAAATTTGCTTGATGCGTGTAGTTGACACGTCCATTGGGAACCCCAAGAGGAAGGTGTGATGCGCACAGCGGCAAGTTTCCCTCAGTAAGAAACCAAGGTTTAATCGAACCAGTAGGAGTCAAGAAGCACGTTGAAGGTTGATGGCAGCGGGATGTAGTGCGGCGCAACACCAGAGATTCCGGCGCCAACGTGGAACCTGCACAACACAACCAAAGTACTTTGCCCCAACGAAACAGTGAGGTTGTCAATCTCACCGGCTTGCTGTAACAAAGGGTTAACCGTATTGTGTGGAAGATGATTGTTTGCAGAGAAAACAGTAAAACAAGTATTGCAGCAGATTTGTATTTCAGTATTAAAAGAATGGATCGGGGTCCACAGTTCACTAGAGGTGTCTCTCCCATAAGATAAAAGCATGTTGGGTGAACAAATTACAGTTGGGCAATTGACAAATAGAGAGGGCATAACAATGCACATACATGGCATGATAAGTATAGTGAGATTTAATTGGGCATTACGACAAAGTACATAGACCGCCATCCAACTGCATCTATGCCTAAAAAGTCCACCTTCAGGTTATCGTCCGAACCCCTTCCAGTATTAAGTTGCAAAGCAACAGACAATTGCATTAAGTATGGTGCGTAATGTAATCAACAATTACATCCTCGGACATAGCGCCAATGTTTTATCCCTAGTGGCAACAGCACAACACAACCTTAGAACTTTCTGTCACTGTCCCAGGTGTCAATGCAGGCATGAACCCACTATCGAGCATAAATACTCCCTCTTGGAGTTAAAAGCAAAAACTTGGCCAGAGCCTCTACTAGTAACGGAGAGCATGCAAGATCATAAACAACACATATGTAATAACTTGATAATTAACATAACATGGTATTCTCTATCCATCGGATCCCGACAAACACAACATAGAGTATTACGGATAGATGATCTTGATCATGTTAGGTAGCTCACAAGATCCAACAATGAAGCACAATGAGGAGAAGACAACCATCTAGCTACTGCTATGGACCCATAGTCCAGGGGTGAACTACTCACTCATCACTCCGGAGGCGACCATGGCGGTGTAGAGTCCTCCGGGAGATGAATCCCCTCTCCGGCAGGGTGCCGGAGGATATCTCCAGAATCCCCCGAGATGGGATCGGCGGCGGCGGCGTCTCAGTAAGGTTTTCCGTATCGTGGTTTTTCGCCTCAGGGGTTTCGCGACGGAGGCTTTAAGTAGGCGGAAGGGCAGAGTCAAGAGGCGGCACGAGGGGCCCACACCATAGGGCGGCGCGGGCCCCCCCTTGGCCGTGCCGCCTTGTGGTCTGGCCACCTCGTGGCCCCACTTCGTATGCTCTTCGGTCTTCTGGAAGGTTCGTGGCGAAATAGGCCCCTGGGTCTTCGTTTCGTCCAATTCCGAGAATATTTCGTTACTAGGATTTCGAAACCAAAAACAGCAGTAAAACGAGAACCGGCACTTCGGCATCTTGTTAATAGGTTAGTTCTAGAAAATGCACGAATATGACATAAAGTGTGCATAAAACATGTAGGTATCATCAATAATATGGCATAGAACATAAGAAATTATCGATACGTCGGAGACGTATCAGTGCCCGACCCTAGCAAATCCCGTAGACAGTTCCTAATAGAACTACTTCTCCCCTTTTGGCATCAAAGACACCAAAAAGGTAGAAGAGCTATGCTAGGCGAACTACGAGATCACTCCTTGTCCTGCTCCGCGTCAGCATCATCACCACTCGCACTACTAGCCTCAGAATCATCCTCTGGATCTTCAGCAGCATCCTCGTCCTCATCATCATCAGAAACCTCCTCAACAGCAGTAGAAGGCGAAGCCTGGTAGAGAGAACGTTCCATGTTCTCCCAACAACATTTTTTCAGGCCTGCCGACAACACTTCTTCGGGTTTTCAAGGGGGACACTTGTGTGCATTAGAGAGAAAGGTTTTTTTAGGGAAGAAAAAGGCTTAGGTTAGAGAGCCAAACTGATAATAGTACTAGACACTCTCTTTTGCAATAATCAAACGAGAGAAGACCAAAATCGAGTGTTTTCCCCAAAAGAGAAACAAAGGCTAAAACGAGGGAAGACAAAGTCACACAAAAACCCAAATCCTTAAAACAAAACAAGGAAAATAGGTTGGTGGCCTAAGCCACCATGTAAGAGTTTGTGGCATGACACCACGAAGATATATCTTGGGTGCATGGTCACTACTCACATTTTAAGCTCAAGATTCATGAATTGAACATAGAGATATCAATAATTTTTTGCTATGGGCATCATAGGGGGAGGGAGAGTCCAATGTATTAGGACAACACTCCCCCTAAGTCCATGCCTACACCTAAACACAATAGAGTGACACGGTATGAGTGTGTATGCAAGATGGTCAAGTCAAACTCCCCAAATCCACGATATTTAGTTCATTCCTCAAGTAACAGAATCTTGCATCATCAAGTGGCTTCGTGAAAATATCGGCAAGTTGATCCTTGGTTGGCACATGATCAATCACAATATCACCACGGGCAACATGATCACGAATGAAATGATTCCGAATCTCAATATGCTTGGTTCTTGAGTGTTGCACGGGGTTGTAGGCAATCTTGATAGCACTTTCATTGTCGCACAAAAGAGGCACTTTGTCACAATTGACACCATATTCCTTTAAAGTTTACCTCATCCACAACAGTTGAGTGCAAGCACTTGCCGCCGCCACATACTCCTCTTTGGCGGTGGAAAGAGATATGCAATTTTGCTTCTTCGAAGCCCAACTCACAAGAGATCTTCCAATGAATTGACAAGCACCGGAGGTGGACTTCCTATCATCTTGATCACCGTCCCAATCGGAGTCCGTGTACCCAATAAGAGAGAAAGATGAGCCTCTTGGGTACCAAAGCCCAAACTTTGGGGTATGAACCAAATATCGAAAGATTCGAGAGACCACCGTCAAATGGCTTTCTTTAGGAGCCGCTTGATATCTTTCACACACACCTACACTTAGCACAATATCGGGCCTAGACGCACAACGGTAAAGCAAAGTACCAATCATAGAGCGATAAAGTTTTTGATCAACATCTTTACCACCGGTGTTGCGCTTGAGTTGATGCCTAGTTTGCATGGGAGAATATTTTGGCTTTGCATCACTCATCTTGAACCTCTTGAGCATGTCTTGGACATATTTAGCTTGAGAGATGAATGTCCCTCCTCTCATTTGCTTGATCTCAAAACCAAGAAAGAAGGTCAATTCTCCCATCATGGACATCTCAAAACGGTCGGTCATGAGCTTCTCGAACTCTACATTAAAAGCACAATTAGATGAGCCAAAGATAATATCATCAACATAAACTTGGCATATGAAAAGCTCCCCTTTAAATCTCTTAGTAAAGAGAGTGGGATCGATTTGCCCCACTTCAAATCCACAATCTAGCAAAAGGCCTCTAAGGTGCTCATACCACGCACGTGGATCTGGTTTAAGTCCATAGAGCGCCTTATTAAGCTTGTAGACATGGTTAGGGAAGCGGGTGTCCTCAAACCCCGGGGGTTGCGTAACATGTACTAGTTCTTTTAGGGGACCATTAAGAAAAGCACTTTTAACATCCATTTGATGCAATTTAAAGTTGTGGTGAGAGGCATAAGCAAGGAGGATACGAATGGACTCAAGGCGAGCCACGGGAGCAAAGGTTTCATCAAAGTCAATTCCTTCCACTTGAGAGTATCCTTGAGCCACCATTCTTGCTTTGTTCCTCACCACAATAACATTTGAGTCTTGCTTGTTCTTAAAGATCCACTTGGTGCCTATAACATTGAGGCAATCCTTTGGCTTCTCAACTAGTTCCCATACATTATTGCGCTTGAAATTATTGATTTCATCATGCATAGCTTCAACCCAATCATAATCCTCAAGAGCCTCAAAGACTTTCTTTGGTTCAACCATTGATATGTGAGCATGATGCTCACTGAAACTTGCTAGTTGTCTTCTAGTGGTTCTTCTTTGATCTAGCTTATCGGCAACCTTATCAAGAGACACATCAATCTTCTTTAGTGCTCTAATCAATCTTGCTTCATGACGGGCTTCGATCTCCTTATTATTGTGAGGAATCACTTGATCATCTTGATCATTTGAGTCCCCATCTTGACCGAAAGGTTGGCCTTGATCAACAAGAGTGGCTTCAACATGAGAAGCTTCACCAATAGGGGAAGATGGTTGATCTTGGCCTTGATCCTTGCTTGCATCATGAGATGTGTTACTTGGTTCTTGCGAAGCAACTTGATCAACAACGGGAGGGTCTTGAGCTTGTTCTAGGGATGGTGAAACACTTGTTCCATTGGCTTGATTGTCTTGTGAAGAGGAGGGCTCTACTTGAGTAGAGCATAGTTCTTCTCGGTCCACCACAAGGTGTCCCTCAATGGGGCGGAAAAATTCCACACCCATTCTTCCTATGGCTTCATGAGGCATTTCAACATCTTCACTTGACACATTGGGTTGTGCCACTTGGGAACCATCATTCTCATCGAATTCCACACTACATGACTCAATGACAAACTGTGAGATTTTATCATAGATCCTATAAGTGCAAGATTCGACACCATAACCAACAAAAATACCCTCCAAAGATTTAGCTTGAAACTTTGAGAACCGAACCCCTTTGATCAAATAGTAACACTTGCATCCGAACACTCGGAAGTAAGAGACATTGGGTTTGTTGCTGGTGAGAACTTCATATGGAGTCTTCAACATTCCTTTCCGAAAGAAGAGCCTATTTGATGAGTGACATGCTGTGGACACGGCCTCGGCCCACAAGAATGGATGAGATTTGAATTCCGCCAACATGGACCTTGCCATATCCAAGAGAGTACGATTCTTCCTTTCGGCTACACCATTTTGTTGAGGAGTATATGCAGAGGAATATTGATGGCGAATACCCTCTTCACCAAGAAAATCGTTTAAGGTGTAGTTCTTGAACTCCGAGCCATTATCACTCCGAATGACCAAGATAGGAAGATTGTGTTGACGTTGCACTTGCTTGGAGAAGTTGATCATAGCTTGTTGAGTCTCACTCTTGCACTTGAAGAAATAAACCCAAGTGTATCTTGAGAAGTCATCAACAATCACCAAGCAATATCTCTTCCCACCAAGACTAGCTTTGGGAACGGCACCAAAGAGATCAACATGGAGAAGCTCCAAGATCCTCTTTGATGAAATGATGGTCTTGGCCTTGTGAAGAGAATCATGCATCTTGCCGTCAACACATGCCCTACAAACACGATCTTTGGCAAACGAGACATTTTCTTTTAGTCCGAGGATGTGGCCACCCTTGTGAAGACTTTGCAAAGTTCTCATGTTGACATGGGATAGGCGGCGATGCCACAACCATCCCAAGTCGGCCTTTCCAAAAAGACACATCGATTGAGTATTGGTTGACCCCAAAAAGTCTACCACATATAGCACATTTTCGACATATCCCACGAAAGCAACCTCAAGAGTCTTGCTCCACAAGAGGACCACTAGATCCGGTTCAAAGAAGACGGAGAAACCCATCTTAGAAAGTGCACGAATGGAAAGTAAGTTGTAACCAAGGGTTTCAACAAGCATAACATTCACAAGAGTGATGTTTGGTGTTACCACCACCTTGCCGAAACCCGATACCTTACACTTTGATTTATCTCCATAAGTGACGGTTGCTTGATGATCATTTGGTAGCAACTCCGTTACTAATTGCTTGCTTCCGGTCATATGAGTTGTACATCCACTATCGACGATCCATTTTATTCCACCGGAAGCATAGTCCTACAAGGGATTATTTGGAGGTTTTAGGTCCCCATTTCTCAATGGGTCCTTTCAAGTTAGTAACAAGGGTTTTTGGAACCCAAATAGCATATTCAATTAATCCCTCACTAGGGCCAACATATTTTGCATAAACATCACCATAATAATCAACATATAAAATATGGTGAGGATTGTTAGTTCCCGCAAAGTCACTCCGAGGAGACTTGTCCCTAATGACAACACCACTCGAAGAGGAAGTCTTCTTTGCTAGAGCGGGCTTGGCCTTCTTGGTCTTCTTCTTCTTTGGAGCGCCATAGCCGAGACCTTCTTTGCTATTGTATGGCCTTTGAGAAACCAAAGGATCAACAATAGCCCTTTGTGTTGGCAAGGTAGCAATGACGGGACCCATACGTTTAAGGTTGGCAAGCTCCTTTTTCAACCTAGCATTTTCCTCAATAATAATAGCATGATCACATGAGGGAGTAGAGGCACTAGGAGAATTAGTTTGAGTGAGTTGAATTTTAAGTTGTTCATGTAACTTGAGAAGTGTAGAGTGGTCACCCTCCAAGGCCTTGTGAGCCTTGATGAGCTTCTCTATATCCTCGGTTAGTTTGTCATGACCAACTCCAAATTCAACCTTTTTCTTCTTAGAAAGTTTGTACTTAGCCCTAGCATGGTCACGTTCCTTGGTGAGTTTGGAAGTGACCTCATTTTGAGCTATTTCATGCGATTCAATGTTCTTTTCAAGAGTAAGCCTAAGTTCATGTTCTTCTTCAAGAGCAAAATTAAGAGATGAAATTTCATCGGCATAAACTCTTTCATTTTCTTCCTTCTTTTCAAGAAGTAAATTGGTCTCTACATATTTAGCTAGAAGACCTTCAAAGTGCACTTTAGATTCACCTTTTAAGTTAGCCATGAAACTTGTCAAGGAGGTATTAGAATCAACTAAGCTAAGACTAGGATCATCATTAGTAACAATAGGAGTCTTAGAGAGAGTTGAGGGTGATACCTCCGTTAGCTTAGCCATGAAGCACTTGGCGTCTCGAGAAGAGGTGTTCTCATTGGGGGATTCAAATAATGATGAAGAAGGGGAAGAGGCAATGGCAATAGTGGCCACTTGACTTGTGGATTCTTCTTCTTCATCATCATCATCGGAAGAATATTCTTCATGAGCAACAAGAACAATTCTTGAATTTGACTTCTGGTTGGGAAACTTCTTGTTGAAGAATGGCTTCTTGGTAGGGTACTTGGATATTTCTTTGCGAACAAGTCTCCCATCATTCTTCTCTCTTGGCTCATAAGGACATTCGCAACGAAGTGTAGCTTGCTTGAGCAATTGAAGCAAGTCCTTAACTTTTGAGTCCCACCCTTGGCATACTTGGACACTACTAGGGAAAAGCCTATAGGTGGAGGCAAGTGGTGCCGGCGCACCACCATAGGCATGCGCCGGTGGAACTTGTTGCCGGCGCACCAGGAAACCGCCGCGCCGGCGATGCCTTCCCACTGCCGGCGCACCAGCTGACACGACGCGCCGGCGCTATTTCCTGGCAACACCTCCCCCCAACTCGGCCAGGCCCACGAAGCATTGCCGGCGCACCAGCCCAGGAGCGCGCCGGCGGTAATTTTTCTATTACCGGCGCGCTCTTGGGCTGGTGCGCCGGCAATGCTTCATGGGCCTGGTCTGGAGCAGATATAGCCGGATGGGCTATACACTGCCGGCGCACCCAGTACCTGGTGCGCCGGCAGTAACCTGGGACTTATTACAGCCACCAACCAGCACTCACAAGCCACTACACTCACTCCTCATCCACACAACCCGACCCTTCTCCCAACCCACCTAATATTTGCCCATTTCTACCCCAACTTTAGCCAATTTGACCAAACAAAATCATATTTTTTGAGCAAATCTTCCCTTCCTACATGCATCTCCCACATCCCTATGTAGATCTAGATCTATCTATCACGCATTGACCGCTCAATCTAGATCTAGATCTAGAAAGTTGGCTTCCATACGCCGTGGTAGCGGCGCGACGTCTCGATCTCGTTGACGAATATATCAAACAAATAGGTGATTAATGAACAAATTGAGGAATGAAATCGACTTATGTTGGACATTTGAAGCAAAGCTCTCGTGTGTGGCATATATATATGTTGTGCTTGTGCTTGTGTGTGTTGGCGTTGAAAATGAGTTGCCAACGTTGCGCCGAAATGTTGATTCTTTAAGTTTCCGTTTCGGCACATTTCGGCGCTCCTATGTCCTACCGTGTAGGAAGGTCATGCCGAAATTTTCCGTGAAAACTACCGACGGATGCATGGTTCTAATGAATTATGTAATCTTACCATGCAGGCGATAATGGTTATCGAGATGAGTGAAAGCATCGTGATGAGATATCTGAAACACGCGATCATCGACATGTATGAAAATAACCGCACGGAGGTATTGTGTCCGTGCCGGAGATGCAAACGAGGGAAATGGTTTGACCCGTATTCAGGCAAATTGCAGGGGCACCTGCTCACTAATGGTTTCATGCATGGACACACTCAATGGATGAGTGATGATGGCGCGGAGGTCAATGGGGCGACGGCAGCAGGTGGTAAAAATGGCCGGCAAGAAGGAGGGCATCATGATATTGATGACGATGAAGAGTTTGTCGCACAGGACGATAACCTTGACGACGACAATAACCTTGACGACGACAATAACCTTGACGACGACGAAGAGGTGCCGCTAGCTTCAGCCGTGCGGGACCCTCATCTTCAAGATCTGCTTCTCGAAAAGACGAAAGGCGCCAAGCGGAAATCAAAGCTTGAGCAACTCGAGATAGACTCGAATACTCCGTTGTACGACTCAGGTCGCGGGTTGGGGGAGTCTCGCTTGAGAGTAGCTCTCGATGTGCTCGCAGATGAAGGCGAAACACGGATGGACGGACACAAGCGTCGACGACATCCCGGAATACGTGAAAGATCTCCTTCCTGCCGGGAACACGTGTCCCGGTAGTCTAGCCGAGGCCAAGAGAATCACGTGCCCTCTCGACTTACCCCACGAAAAGTATCACGCCCGCATCAACGACCGTATCATGTATCGCAAGGAGCACATGGACAAGACCAAATGTCCCGTGTGTGAAGCTGAACGGTACAAGAAAGGGAAGAAGAAAGCTCCTCGGAAAGTTGTGTGGTACTTCCCGCTCGCCCCCGGCTTCAACGGTTCTACGCGGACCGCAAGGAAGCAAAGCTCATGCGCCGGCACGCGAAAGAAAGGAGGCAGTGTTGAATGATAAAGAGCGGATTGAGCACCCAGTGCCGACGCACCCTTCGGATGCAAGCCGGTGGAAAGCATTAGACAATGAATTCGGAAGTTTTGGGGCAGATCCCGTAAACATCAGGTTGGGTGCGAGCACGGACGGATTCAATCCGTTCGGAAACCGGAGCAAGCACACATAGCACATGGCCCGTGTTTGTATGGATCTACAACCTCCCGCCCTGGCTGTGCATGAAGAGGAAGTACATACGGATGAGTATGCTAATTCAAGGGCCGACACAGCCAGGAAACGATATCAACATGTATCTCGAACTATTAAAGGAGGAGCTTGAAACGTTGTGGGCGGAGGAAGGGGTAGATACATGGGACGCCGTCGCGGAAGAATATTTCCCTTTGAGAGCCGCGTTGATCACGACGGTGCAGGACTACCTCGGATACGGTTACATTTCGTGCCGTGTGTGCCATGGACACAAGGCATGTGTCGGGTGCATGGAAGAGATGATGTTTTTGCAGCTTGGTAAGGATCCCGGCTCTTCGAAAACAGTTTACATGGGGCATCGAAGGTGGCTACGGAAAACCGACCCGTGGAGAAAGCGTGGAGATCTGTTCGATGGTACAAATGAACCCCGAGGACCTCCACGTAAGAAGAGCGGCGAAGAGATCGATACATTACCGAAAGGTTGGAAGGAGTGCCCTGCGCCGGGAAAGATTCGTCAAAAGCCTGGAGAGAAGAAGAAGAAAAAGGAAACGACGCCGCTCATTGGTGTATGGAAAAGGAGGTCCGTGTTTTGGGACTTGCCGTATCGGAAAATTCTCGATACACCTCACCGCCTTGATGTCATGCATATTACAAAGAACGTGTGCGAGAGCTTGCTTGGCACTCTTCTCAACATGCCGGACCGGACCAAAGATGGGCCGAAAGCAAGACAGGACCCGAAAGTTTTGGGCATCGGGGAAGAGCTTCGGATCCCGCCGGCCCAAGAGGGACAGGTCGGAGGAGGAGGCGGACGGCGGTCGAAGCGCAAAAGGATTAAGCAGCCGGACTATTACTCGTCCCCCTCCTGCTTCACTTTTAGTCCGGCCGAGGTCGATCAATTTTTCAATTGCCTTATAGGAGTCAGAGTGCCCTTCGGTTACTCCGGACTAATAAACAGATACATGGACCCCAAGAAACGAAACTTCAGCGGCATGAAGTCTCATGACTGTCACGTGATGATGACGCAGATTCTTCCGGTTGCAATCCGAGGTATAATGGATGACCATGTCCGTGCAACGCTGATCGGGCTCTGTAACTTCTTCGACGTCATAACTCGGAAGTCGATAAGCGTGAAGAAACTCGCAAGGCTCCAGGAAGAGATCGTGGTGATCCTATGTGAGATGGAGATGTACTTCCCGCTCGCATTCTTTGACGTGATGGTCCATCTCGTTGGTCCATATCATGGATGATATCGTCGGTCTAGGGCCGGCATTCTTACACAACATGATGCCGTTTGAAAGAATGAATGGGGTCATTAAAGGATACGTTCGTAACAGGTCACATCCGGATGGAAGCATCGTACGTGGCTGGCTCACCGAAGAGTGCATCTCTTTACGCACGAATTATCTAGACATCGAGGACCTCGTTGGTTTGCCTCAAAACAAGCACCTCTCGCAGGTTTGAGGGAGTAGGCCACAAAAATGGAAGGAAGGAACTGCACGTGCACATGTCCGGTCGGAGTTCCGACTTTGACAGTGGCCAACTTAGTAGCGCTACAACACATTGACTTGATCGATCCTTGGTTGAAAGAGCACAAAACCATGATAGAGAACAGTGGCAAGCCGATGATGACGGAAGCAGAAATATACAGAGAGCACAACTCCTCTATCGCGCGCTGGTTCAAATACCACATTGATGCTAATCCCCCACCAATGGATTCTGACAAGGATAAACTAGTATTGGCCTTGTCACATGGCCCCGCGCCCCACATCATGACTTACCAAGCGTACGATATCAACGGGTACACATTCTACACGGAAGAAAAAGACAAGAACAATGTTTACCGTAACTCGGGGTAACGATGGATTCTCGGACGGGTGACGTAAAGACTAGATACTACGGAAGAACCGAGGAAATCTGGGAGCTTAGCTACGCTGGGGAGAAAGTGCCGATGTTCCGTATCAGATGGGCTAAGAGCGTCAGAAAAGAAGACCGGTATTTCACCACCATGTTTCTACCCGAAGCCAACAAATCAAAGTCCACGAACGCCACCGCGCAGAATGAGCCATGGGTACCGGCGAACACGTGCACCAATGTTTCTTCATAACCGACCCATCCAGGCCTAGCCGTGTTATCGTGAGGAGAGGCAAGAGGACCATCGTCGGAATGGATGGAGTCGCCAACGAGGAAGACTTCGAAGGACAAGTCGAAGACCCAATGATGGAAGAATCCAAGGACGAAGACACAACATACACCACAAGAAGAAGCAGGACCACGCTACCGAGGTCAGGTCGACCCTTCAAAAGAAGAAGTCACGACACGGGGCTAAATTATTCAACGACGAGCAAGAAAAGCAAGAAGAAAGCGAAACACTCTTCTCAATCGATGATGTAAAAATTTATTTGCAATCTATAACTCATATTTTGTGTAATTCATAACTACTCATATGGTCATGGCCAATATTTTATGTATGACTAATTAATATTGTGTTGGTCAATATTTTGTGTATGTATATATAACTCATATTTTTTTGTAATGCCTAATTAACTCATATTGCTTTGTTATTATCTTGAAAAGAGAAGGAAAAAAATAGTATAGGATTTGTGGGAAAAGAAAATAAACATAAAAGAAAGTGAAAAGAAATAAAGAAAAGAAGAAAAATAAAATAAAATAGAAAAGGAAATGGCCAGCCAGGGTTGGGGGACAAGTCCCAGGTATAGTCGGGCTCACCTTATTGCCGGCGCACCACCTGTTTGGTTCGCCGGGGGTATAGTTGTCCCCGGCGAACCAATCATGTTGTGCGCCGGCAATAAGGTGGGTCCGGCTATAGCTGGGACTTAACCGCTGCGCGACCCTGTTCTACCTCCCCATTCCCCAAGCCGAGTCGCCGCTCCCGCTCCTCATCTCGCTTGCCGTCCTCCGTGGAGCCCAGGCGCCGCCGCTGCCCCGGTCGAAGTCCGCTGCTTGCTCCTACCGCAACTCGACCTCCCTGAGCATCTCCTCCGGTACCGCGGCGACCGAATCCCCTGCCCCTCCACGTTCCCAAGGCCAAGGGAGCTCGCGCAAACGCGGCGGCCGGATCTGCACACGTGGGTGGAGGGGTTGGACTCGACGGCCAACTTGAACTGACTCTCCGGCGTCAGGTCCAGGTAGGCGCCTCCGCCCGCCCGCCTCCCTCCCCTCTCCCCAAATCCTCCTGCCCTGCGCGCCATTCCCCTTTTGTACCATTCGGGTCTGGATGTACACGCTCCTTATTTTGAACTAAAAAAGCACCAGAACAAGGAATAAGGAGCATGTCGATTCAGGTAGTGTGCTTTTAGCTTAGGATTCAGGCAGTAGCTCTTGCAGTGAAATTCTATAAATGTAGTGCCTTCTATGACAATGCTCTCTGGTTCATTTAAATTCTATAAATTCTATAGATGTTGGCTGGTTGATATAGCAATAATGCTCTCTGGTTCATTTAAAAAATGATGAAATGAACACTTTAGGGTTCAATTCATTCTATGTTTCATTTAAAACAAAATGAAAATGATGTACATGGTTCTCTCGGTTCATTTAGTTTAGGAGTAGCTATAGTAGTAGGGTGTTTTTATGCTATGGTTTATGATGAAAATAAAAACTAGACACTAAGCAGTATGTTAGTTCTTCATTAAATGAAAATGAAAATGAAAATGAAAATGAAAATGGTTTTGCTAGATGCCCCATGACTTCTTCCGGTTCAATTCATTCTTTTAAATGTGAAAATGAAAATAAAAATGCTTGCAGTACCTAGGTAGCTAGGCAAGTAGGGTTTTTTGGTTATGCTACTGCCAATTCATATAAATTAAAGTAACAATTAAGCTCTCTGGTTTGAAACTAAACCAATTTTAAAATGAAATGCAAGATGCAATGCTTATGCTACTACCATATATATAAAATGCTCATGCTTATGCTACTGCAATCAAGTTGAAAATGAACTTTATATATGTTGGTTTAGTTAATAAAATTTGCTAGCAGTACATGGTTCATTTAAATGAAATGAACACTAGTTGGCAGTAGAAAATGCTACTACTGGTTTAGCCATTCTTGATTCATGTTTATTAAATGTTTAGGGTTCATATATAGCAAGAATGCATTCTCTGGTTCATTTAAATGCCTAATGAAATGCATTCTCTGGTTCATGCTAATAACAAGAATGAAATGCTAATATACAAAATGAATTGCTGCCAGTGTAGGTGTTGCATGCTCATGCTAATAATATGAATGAAATGCAAAATTTCTTGCTCATGCTCATGCTCCTAACAAGAATGAAATGCAAAAATGCTGCCACAAATTGCTACTGGTTAAAAATGCTCAATTGTTTAGTTCAAAATGCTCATGCATGCTCACTGGTTGTAAATTAATTTGGTTCAAAATGAAAATGCATCATTACCTACTGCCAAAAAAAGAAAATGAAATAGAGGTTTGGCTCAAAATTGATTTTACTTGCAGTAGCTAAAATGAAAATTGATTTTGTTTAGTTAATTGGCCAGTGCATGTACAAGGTGAAGGAATGTCACTTTAATTCCACTTATTTGTACACCTTTTTCACTCATTTGTATTTCTCATAGCATTCATATATCACCGCCGCCGTCAAAAATATGTTGAGCCCAAACACACTCCGTGCTACGGCCACTACAGACGATGGAGGGTCTATCAGGACAACCCAAGAAGAGGAAGAGGCAAAATAAGAAGGACGCCCAAGACAAGGCGGCAGCGCCAAATCCAAGGACAAGGTCCCACTCCTTGACAAGTTGCCAAACAATTGGCGACCTCTCGCATCACTTGGGTCAACCGATGCTGCCGGAGCATGTCGTGCAGAAACTCACCCCGGATATGAGGAGCTTGCATAAGACTGTCTTGCATGTGGAGAACCTTCTTCTCAAATCAAAAGATCCTGGTTACCCTCTCTTGGTGGCGAAGGTGCCAACTGGCATGAACTTCGTTGAGAAGTACCCCGCGGACTTGTGCTTCATCCGGTTCAACGACATCTTCAGCATCTATCGCATGCAAGCGCTCCACTTTAGTGTGGTTCGCCTAGTTGCTCTTAGCTTGTCTTCCCGGATTGTTAAGGAGGGGACGCCGACCATCGCGATAATGGACCCCTTCTATATGCGGGAGAGCATCATCCGCAACGCTGGGGATCGCGCGATTGCCACCCAGCGAGGTCGAGGATTTCATGCGGCGAACATTAAGAAGGGCGCCATTCTCATCCCTTACTTCCCCGAGTAAGTAATCACTCGCTAGTCCCCCATCACCATTCTATCCTATATCTCCATTTGCATTTCCAAAGGTTAATCCGTGTGTTTTCCGCAGAGACAAGTTCTGCACCCTCATCGTCGTGCACCCGCAACACTCGCATGCGGTCTATCTCGACTCGGGTAGGGACCGCAAGAAAGACTACACCCACATCAGGGCCCTTCTCAATGATGCTCTCACCGGCTTCGCCAACAAGGCGAGCCCCCTCAAAGTAGAGAGGAAATCCCGAGGAGGCTTGGTCTTAACCCACACAACCAACTTCCCCTGCCTCGGGCGATCGACGCCCGACAATGGGATGGACGCGTGGTACGCCATCCTTCGGATGCAGGAGTACATAAAGTACGCAGATGACATGTTGCTGCCAGAGAATCTCAGAAACAGGTTTGCAAACATGGCGGATGTCCCTGATAGAGAGATTAGAAAGAACTGGGGTCGCATCGAGCAGTTCATTTGCACGATAATCCTGCAGGATGTCAACAATAGGTCTGGCGAGTTCTTCTACGGCTATGGTCTACCACCTAATGACGAGATAGAACTCCGCTTGGAGATGTCGCGTGATGAGAGGCCGTTCAACTCGCTTGAGGGCTGCCGTCCATTCCCCCTAGGCGTACAACCTGATCCTACGACGGGAACACTTGCTAAAGCTTGAACGATATGTCCTTGAACTTCCGTACTGTAATAATTGCTATATATTCCCATAGAATCGACTAGTTGCTTTTATTTAGTTGTATGAATGTGCATGTGAACATGTGTCTATAGTTTCATTTACTTTGCTATATATTTCAAGATTATGGCGTACATAGCTTAATAATTATTTGCATTTACTCGACCACTACTTGCCTCGTATTTGGAGTTCGCCGATGATTAGAATGTTCGGTCAATCGTACACTCGGGGTGGAGCCAGTGAGCCTTGGTGCGACGGCCACAAGTATCAATCTATTGTGCATCCTACCTAGCCTCACTGACTCCATCCCTGGATGTTAATATTTGTTTCGACCGACAAAGTATGAGGCACGCTATTTAATTCGTACTACTTGTCTTCTATTTGAGTTCGCACTTTTTAATTGCATTGGCCGATGATTAAAATGTTCGGACACTTGTACACTCCGGGGTGGGGCTAGTGAGGCTTGGTGTGATGGCCACAAATATCAATCTATTGTGCATCCTACCTAGCCTCACTCGACCCCATCCCTGTATGTTATTATTTATTTCGACCAACAAAGTATGAGGCACATGCTATTTAGTTCATACTACTTGTCTCTTATTTGAGTTGGCACTTGTTCATTGCATTGGTACTAACGTTTTACTTGTCTTGTGAATGGAGATGCCGACGACATATGTCGTGTACAAGGGGAGGGTTCCTGGAGTCTACGACGATCGGGAGGACTGTCGGAGACAGGTGCACCGTTTCAGCGGCAACAGCTACAAGGGATACCCCACTAGGGTGGAGGCGGAAGGAAGATACGCCCGTTATCTAGCGGGAGAGATGAGGGACATGAGGAGGAACCGGATGAAGACCATGGCCTTCGTGATGATGGTCATCATGACCATGTTGGTCATGTTCTATGTGATTGTAGTTTAGGTTAGGACCTACATTGTGAGGTGTATGACGATACTTGTGACGACTATGTACCGAGACTTCTAACTTTGTGAAACTTCGTCGTTCGGTGTTGCATATGCACATGTGTTGTATGAATCAACACATTCCGAAACGAGACTTGCGTAATTGTGTATTGATACCGAAATGAAACTTGGCTCTCTATGTGCTTCTCATATTGCATGTAATCGTTGTCTAAATATGAACTGCGTTGTAAATATATACTGCTGTCAAATATGTATTGTAATATGCTAGAAAAAAGCTGGAAAATGAATTTTCGAATATAATTACCGGCACACCTAAATGCCCTACTACCGGCGCATGTGGCATGCGCCAAGTCGTTGAAGACCTACTGCCGGCGCAGCCGCACGTGCGCCGGTGGAATTTCGCTTTGCCGGCGAAGCTTGGGTGGTGCGCCGGCGAGTAGGCCGACATATCGCCGGCGCACTACCTGGTGCGCCGGCAGTGTCCATTTATCACCGGCGCGTTCGCACCGGCGGGCTCTTGGTGCGCCGGCAATGGGCCTTTTAGGTTCGCCGGCGGTAGGCCTTTTCCTAGTAGTGAACAGGGCTCCCTCCCCATAGGCCGGCGCGGCCAGGGGGCACCCGCGCGGCCCCGTGGTCCAGGGGCCCCGAGCCTCATCTCTCGTCTCCCTTCGGTGTTCTGGTCCGTCTCGGTGAAATATGATGTTTGGCCTTTGTTTCGTCGAATTCCGAGAATATTGCCCGAACAGCCTTTCTGGAACCAAAAATAGCAGAAAACATGAACTGGCACTTTGGCATCTTGTTAATAGGTTAGTTCCGGAAAATGCATAAAATCATTATAAAGTGTGAGCAAAACATGTAGATATTGTCATAAAACTAGCATGGAACATCAGAAATTATAGATACGTTGGAGACGTATCAGCGCTCAAGCTCAGTGATCTCCTCAGCCATGGCAAGCTGCCATTCAGGATGACGCTCGGCATCCCGATAAGAAGTCGGCTCAGAAACGACAGAGATTCCATACTTACTAGGAGAGTAACGAGCTGGAGCACGACGCTGACGGATAGGCCGTGAAGGGGGAAGGTCATCGACGGAGGACAACTCATCAGAAGAAGAGGAAGAAGGGACATCATCAGAAGGATCCGAAGCCGGAGAACGAGGAGTACTAGGGGGACTAGACGGAGGAGAGGATGGCGCCAAAGGGGCACATCGGGACTAGGAGGAGGAGGAGACGGGATAGCGGGGGGTGCATCCGGAAAAAGAAGAAAAGAGATATCATCCACCGGGTAAGTACCCGAGGTGGGACGAGGATAGAAGGGACGCGTCTCATCAAACGAGACATCACGAGAGATGCGCATCCGACGACCAACGGGGTCCAAACAGCGATAGCCCTTAAGCTCATCACTGTATCCGAGAAAAACACACTCAACAGACTGAGTGGTCAGCTTGGTGCGATCGCGAGGAGGGAGAAGAACATAGCAAACGCAACCAAATAAATGAAGTGTCGAGTAATCTGGAGAGCAACCAGAAAGACGCTCGAGAGGAATGCCACCTTGAAGGGCAGCAGAAGGCTGAATGTTAATGAGGTAAGTCGACGTAGCGACAGCCTCAGCCCGAAATGCGGCGGAAGAGAGGAAGCAATCATCATAGCACGGGTAGTCTCAAGAATATGACGACGCTTACGCTCGGCGACACCATTTTGAGCATGGGCGCCGGGACACGAGAACTGGGCAAGGGTGCCCTGCTCAGCAAGAACACCACGCAGGTGCTGGGAGATATACTCTCCTGCAGAGTCAGCACGAAACACACGAATAGGCGTGGAATACTGAGTACGAACCATGGCTGCAAAACGCTGATAAATAGAAAGCACCTCACTGCGAGAGTGCATAAGAAACAACCAGGTGTATCGCGAAAAATCATCAATAAACAAAATATAATATCGATGACCCCCTTTCGAAGGAAAGGGAGCCGGACCCCAAACATCCGAATGAACTAAATCAAAAGGTCGCTGAGATACAGACGCACTAGTAGGATAGGGAAGCTGAATCTGTTTGCCTAGCCTACAACCCTGACACAAATGCAAAGACACATCTCCTGAGACAGACCCCAGAAGACCACGACGAACTAATGATGATAAACGGGAGCCACAGAGGTGACCCAGCCGATGATGCCACTGCTGAAAAGATCCAGTCATAGAAGCAGCAATCGCAGGAGAACTCGTAGATGAAGTGGCAGCAGAAGGAACGCGAAGCCAGTCTAACTCCCAGAGCCCCGGGGACTCAAGGCTGCGAGGGCCAGCTCCAACCAGGGCATGTGTACGGCGGTCCTGAATAACACAAGAATCAGCGTCAAGAATGACGCGACAACCAGAATCAGTGAGCTGACTAGCAAAAAACAGGTTCATCTTAAGACTAGGAACATGAGAAACATCAGGAACAGAGAAAGAGGTAGTAGAAAGGGTGCCTCGACTGGAAACAAGAAGAGAGGTACCATCAGCCGTGATAACACGAACAGGAGAAACAAGAGAGCGAAGAGCAGAAAGAATAGAAGACGCAGAGGTCATATGAAAAGAAGCTCCAGAATCCAGATACCACGGGGATGACGTACCTGACTGTGTGGAAGGTGGTGGTCGCGCGGTGCCAGAAGAGCCAGGCACAGAACCAGCAGTACCCGTCGAGGAAGAGCCTGTACCAGCGAGCAAACCACGAAGACCACGGATAATGTCCCGATCGGATAGCGCAACGGCGGAAGATTCCGAAGAACCAGCTCGACGACGAGTATGCTCGCGGCGGGCGTAAGCCGGGATCCCTCTCGCCGACAAGTAGAGATAGTGTGGCCGGTCCCGCCACAAGTAGGTGCAAGGAGGTGATGTCGAACCACGAGGCTGATGGGGCCGACGCTGACCCCGGAATGGAGGAGTAGGAAGTATCGGCTGTGACTGGAGACCGCAACGAAGATGGCGGCATAGGAGGTCCACGAGCAGTACGGCACAGGAGGCCACGAGCAGCAAGAACAGAGGGAACCTCAAGAAGACCAGCACCACAAAGACGAGTCTCCTCAGCACGAAGCTCAGCAAGTACCTCAGAGAGCGGAACATGACCACGGGAAAGCAGCTGGGTGATGCGTGCAGTCGACACGTCCGTTGGGAACCCCAAGAGGAAGGTGTGATGCGTACAGTAGCAAGTTTTCCCTTAGAAGAAACCAAGGTTTATCGAACCAGGAGGAGCCAAGAAGCACGTTGAAGGTTGATGGCGGCGGGATGTAGTACGGCGCAACACCAGGGATTCCGGCGCCAACGTGGAACCCGCACAACACAACCAAAGTACTTTGCCCCAACGAAACGGTGAGGTTGTCAATCTCACCGGCTTGCTGTAACAAAGGATTAGATGTATAGTGTGGATGATGATTGTTTGCAGAAAACGGTAGAACAAGTATTGCGGTAGATTGTATTCGATGTAAAAGAATGGACCGGGGTCCACGGTTCACTAGAGGTGTCTCTCCCATAAGATAAATAGCATGTTGGGTGAACAAATTACGGTTGGGCAATTGACAAATAGAGAGGGCATGACCATGCACATACATGATATGATGAGTATAGTGAGATTTAATTGGGCATTACGACAAAGTACATGAGACCGCTATCCAGCATGCATCTATGCCTAAAAAGTCCACCTTCGATGTTATCATCCGAACCCCTTCCGGTATTAAGTTGCAAACAACGAGACAATTGCATTAAGTATGGTGCGTAATGTAATCAATAACTACATCCTCGGACATAGCATCAATGTTTTATCCCTAGTGGCAATAGCACATCCACAACCTTAGAACTTTCACGTCACTTGTCCCGAGATTTAATGGAGGCATGAACCCACTATCGAGCATAAATACTCCCTCTTGGAGTTAAGAGTAAAAACTTGGCCGAGCCTCTACTAATAACGGAGAGCATGCAAGATCATAAACAACACATAGGTAATAGATTGATAATCAACATAACATAGTATTCTCTATCCATCGGATCCCAACAAACACAACATATAGCATTACGGATAGATGATCTTGATCATGTTAGGCAGCTCACAAGATCCAGGCAATGAAGCACATAAGGAGAAGACGACCATCCTAGCTACTGCTATGGACCCATAGTCCGGGGGTGAACTACTCACTCATCACTCCGGAGGCGACCATGGCGGTGAAGAGTCCTCCGGGAGATGATTCCCCTCTCCCGGCGAGGGTGCGGAGGCGATCTCCGAATCCCCAGAGATGGGATTGGCGGCGGCGTCTCTCGGAAGGTTTTCCGTATCGTGGCTCTCGGTGCTGGGGGTTTCGCGACGAAGACTATATGTAGGCGGAAGGGCAGGTCGGGGGGCACACGAGGGCCCACACAACAGGCCGGCGCGGCCAAGGCCCGGGCCGCGCCGCCTGTGGTGTCGGCCACCTCGTGGCCCCACTTCGTATGTCCCTCGGTCTTACGGAAGCTTCGTGGAAAAATAGGCCCCTGGGCGTTGATTTCGTCCAATTCCGAGAATATTTCCTTACTAGGATTTCTGAAACCAAAAACAGCAGAAAACGACAACTGGCTCTTCGGCATCTCGTTAATAGGTTAGTGCGGGAAAATGCATAAATATGACATAAAGTATGCATAAAACATGTAGATATCATCAATAATGTGGCATGGAACATAAGAAATTATCGATACGTCGGAGACGTATCGGCATCCCCAAGCTTAGTTCATGCTCGTCCCGGCGGGTAAACGATAACAAAGATAATTTACGGAGTGACATGCCATCATAACCTTGATCATACTATTGTAAGCATATGTAATGAATGCAGCGATCAAAACAATGGTAATGACATGAGTAAACAAATGAATCATAAAGCAAAGACTTTTCATGAATAGTACTTTCAAGACAAGCATCAATAAGTCTTGCATAAGAGTTAACTCATAAAGCAATAAATCAAAGTAAAGGTATTGAAGCAACACAAAGGAAGATTAAGTTTCAGTGGTTGCTTTCAACTTGTAACATGTATATCTCAATGGATATTGTCAATGTAAAGTAATATAACAAGTGCAATATGCAAGTATGTAGGAATCAATGCACAGTTCACACAAGTGTTTGCTTCTTGAGGTGGAGAGAGATAGGTGAACTGACTCAACATAAAAGTAAAAGAAAGGCCCTTCGCGAGAGGAAGCATTGATTGCTATATTTGTGCTAGAGCTTTGGTTTTGAAAACAAGAAACAATTTTGTCAACGGTAGTAATAAAGCATATGTGTTATGTAAATTATATCTTACAAGTTGCAAGCCTCATGCATAGTATACTAATAGTGCCCGCACCTTGTCCTAATTAGCTTGGATTACGGGATTGTCATTGCATTACACATGTTTTAACCAAGTGTCACAAAGGGGTACCTCTATGCACGCTGTACAAGGTCTAAGGAGAAAGCTCGCATTTGGATTTCTCGCTTTTGATTATTCTCAACTTAGACATCCATACTGGGACAACATAGACAATAGATAATGGACTCCTCTTTAATGCATAAGCATGTAGCAACAATTAATGTTCTCATATGAGATTGAGGATATATGTCCAAAAGCTGAAACTTC